>NW_026652285.1:89811936-90154723 GCF_009828535.3 Hylobates moloch | reverse complement strand
CTTGATGAACATTGATGCAAAAATCCTCAATAAAATACTGGCAAACCGAATCCAGCAGCACATCAAAAAGCTTATCCACCATGATCAAGTGGGCTTCATTCCTGGGATGCAAGGCTGGTTCAACATACGCAAATCAATAAATGTAATCCAGCATATAAACAGAACCAAAGACAAAAACCACATGATTATCTCAATAGATGCAGAAAAGGCCTTTGACAAAATTCAACAACCCTTCATGCTAAAAACTCTCAATAAATTAGGTATTGATGGGACGTATCTCAAAATAATAAGAGCTATCTATGACAAACCCACAGCCAATATCATACTGAATGGGCAAAAACTGGAAGCATTCCCTCTGAAAACTGGCACAAGACAGGGATGCCCTCTCTCACCGCTCCTTTTCAACATAGTGCTGGAAGTTCTGGCCAGAGCAATCAGGCAGGAGAAGGAAATAAAGGGTATTCAATTAGGAAAAGAGGAAGTCAAATTGTCCCTGTTTGCAGATGACATGATTGTATATCTAGAAAACCCCATTGTCTCAGCCCAAAATCTCCTTAAGCTGATTAGCAACTTCAGCAAAGTCTCAGGATACAAAATTAATGTACAAAAATCACAAGCATTCTTGTACACCAATAACAGACAAACAGAGAGCCAAATCATGAGTGAACTCCCATTCACAATTGCTTCAAAGAGAATAAAATACCTAGGAATCCAACTTACAAGGGATGTGAAGGACCTCTTCAAGGAGAACTACAAACCACTGCTCAATGAAATCAAAGAGGATACAAACAAATGGAAGAACATTCCATGCTCATGGGTTGGAAGAATCAATATCGTGAAAATGGCTATACTGCCCAAGGTAATTATAGATTCAATGCCATCCCCATCAAGCTACCAATGACTTTCTTCACAGAATTGGAAAAAACTACTTTAAAGTTCATATGGAACCAAAAAAGAGCCCGCATCGCCAAGTCAATCCTAAGCCAAAAGAACAAAGCTGGAGGCATCACGCTACCTGACTTTAAACTATACTACAAGGCTACAGTAACCAAAACAGCATGGTACTGGTACCACAACAGAGACATAGATCAATGGAACAGAACAGAGCCCTCAGAAATGATGCCGCATATCTACAACTATTTGATCTTTGACAAACCTGACAAAAACAAGAAATGGGGAAAGGATTCCCTATTTAATAAATGGTGCTGGGAAAACTGGCTAGCCATATGTAGAAAGCTGCAACTGGATCCTTTCCTTACACCTTATACAAAAATTAATTCGAGATGGATTAAAGACTTATATGTTAGACCTAAAACCATTAAAATCCTACAAGAAAACCTAGGCAATACCATTCAGGACATAGGCGTGGGCAAGGACTTCATGTCTAAAACACCAAAAGCAATGGCAACAAAAGCCAAAATTGACAAATGGGATCTCATTAAACTAAAGAGCTTCTGCACAGCAAAAGAAACTATCATCAGAGTGAACAGGCAACCTACAGAATGGGAGAAAATTTTTGCAACCTACTCATCTGACAAAGGGCTAATATCCAGAATCTACAATGAACTCAAACAAATTGACAAGAAAAAAACAAACAACCCCATCAAAAAGTGGGCAGAGGACATGAACAGACACTTCTCAAAAGAAGACATTTATGCAGCCAAAAAACACATGAAGAAATGCTCATCATCACTGGCCATCAGAGAAATGCAAATCAAAACCACAGTGAGATACCATCTCACACCAGTTAGAATGGCCATCATTAAAAAATCAGGAAACAACAGGTGCTGGAGAGGATGTGGAGAAATAGGAACACTTTTACACTGTTGGTGGGACTGTAAACTAGTTCAACCATTGTGGAAGTCAGTGTGGCGATTCCTCAGGGATCTCGAACTAGAAATACCATTTGACCCAGCCATCCCATTACTGGGTATATACCCAAAGGACTATAAATCATGCTGCTATAAAGACACATGCACACGTATGTTTATTGCAGCACTATTCACAATAGCAAAGAGTTGGAACCAACCCAAATGTCCAACAACGATAGACTGGATTAAGAAAATGTGGCACATATACACCATGGAATACTATGCAGCCATAAAAAATGATGAGTTCGTGTCCTTTGTAGGGACATGGATGAAACTGGAAAACATCATTCTCAGTAAATTATCGCAAGGACAAAAAACCAAACACCGCATGTTCTCACTCATAGGTGGGAATTGAACAATGAGAACTCATGGACACAGGAAGGGGAACATCACACTCCGGGGACTGTTGTGGGGTGGGGGGAGGGGGGAGGGACAGCATTAGGAGATACACCTAATGCTAAATGACGAGTTAATGGGTGCAGGAAATCAACATGTCACATGGATACATATGTAACAAACCTGCACATTGTGCACATGTACCCTAAAACCCTAAAGTATAATAAATAAATAAATAAAAAAAAAGAAGTGTCATGGGAGTGGATATCAGATGTTTCTAACCATGAATTAAGTTCTGTATTGAGCTCAGGCAGGAAATAAATAACAGCAGTTCATTTTTCAATCAACATTGTATACTTATCTGTGCTTCAAATATTAGCTGGGTTTGTGGTGAATTTAAAATAAATCAGATACTTATCCTCTTCTCTAGGTATTTGTACAACAGCCATGGTAAGGTATGGAAACAAGTAACTTTGAAATTATTAAATCCATGATAAGCACCTTTGACAAAGGAAGTGTCACAGGACTTAGGCAGAAAGAGAAGTTGATTCCAATTAGGTGATCTATCAAGAAAAGCTGAAATACCCAGGAAAACATCTACAAAAACAAAATACATTTGGAAACATAGTAATAAAGAAATTAGATTTATTGGGACTTGCTCTAAGAAGGTTAGCCAGTTGGTATCCAAGTTGAACGAAGATGTATTACAAAAGAGGTAATATCTGAGCTGAAGCTTGAAGGATGAGTAGGATTTATTAGGATAAACAAGCAGAGGGAAGGCCATGCCAGGCAGGGGAAACATCATATGCAATGGCAAGAAGATCTGTAAAATAATAATTTGCTTGTTTTTTTGTTTAAAAGCAGTTAAGTGTGAAAAGGCACTGCTGAAATATTGCTATTACTGACACTGGGACTGAGGTACTTCTATTCATTCAGACTCAAAGCATGTGACCTCAACTCTGTTCCTACAACCTTAAGTCAGGCCCTTCTCATCGCCTCTTAGACAGCAAATTACTTTCCTTGCCATCTCCTCTCTAGAACCCAGTACTGCTCATTGAGAAGTCAACTAGCTCTTTAGGAAACAGGCTTCCATGTTCATTTCCTGGCTTAGTATCTCTAACGATTTCCTCAACTAAAGAAAGTGCAATAATCCATTTTCACTTATTTCCTCTATCAGCATTCCATTTTGCTCTTACAAACATGGTGCAACTATCCAAAACTGTTCCTTTATTTTTCTCGGAATTATTCTTTTATAAGAACAATTTATATTTTGTATGTGTTGACCCCTCTGCCTGGAATTGGTTCCTCTCTCTGTGGACGAAAAATGTCCTATTTACCCTTGGCAAGACTTGGCTTAATTGTCCCCCTTTTCTGCAATGGAGTCTCTGAGTCCCAGGTTCCCCTAGATTCCTGTCTCTATTACAATACTGGTTTTATTGTTTTGGAATTTTCTCTTTATAAACTCCCATTGGACTATATGTATTGGAAAGGAAGCCATAATGGTATTTTGTATAAATTTTAAATGATCTTTTAATCTGAGTTAATTTTTGATATTCTAATATTGTGTCTATTATTTATAAAATGATCTATAAATTTTCAGTGTCTCCAGTGGTAACCTTGCTATAATGGGCACTTGACAAATGAAGACTCAATTACTCAAGAGAGGAAGGTGTCATGGTAGGCTGGAACCAGCGTCATTGGCCAGTTCCATTATATATTCTCTGTAACTTTGCACAACTTTCTTGACTTGTTCAAGGTTTAAGTTTATTATCTGTAAAATCAGGATAATAATACTTAGCTCATTGTGAGAATTAAGTAAAATAATGATTGTAGAGCATTTGGCTCTATTCCTAGCATATAGTAAGCTCATAATAAATTATTTATATTAAAACTATTGCTATTAATTAATGTTTTAACCTGAGCAAAGATCAACCTCTATAAACTTTATTTTCTACCATCTTGCCCTCCATAGAAGACTTTAGTGATTATCAAATAAAATATTACAGGTTAGAGTACTTTAAAAATTACAACAAATCATATAATTATTAATAGTGATTATTAAGCTTCTCAGAATCTTAGGTCACTTGGAAAGGATGAGGATGTGGCTTATAAATTCTCTGTGACTCAAATGGAAATGGTTTATAAGAACAGAATGTTGTTATAGTTGATTCTGAGTCACCCAAGGTTAAGAATTGGAAGTGAGATTAATAGAGTCAAAAGCTTTCTGTTAATCATGGATCACATAATAAATCAGTTATTACATCTTTTTTCATGTCCCAGAAACTTCCTAACATAGGTAGAATTATTAGCCACAATTCTCCATCAAAGTACATGTTTGTACCATCATAATTACTCTGGCCTGAAGTGATAGGATGATTAAGGAGTGTTTCTGTCAAGATATTGTCATTTAAGATTTAAAAGCAACCAATTCTTAATATCTTGCCTGGGTCATTTTAAATTGTCAATTATACTGAGTAGACAGTGAAGCATTTATTTTTCTTTATCAATAATTACTTGGGACTCTCAAATGTTTACTCATAATACTAATTGTTAAAATATGAAACCATAAATATCAACTCAAAAGCTAGATATTGGTATTTTGTGTAAATTTCGTGTAAATACCAGTATCTAGCTTTTGAGATCCCAGGAGACTCATATCAGTTGGGGAAATAATGGGCACTTTTTTCATGAATGTTTTTCTGACCACTGTGCTATATATCATTTCTTTCTATTCCTATTAAATCTGCAGTACATTCTACTCGGTTTCTCTTTTAATCGAATGCCTTGCAATACAATTGAAACTGCTCTAGGTGTATTCAACTGGATAATTTGCTAGCCAAAACAACCTAAAAATTACAAGCCCTAGAATCTGTGAAATGAGAATAATAATAATGCCTTGGCTGTTCCTCCAAAAGCTTATGTTGTTCAAATGATACATTGGGTGTGAAAATAGTTTCCAAAATGAAAATAATTATTTAGTTATTACCTAATGGTTTGTATTTCCCATTTTAAAACATCTTTAACCCCTCTTATTCTCTAGATTATCTCTAAACATTTTCTCTCTTTCAACAGCCTTTATTTCCATTTAGGGATGACAGGTTTGAGATCCATACTTGTGTCTCATCTCTCTTCATGAGCTGGACACCCATACGTCATGCTGGATAATCTAAAATTTATCAAATTTAACATTTCCAGATGTTAACTCATCACCTTCTCTCCCTACCTATCTTATTTTCTTTTTCCCTAACTCAGTGAGTGGCACTCCCAACTACCTGTTACTGTAGCCATGAACCGGGTGTTCTTGATTTTTCCTTCATTGTTACTTCACACTTCAACCACTCACTAAATGTGGTCAAACATCCCTCAAACTGACTTCCCCTTCAGTCCTGGATCAGTATTACAGCCTCCTAATCGGCTTCTCTAACTCCTGACATGGCCTGCTCTAGCATGCTATCCACACTGCCACAGAGAAACCTTTATAAATGAAACAGGAACCTCCACCTGCTTAAATCCTGAAACATAATAGCCATCGTTCCCAGGAAAATCTGTAAACTCAAGCATGGTTTACAAACTCTTGAGAGCAGTTCCTGCCAAATGCAATGTGCATGCACATCACTTGGGCATCTTGTTAAAATATAGCTTCTGATTCATTGGGCCTGGGGTGCAGGCCCAGGACTAGGATAAGCTAAGTGAGACATCCCCAGATGAAATATTTAAAGAGATACTCACTGTCAGGGCAGTACTAGTGCCAATCCTATACCTGCATGAACCTGAGAAGGAGTGCCTCCTTAAATTATGTGCCTTAAGTTTCTCACTTGCTGACATTCCAGGTGATGCTGATGCTGCTTGTTCTAGGACCACATATGAATATCAAATCTGGAAGGGTCAATACTTACCTGCCTATCTTTATATCTTAGGATTTCTCACCTCAAACTCTACCCTCTAGCTATACTAAATAATTTATATTACTATTTTTTTCATTTCTGGGCATATGCTGTTTTTTCTTACTGAAATGATTGGCACCCCTAACTTTCATTGCCTCTGTGACATCTATGTGTCCTTAGACACCACTTTCTCCAAGCTGCCTTTTTTGACTTAGAGAGCCAATGGATTCAAAGGTACCTCTCTATTCTCTATTTCTGTAGCTCTACTTACATATTTTTCTTCATCATTTGTCTGTTGATAGCATACTACCCTCTTTAGTTGTATATGTCTGCAGACTACATTTGTGGATTCAAAAACATGAGTTTATTTATTATTTCAGATCAAGCAACAAGTACATTTCCTCACATAGAGTAGATATTTAATATATATTTGGAAATAAAAGAATATTTGAACATTAAATTTTCGTTTGTGCTACCTTCTTAAATCTACTTTAAAATCCTTTAGCAATGCCTTCTACTTTTCCAGTAATCCTAACTTTACCTTACAGTGCAGTGTTTGTACTCAATAAATATGATTTCATATCAATAAACACAGACAATAATTTGTCTTTATTGAAGTCATTTACTGAATAATTGTTAATCATGCACCTGTGAGGTGCTATGAATTCAGTGGTGAACTACAGTAAAGTCCCTGCTTTCAAATTTAGAGCGAAGGCATTTTTAAGCATTAAACAAATATGTGTATGTGTTTGTGTGTGTGTGTGTGTGTGTGAGATATTGCTACACAAGTAGCAAGACAAACATATATATACATACATTATATACATACATGTATATAACATATGTGTTTATGCACAAATGTATGTATATGTTTATCTTGCTACTTGTGTGACAATTGGTAAACTACTTTATCTCAAGTCTCTTACTCTCATTCTGCAAAGTAATCATAGCATTGCCTGATCTTCAAGCCACTGTGTGAATAAATTAACTTAACTCTTAACTCGCTTGGGTCACAGCTCTTACTGCTGGTTCGATCTAAGAGTGCTGCAGAAGGCAGTTCTATATGCTTTTTTCTACTCTCTAGGACATACCCCATCCATATGACTAAGGCATTTTGCCACTTTAGCATGGATGAGTAACTTTGGATTCAATGCTCTGGAGATAGCTCAGGAAAGAAGGGAGCCATGTAAGAGACTAACAGGAGCAGAAACAAATTCAGGAGCAGCACCAGGTCATGGGAAAGGTGGGCACCCCTTCACAGTCTAATGCGTATGGACAGGGCTGTGATGCAGGGGCAATTGGGATGTGTCTTCAGTGTTAATTAACCTTTCTCACCCTTACATGGCACCAGACAGTAGCAGTTCTCTTACTCCTAAGAAAGGGACATAATTAGAACAGATGGAGAAAACACAGATGAAAAGAAATGGAGCAGGTGTTCAACTCCAGGAATAGCTCATGCCCATTGATTGCATTCGGTAGAGGTAGGTTGTGTTTTTGGTTTTGGTTTTGTTTTCCTTTTAATCTAGCTGTTTCTCTCAAGCCACTGAATGAAGCCAGTTGTTAAGGAGAGGTAGAAAAGAAAAATGGAGAGGCTATCTGTAATGAAAACTGCTCTTAGTTATCTGTATTTCCAGCCTTACAGCTTTTGGAATATAGAGAATATTTTAAATATGTGTACACATAACTTTTCCTGCAAGACTATAGTCCAGAAAACAAACAGAGGCATCAAGAGGCCATAGATTCCTTCAATGATGAACAAGAAGAAGCATTAGACTCATCCAAAATATTCTATAAATTGGACTCTTAACTTTGGAGAGATTAAAAAAATAGCCTCCATGCCTGGCCTGTTTTTTTTTTTTTTTTTTTTTTTAAGTTAGTTGGTATGTTTCTTCTCTTCTTCATCCAAATGAGGCCTGGACAAGCTAGAAATAAGAAGTTAAAAAATACTTTCAGTGGGCTGGCGGGCGCGGTGGCTCACGCCTGTAATCCCAGCACTTTGGGAGGCCAAGGTGGGCGGATCACGAGGTCAGATGGAGACCATCCTGGCTAACACGGTGAAACCCCATCTCTGCTAAAAATACAAAAAATTAGCCAGGAGTGGTGGCGGGTGCCTGCAGTCCCAGCTGCTTGGGAGGCTGAGGCAGGAGAATGGCGTGAACCCAGGAGGCAGAGCTTGCAGCGAGCCACGATCGAGCCACTGCACTCCAGCCTGGGCGACAAAAAAAAAAAAAAAAAAAACTTTCAGTGGTTACAATTACATGCTAGTTTATTTAAAACCATACACAATTGTATGTGCAATTTGCCTATATCTCTGAGAAGCTGATATTATTATCCCACTTTACAAAAGTAGAAGAAAGCTCAGAGAAATTGTCTATTCCAAGGCTATCCCTCTAGGTAATAGCAAATCTGCAATGCAATCTAAATGTCTTTCTCTTTTCACTGCAGTATACCCAGTCCCTACTCAGTGAGCATAAAGTTCATTGAAGCTCCAGAAACAAAATTAATGAAATATAGAAAAGTCCAAAATTAAGAAAGCAAGTTGGCACACATAGATTGCAATTAATCAAGGAAATAGTTTCTTGATGAAACATTCAAATGATATTCTAAAACATGATAAAATAATATTTCCATCCATGAGATCAACATGAGCAACAAAAAAGTGTATGAAAATGCAAAATGTGGCAAAAATATAGTATTCACAGAGAAATGTAGTTGGAATGAGACCAAAAAATATTTAGGAACCAAGTTACTGGAATTCTTAAAATTGTCTAAGAAATTTAGACTATTTAATTAGCACTGTCAACACAATGGAAGACTTTGAGAAGAGAAGCAAGTTCTTCACAATGTGAGGGTTGGATTAAAGATGGAAGTGAAACCACAGTGGTAGTAAGATATTGTAATGATCCTAGTTCTTCCAGAACTTTCACTTTATGAATCAGAATGGAAGGGCATGCTTTATGTCCAGACTGGGAACTCCACTTATATACTCATGCTCTCATAATTTTAGCTATTTGATCACGAGTGGCATATCCCTTATTCTTGAACCATTCACCTTATTTTAAGTCGGAATCTGAAGCCACATCTCTAATATCAACTACTCACAGGTCCTCCTGGTTCAACAAGAATGATATCCAGAGTGTGCTTCAGAAGTGCTTTGGGTCCACCACCTACTGCATTTGTGTCACAACCCCATTTTCTGCTAAAGAGGGTAAGTTCTTCCCATTCTTCCCGTTCCTTTACAGTCTTACTTATGTGACATAGTTTTTATTTTTTTTTTCTTGCATTGCTCTAGAGGGATAGATAAGAAATTTTCCATTCAAAATAGGTTTAGAAACATGGCTTTTGCAAATTGGGATTGTTTCATTATGCCTGCTTTCTCAAATGTTACACATGTAGAATAATTTTGCTTCTTTTTTTTTTCAGTAAAATTGGAGAACAGTTGAAAACACCTTTTACCTAAATTCCAGGCATTCAAAGTAATGGGAAAATTTGAGAGAACAACAGTGTATGAAAATCCTGATTTCCTTACCAAAAAGCTTCTTCTACCCTTGGAGCTGACTTAGCCATTTTCCTCTGCTTCTATAGTTTCATATGAATCCCTGGTTTTTACTACAGTTCTTTTTACATATTCATCAGCCCAATTAGACAGCATACCCATTAAATGCAAGTGCTGTGTTTTATTGAATTAGACCTCTTTATGGAAGGGCGGCCTAGGGCATAATGATTTTTAATCTCTGGGAACTCCTGGGTAGGAGAGCCAACTGCCATATCTGTACTGTTAGCTCACCTCTGGCCATAGCAGTTTTATCCTGGAGTGAAAAACTGACTTGATTGGAACAGTCAGGTTCTCTCTTCTGGAAAGCTGCAATCTCAAAAGGAGAGACAGATGATCCATATTGATTGTAGTATCATAGAGAGAAAATTGTTCTCTTTTCCTCTAGGTCTCCTGAACTTCCCTGCTCTCCACTTTTTCTGAGTCTTAGTCATTCAACTGTTTGGACTTAAAGAGATACTCAATATTATTTCAAAATATCCACTTTTTAAAGTTAGTCTGTGTTGACTTCTGATGCCTTATGTAAAATAATCATATGTAATTTTGATCATTATCTTATTCATAACACAGGTCTCAGAATTTTACCCATTGTGAGTATTCAAGACCAAGACAAACTAAATAAATGATCTCAAAAGCATTCGCACCAATATTGGCTTTTCATTTAGGGCTTAACCATTAGAATAGAAAGTCAAATAAGTGCTTGTTATCCAGGGACTCCAAAGGCTGAGGAAGAAGGATCACTTGAGCCCAGGGTTTAGAGGCTATGATGATCCAGGATTGTGCCACTGAACTGCAGCGTAGGCAACATAGCAAGACTCTGACTCAAAAAAAAAAAAAAAAGAGAGAGAGAGAGAGAGATGGGGCACGGTGGCTCATGCCTGCAATTTCAGCACTTTGGGAGGCCAAGGAGGGTGGATCACAAGGTCAAGATATCTAGACCATCCTGGCCAACATGGTGAAACCCCGTCTCTACTAAAAATACAAAAATTAGCTGGGTGTGGTGGCACGTGCCTGTAGTCCCCACTACTCAGGAGGCTGAGTCAGGAGAATTGCTTGAACCCGGGAGGTGGAGGTTCCAGTGAGCTGAGATGGTACCACTGCATTCCAGCCTGGTGACAGAGCAAGACTCCATCTCAAAAAAGAAGAGGAGGAGGAGGAGGGAGAAGGAGGAGGAGGAGGAAGAGTAGGAGGAGAAAAAAGGAAGAAACACTGAATGTGAAGAAGAAGAAGAAGAAGAAGAAGAAGAAGAAGAAGAAGAAGAAGAAGAAGAAGAAGAAGAAGAAGAAGAAGAAGAAGAAGAAGAAGAAGAAGGCGGAGGAGGAGGAGGAGGAGAAGAAGCAGAAGGAGAAGGAGAAGAAGAAGAAGCAGAAGGAGAAGGAGAAGAAGAAGAAGAAAGGAAGGAGGAAGGAGGAGGAAGGAGGAAGGAGGAAGGAAGAAGGAAGAAGGAAGAAAGAAGAAGAGCTGAATGTTAGCTCTGACTCATTTACAAAATCACAACTTTATGTAGGGTCAGTCACTTTCTTAGACCATCCTTGTTTCAGTATTTTAAATGAAAAGATTATATCACATGATCTCCAAGGTTGCTCCTGGGCCTAATATTAGACTGTAATTTCATATTACTCTATTAACAAAGATGTAAAGTTTGATATCAAGTTCAAAATTTGTTATGTGAAAAATTTGTTGGGTGATCATTTAATACTCCCTTCCATATGTGCAGGTCTCCATATAGAACATGAGAGCTAATTATTTATAAGTTCTCTATATGGTAAAGGGAGAGCTGGGATTGGATCCAGGTCTTGCAGCTTCTAGTTCAGTGTACTTTCCATTACCCCATGCTGCTGTTTCGGCTCCACCACTGCATGTGGAAACATCTGTCCAATAGTCACCCAGACAGCCTTTCCAGATCACTTTCATTAGTCATTTAACACAAATGAAATTCTTTCCAGAGTAGCAACCCTTACCAGTGAGGCTTAAGCTATTATTACTATTTTAGGCAACACATGGCATTGATTGAAATCTTGGCAAGGAGATGGTTCTTGGAACAAAACTGGCTTACAGTGGTCCAAACAGTGTTTTGTGAGTTGAAGGTATCCTCTTCTTTGTGTAGCACACAACTGGTGCAGAAAATTATAGTTTTGCAGAACTCAGTGCATCCTGGGGAATAGAAAGTGATGGCACTGGAGTCAGAAAATGTTGGATATCCCCTGGATTTTGTTATAGCTCCGCTGAGATGACTGGAAGTGACTTCATGTCCCTGGTCTTTGATATCTTTTGTATAAAACTAGGCTTACCTCAGTGGTTCTGGGAAGACTTAGGTTCCACAGCAGAGCCTCAGAAGCTACCTTGCAGTGACAAGTGATAGGCTGCAGAGAGGACACTGTGAGAAAGGGGTTTCAAGGGTCCCATTTTCCCACATCAATCAGAACTGCTGTGCTTTGGTCTGTTATAACAGAAAATTTTCTCATGGAATTTACTTAGGGGTAAAAATAAAATATTTTAAACAACAAATTTCTTGAATTACTAAAAGTGAGATCTCTCCCTTTCCCTCTCCCTCTCTTTTCATTTTTTTTTTTTTTTTTTTTTTTTTTTTTTTGAGACAGAGTATCGCTCCATCACCCAGGCTGGAGTGCAGTGGCTCAATCTCTGCTCACTGCAAGCTCTGCCTCCCAGGTTCACGCCATTCTCCTGCCTCAGCCTCCCCAGTAGCTGGGACCACAGGCACCCGTCACCACGCCCGGCTAATTTTTTGTATTTTTAGTAGAGACGGGGTTTCACCGTGTTAGCCAGGATGATCTCGATCTCCCGACCTCGTGATCCGCCCTCCTTGGCCTCCTGAAGTGCTGGGATTACACGTATCAGCCACCATGCCTGGCCTCTTTTAATCTTAATACTAAGTGGGAAGATTGGAGAAATTGCACACATCCTCACTAGTCCTCTTTAACAAGGGTTTTGAACAAATCCATTTATTTCTTCCTGAAAAACAAATAGATTTATGCGTCTCCAATAGCTGATTGAACTTTGCCACTGTGATTTGTCTCTATCAGCGTATCAACTCAAAATACATCTGCAAACCTGAACTCAACTTCTATTTCTGACAAAATCTGCTTCTCAACAAACCAGCTCTAGACTTAGTGAAAGGCAAATTTTAATTCTTTTTTCTTCCTGGTTAGCCAGCATTAAAACCTTCAAGTTATGCTTGACCTATTTATCTGTTTTAATTGCTGTAGAAATTTTTTCACTTAGCTATCCTAACACTTTTTTTTTCAAATTTTCTTTACATTTGCTTAATCTCAATTTCTGTTCATATAATCCTAATTTAGAGATTACTGTGACAATCTCCCAAATACCTACCAATGTGCACAACTACTTCAGAATGGTTCTCTAAATTTTTTCCTCCTCTACACAGTTAGATAGATCTTCATAGCCAGATTAATTTTTCCAGAATGGGGCACCTGATATACATTCCAAAGGCTTTTGAGAGTCCAACACTCTTGGATTCGCTTTAAAGGCTCTCAATAATCTATCCTACCCTACATACTTACATATTTCATCTAAAGTCTTTTTAAACTGCAAATAATTCATTCTGAAATATTGGTTTGCTATACCAGACACATATATCATTTGGATTTGAATAAACATAGGCTAATTTGGATTTTCAGCTCTTGTAGTTGATAAGAAAATCCAAATCAACCTATACCTGGAGATTATAACACAGAGAAAACTTTCCCTGCTAGGATGCAGGGAGGATAAATAACATGAGAAAAGGGTTGCATGAAGGCTTGATTAATTTTAATTTTATATAGTATTAGAAGCCTTCAAGACACACCCTATACTATAGAGGGCACATTCCACACACTTCCAGATCATAATGCTGCTGGTCCTAACTAAATCAAAGATGAAAAAGGCAACACACTACACTATTTGAGGCAGTTCCAGTATTTGCTTTACATTTCTGTGACACTGTTAAAGTAGCATATGTCTTTCAGAACATCTTCCTTTATTCTAAAGTTTTGGCTATTGTTTTATTTATATATTTATCATTTCTATATTGTACCCTCCAAACTATAATACCTCTCTTCAATTTCAGAACCATATTTTTATCTGCCCATCACTGTGTTCATATCAAATTCATTGCCCACGTTTGTTTTCTTTGTTATCTTCATAACAGCCTTTATGTTACATAAGTCCCCAGACCAGACTTGGAATAATTAATGACTTCGCATTGGTCAGTGTTCATGACAGGAAAACAGATGCCACATCAGGTATTTTTAAGAGACATTTTTAATATGGGGAATTGGTTATGCAAGTGTTGGAGAGCTGGAGAGGAAGGAGGGTGTGGGAGAACAGATTAAATGGCTTTAGGAATCATCTGTTATCCCCAGAATTGGAAGAACAAGGAGAAGAGTTAGCAGTTATCATAACCTAGAATATCAGAGAAGATGCACCACAAAGTTGGTACTCTGACCACTGAGAAGGAGAACAGTTAGCAGTTATCATAACCTAGAATATCAGGGAAGATGCTCCACAAAGTTGGGGCTCTGACCACTAAGAAGGGAGGAACTTGCCATCTCACATTGTTATGTTTTAGAACATGCAATGTGAATGTTAAAAGAAGCTGGAATCTGGGGCTGGGCACAGTGGCTCAGGCCTGTAATCTCAGCACTTTGGGAGGCCGAGGCAGGTGAATCTCTTGAGGTCATGAGTTTGAAAGCAGCCTGGCCAACATGGTGAAAATCCGTCTCTACTAAAAAAATACAAAAATTAGCCAGTGTGGTGGTGCATGCCAGTAGTCCCAAATACTTGGGAGGCTGAGGCAGGAGAATTGCTTGAACCCAGGAAGCGGAGGCTGCAGGGAGCCGAGATCACGCCACTGCACTCCAGCCTAGGTAACAGAGAGAGACTCCATCTCAAAAAATAAAATAAAATAAATAAAAGCTGGGATATGGAACCAAAGTGGGCTGCCCAGGTGAAGCATCATCTCTAGATCCTTTCCATCAAGAATAAAAATCAAAGTAAGAATGAGCAAGTCCCTTCTTGTCTTCTAGTGGTCCTTGGTGGCAAAAACTTTTAGAAAGTCAGGTACCAGAAAAGATTTGTATTTTTAGAAGTCCAATCACAGCATTAAAAGACAAACAAACAAACGAAAAAAAAAACAAGAATAGAAGGTGGATTTGGAACTCAGAAATAGTAACTTCACATTCAAAAGAATACAAAGTTCTATAAATTATATCTTTCACTCAGGGCTAGAATGCCTCACCTTCTCATTTCCTGTTGCCACACCTCTAGTGCAGGTACTCTCTATCTCTTGTTCAGGCTATCCAAATGAGCTAGAGAATTGCATCTCCTACCCTTTCCTTTCTCTAGTCCACCCACTACATCCGTGGTCTAGTTGTTTTTCTAGTGAACAACTTTGATCGTGCTACAACCTGCTTGAAAAGCTTTCCAAATCTCTTATCAACTCATTTTCTCTGGGGAACCTGAAATAGTATTCATTCCATCTCCATTTAAAGAACCTCCTCTAAAAAAGGTTTATGACATGTGCAAAGAAAAATATATATATGTATATTTTTTACAAAACTTGGTAGCATTCTCTCTTCTGGCATTCAGCAATTACGGAGAATCTATTACATGTACCAGACCTCAAAAAAATCATATTTTAAGTTGCGAGTCTGTTGCCTATACTACCATATAAGTGCCTCATGAACATGTTTAATATTTTTTTGTGTGTTGTACCTGTAGTAATCTGCAGAGGACCTTGCATGCAGTAGATGCCACAAGCTACTTGTTAAATGAATGAATGAATGACAAATATGCATATCTAGAAAAAAATTGAGCTATTTGTTTTCTTGTCCTGCTGGGTTTGTACATTGTCCATAGAGAAGTTTCCAAAAGATTTGGATCAACATCTTATAAAGAAGTCTTGAGACCCACAGTGCACATGTCATTAGGGCCACAGCAAACAGTGAGGCAGAGGCAAGTCTAGTTCCAAAGTTTGAGCTTGAGTTATACAAAAGCCAATGAATTTGAGAAGAAAACTGAAGGTAAAGTAAAGGAGTGGTCCACTGGAGTGCTCACCCTTGTTGCTCTTCTCCCCTCTTCTCAGAAACCTGAGATTAGTTCTTCCCTCCCTCTAACCCCTGCCTCCTCTCCATTTCCACCTCCTAATTTTTAAATGCCACTGTTTTGGAGAAACGTAGTATAGTTCCAGCTGCAGGCACTAAATCATCACTGTGCTTTGGACGTGTGCTGTGGAAGGGAGCCCTGTGATGAATGGGGCTGTCCGTATTTACATTGGGTACACAACAGCTGTGGGGATCGTCCTGTGCAATGAGTATTCTGGGCAAACTTGGCATGTCCCCATCACACTACCACCTCCCCCACCTTCTCCTCGCCCAGTGACAGTGACTGGCCACTTCTAAGGAGAACTGCCCTTTAGAACAAAGGAATCACAATGTCCCCTCTTGTAAAAGCACATACACACGTACTCTCACTACACACACACACACACACACACACACACACACACACACACACAGCCCTTTCACTGACAGTCTGCCAGTGCCACATTTTTTTTTTTGGCAATTTCGTATTTCCCTAGATAAATAACCTTGAAAATAACAAAACTGCTCAAGTGTAGGCAGGTGGTACAAAAGGAGCAATTTCTGTCTTTCAAAAAAAAAAAAAAAAAATCTCCTTATGGGCTTGAAGAGACATACTGCATTGGTCATTGCCAAACTTATTGCCCAAGGCAAGTCGTGTCAAATACAGGTCATGCTAAAACCCCATGTAACCAGGGCTTTTTGCCTGTAGGCAATCCACCTTCCTGACAGTGTTGACTTGACTTCTAGTGGCAAAGAGAAAAAGAGAAGAGAGAAAGGGAATACGGATAGTAAAGATTTATCACATTTATACAGTTCTTTACTCTTCATAGTACATATCATTCCCCTTCACTCTCCAGGGATAAACATTCAAGCCTGAAGGACAAGGATGACTGTGCATGTGTGTGTGTATGTGTGTGTGAGAGAGAAAGAGGTTATTTATTAAATAACAGAAATTTTGAACAAGTTGGACTAATTTTATTGGCTAGAATATTTTAGACTCAGAACATAATCTGGTCTTCAGGCTTTTAATCATATGTACTTTTGATTTCACTATTTTTCTCTGTGAACTAAACCTGAGAAATATTGCCATCTAACCATCTATTTTTTTATAATTCTCCCTTTGGGTCCAGGAATTCTTATAGGTGCTGATGGGAAACATCAAGACAAAGAGATGGCCATGATTGCAACAATCCTAGGGGTAAATCACATGCTTTATTCCATCCCACACTCTGTCTCTGAGTGGGTAACCAAAGAATCATTGGTATGACAAGACCGATTCCAAGTTTTCAGACTACTCATTTAGAATTTTAAAATTTCTTTTTAGAGCACATAATTGCATTGCTATTCTTAGGTTTCTCCTTTATATGTTTCAACCTGTTCAGGGACACTTCCTATGATATGAGGCTACAGAGTGGTAATATAATAGTTTCTAAACTTTACTGCATAAAATTGGATCCAATGCTATAACACCTGGAAGAACACATACTTTATAAATTGTAAAACATTTAAAAAGGGTAAGAAGATGTTAGTAACATTAAATTTGTTCTAAAACTACCTCTCTTCCTCCTGTCTGCCCTACCACCACCACCACCAAGAAAACCTGGTTTGCAGCTCTGTGAGGCAGCCCCAAAACATAGATCCACCCACCAGATTGACTGTATGGCCTGCAACAGTATCCATACTAAGACTTAGTCAATCACAAAAGGAAGCAGAGTAGGGAGTCACCAAGGACGCAGGGGGCAGGTTCTTGTTCTATTGCTTATTTGTTGTGTGAACTTAAGCAAGTTTCTTAACTCAGAAAATCCTATTTCCGCTTGTGTAAAAAACAAGTATTACCTTATCTATACAGAATTATTTTGAGGACTACATGATATAATGAGTGTAAACAGTTTTATCCCAGGAAGTCATTTAACAGATTTCCTTTCATTTTTTTTAATGTTCATATTGTGAGGCAAGGCAGTAGGCAGTATGACTAAGAAGCAAAACAAAAACAAAAACACAAAAGAAGGTGAGAAAGCCTGGGCGTGGTGGCTCACACCTGTAATCCCAGCACTTTGGGAGGCCAAGGCAGGCGGATCATGAGGTCAGGAGTTCAAGACCAGCCTGGCCAATATGGTGAAACCCATCTGTACTAAAAATACAAAAGTTAGCCAGGCATGGTGGCATGCACCTGTAGTCCCAGCTACTTGGGAGGCTGAGGCAGAACTTGGGAGGTGGAGGTTGCAGTGAGCTGAGATCATGCCACTGCATTCCACACTCTAGCCTGGGTGACAGAGAGAGACTACTGTGTCTCAAAAAAAAAAAAAAAAAAAAAAAAAAAAAGAGAGAAGAAGAAGGAGATAAGAATCCAGTCATTCAGTAGATTTAAGAAAAGCTGAGTTACATGGAAATTTTCATGTTTTAATATCACTAATATCACAGGAATATGTTGAATGCAGTACCTCCCAAAGCTACTTGACATTGGAACTCATATTTGCCGGATATATCTAGAGTGGCACTGTCCTATAGAACTTTCCACTTTCCGTGATGATAAGCATGTTCTGTATCTGCTCTAACTTACATGATGACCACTGGCCACATGTAGCTACTAGACTCATGAAAATTGGCTAGCACAACTAAAAAACTGAGTTTAAATTTTATTCAAATTAATATCTGATGTAAATTTAAATAGCCACATGTGACTAGTGGCTATCACATTGGACAATAAAGATCTAGAGACTAGTGTTTCAGGAAACACACGTCAGAAAATGCTGCAGCAGTACAAACAGCTGGACAAAAAAAAAAAAAACACAAAAAACAAAACAGAAGCTGGCAAGGCCTGAATACATTGGGTGGAGCAGGCATGAGAAGATCTGTTTGCTTCCCTCAGGGAAGAAAGCGCCATGAATGACAGTGGCTAAGCAGAGTGGGTTTACTGAGAAGCTCCTGAAGCTTAAATTTCAGTGCTACACTCTTGCATGAGTTCAGCTAAGGCTCTGTGCATTTTTCACATGGTCATATACTTCACTATAAAATATTCAACAGTAAAATGTAACAATAGTTGTTTCAAAGAGCCCTTTCCACTCTGACTTTCATTATGTAAGGTCTCCTCTCATGTTGGCTGGTGCTCTGGTCTGAATGTGTCCTTTCAAAATCCACAAGTTGAAATCCTAACCCGCAAGGTGACGGCATTAGGAGGTGGGGCTTTTGGGAGGCGATGAGGTCATGAGGGTAAAACCCTTATAAAAGAGGCTTCAGAGAGCTGCCTTGTCCTTTTCACCATGTGAGGACTCAGCTAGAAGGTGCCATCTATGGGGAACAGGCCGTTTCTAGACACCACATTTGTTGGTGTCTTGATCTTGGACTTCCCAGCTTCTGGAACTATAAAAAAAATCTGTTGCTTATAGACCACCCAGCTTATAATATTTTTGTTATAGCAACCCAAACAGACTAAGACAGATGGTGACTGTGTAGCATGAACATTTTTGGAATCTGGATAATGGGAAGTTGAGTTGGGGATACACAGTGATTGGTTTTAAGTAAAATACATTTACATGGTTCAGAGTCACTTTTGTACATATATAAGTTATCTCTAGTCATTCTAGTGTAGAAATGGCTTTCAGGAATGTTCTTAATGTTGTAAACTCAAAAGATATAGATTAAGTTCTTTTAAAGGCAATCCAAAATTCTTTTAAATTTTATAGCTCATATATGAAAAAACTTTCTAAAGATTTGCACAAATTTGACCACCATCTTAACAAAATTTACATGATATTACAATAATTAGTGAAAGTTCCCAAAGGCATTTCTCTCAACTATCTTTAATAAAAAATAAATTGTAAGCAACATTATTAGAGAAAAGATCAAGTTACTTTTTATTCTGTCTTTAGAGAATATTACAATAGCATTGTCATAAAAAGTCATAATCAAATGAAGTCAAAAGAAAAAAATAAGAAAAAGTTATTATAGAACCATGTCAGAAAGTTAATTATTTTGTAAAACAGATTTACATTGTTTTCTTGAGTTGGGGACTCTAAAAATTTGAGTTGATTATGAGTTCTTTTTTTTCTAACTGCACATTATTATTCTGTATTTGATGTTTGCAATTTTGTGCTCTCGCTTTAGAGCAGGCTCCTAAACTTCTAGAGTTTTTAGGTTGTATAATATCTCAAAAAGTCTACAGATACCATTTCTAAAAATTCTTACCATATGCCAGCCATCATTGAGAAGCTATTGCATACAGTATTGCATTGAACTTCCTACTAGCCCTATGGAGGAGGTGTGCTCACCATCTCAGTTTTCAAGATGAGAAACAGAGCTCCATAGATTTTTGCCCACGTTTATAGAGCTGGTAAGTAGAAAAACTGAAACCCAAACCTGATAATACTTCTACTTCTGGTTAAGGAGTAGAAGGTAGCAGCAAACTATTGTTCTTGCTGGAACCACTTGGGTGTGGGAGGCAAATGCTACAGAAGTAATATATTTTCAAAAAGTGATCAGAAATGTGTTTAGGTAAGGAGTATAGAAGAATTGAAATCCAAACAGAAAAGAGCTCTTCCTAAGTGAGGAGACTTACTGCATTATTCACTGAGGGCAATTTCTGAGTCTATACACAGGCTGGGCATAAAGCTTGCAGTAGGCAGAGAGACTTTTCTAAGGATAGGAAAAAAAAAAAAAGCAGTGGAACTTTTTACAGCCACATGGGTTAGCATGAGGGAACAGAATCTGCAAGTGCCCCAAATGCTAGGCTGATTTTTCTCACAGGATCTGCTGAGTGCTATGGTGGAATGGAAAGTTGGGGCAAGATGGAAAAAACAGAGTAAAATCTTGTTAAATTTTGCATTGTTTATAAGTCTAAGCAGTGCATATTGTTGTTTATTGTTTATTGTTTGTTTTAGTTGATATATAATAATCCATTGTGTGACCATAAAAAAAAAAACTACCTTTTAACCCATTTGAGTGGATTTTGATTTCTTGCTATCACAAGTGTCACTTTGAAAACAGATAATATTGACCGGGGAGAGAAAAAATAAATGAAGAGATGTAGGTTTTTAAATGTATCATTTCATACTTATACACACTTTTTTTTCTAATCAGAGAAGAAAAATATATCTGTAAAGATGCATTTGTCTACTTTGTATTTTTTTTCTGCAATTAGTTGGTACCTTTGATGTATCGAACATGTTCTTTTAAGTGTGTTGACAGTAAAGGAGAATATGCATCTGAAATAAAAAATTCCTTTTCTTCAAGTATTAGAAATAAACATGTCAAAGTCTCTGCAAGACAGGAGGAGAGGAAAACAAGAAAAGTAGAAAGAGATATGTATGTATGGGAAAGAAAAAGAGTTTTACAGAAGTGCAGATAAGGATGGAGGCAGGGTTTGTACTCTTGTGTTGGGTGATGGAGGCTGAAACTCCAACTTGCAATCTCCTTTTCAGCACGGTTTCCTTTATGTTGCCCATACCCAAATAACTTACTTTTAATTCTTCTCCAATTTGGACTCATACTTTCTCATCTCAAGCTGCTCTTGTCCAATCCTAAAGTGTCCGATCCCAAATAAAATTGTCAAGGTTTGTTGTTTAAGGTTTCACTTTATGAGAAAGACAGAATGCCACGACAGGAACGTGACTTCGAGAGAGGCCGTAGATTGGGTTTCTGATGTCTTCTCAGCTCCTACATCTCTCCGCAGTTCCAATTTCTCTGCTGTTTCTGGCAGCATTTCTTCCCAGTAAGATATTTATGTGAGGGATTGCTGTTACATCATGACTTAATGGTGCATTGCATTTAGGCCTGTTTTCTCTTCCTGGTCCTAAGAACAATATACTCTTGAACAATGGAGCAGAGCCATGTGTTCCTTTTGCTTCTGTAGAAGGAATTATCTGGAGTTCAGACTAAAAATTGTTCAAATAGAATTAGAAAACCTGGGCTGGGCGTAGTGGCTCATGCCTGTAATCCCAGCACTTTGGGAAGTCGAGGTAGGTGGATTACCAGAGGTCAGGAGTTCCGGACCAGCCTGACCAATATGGTGAAACCTCACGTATACTAAAAATGCAAAAATTAGCCTAGCATGGTGGCATGCACCTGTAGTCCCAGCTACTTGGGAGGCTGAGACAGGAGAATTGCCTGAACCAGGGAGGTGGCAGTTACAGTGAGCTGAGATCACACCACTGCACTCTAGCCAAAAAAAAAACAACAAAAAAACAAACAAAAAAAAACCTGAAGATGTAAATAGATTTGAAAGGTCATTGTAGTAGTCTGTTCTCATGCTGCTAATAAAGACACACCCAAGAATGGGTAATTTATAAAGAAAAAGAGATTTAATGGATTCACAGTTCCACATCACTGGGGAGGCCTTGCAATCATGGTGGAAGGCAAAAGAAGAGCAAAGGCACATCTTACATAGCAGCAGACAAGAGAGAATGAGTGCCAGCAGCAGGGGAAATGCCAGTTGCTTATAGAACCATAAGATCTTGTGAGACTCACTCATTATCATGAGAATAGCATGAGGAAAACCACCCCCATGATTCAATTACCTCCACCTGGTCCCTCCCATGACACATGGGGGTTATGAGAACTACAATTCAATATGAGACTTGGGAGGAGACACAGCCAAACCATATCAATTTTCTAGGCTTTCATGTTGAAGAAGGGAAAACTGAGCTTCAGAGAGCTGTAATACCTTGGTCAAGCAAACATGGATGATGAGAGGTTAACAGCTTGGGTTAGAATCCGAGTAATTTTACTCCCAGGAAATTTGGTATAAAACTGAGTCTCTGTTATGAGTTAACAACTGTTCCAGTGCAGTAGAGGAAATGTAGGGCTTGGCATCCACCCTCAAAGGGCTTAGAAAGGGAAAGCCATGTATATTAGATATAGCATTTTTAGAAGTACAGTATATTCTTGAAAAGCTGAGAAAGGCAAGAAGATCATCAATGTACCTGTTCTGCTTGTGTATGTATGACAGTGAGACAAGTTTAGGCAAAATACTAAGTACCCACTATGTGCCATGCATACCATAAACACAGAGGATACAGTGGTGAATGAGGCACACACTCCTCTGACTGTACATAGTGTACTATCTGGTGGAGAGGCAAAAAGCAACAACAAAACATTTCGAGAGAGAAGCAGAAGCTAGAGAAAGCGAGAAAACAAGAAAACATGATTAAGTAGATCTGTCTCAGCAAGAAGAGGGTAATAATCAAAAAGTTCCACGGAGGTAGGGTAAGAATGATAAAGGGGCAAAAATAAGATGATTTTAGAGAAAGGAAAAAACTTAAGCATTTTAAGAGGTGTTGCAGATTGATGAGGAAGGAGTGCCCAAGAATAGTGCTTTTTCCCATTGCTCACTGATTCCGTGTTACCATGCTTTGTGTGCACATAGATAAAGTGGTCTCTTTTTCACTCCCTTTTCTGTGGGTTTCATTTCTAGTCACACTCTTAGCTGGTTAATTTTCTTCTCTTCTGCGATTGGTGATAAGATACAGTCTGGATTTATTGCTGGAAGATATAAAAAGAACTATTCCTATCAAGGATTCAAATGATTAAATATCCCCACCACAGAAATACTTTTAACTTCTCATATAGTAGAAATTCACTTGCCTTCAGATACCAGGGGTGATGCCACCCCAGGGCTCCAAGTCTGGAGGAACAAGGACAAAAAGCAGAGGGATGGAATGAGAAAGAGTGATGGACTTAAAAATGGGGTGGGGAGAGGCTGTGGGAGGGAAAGGACGTAGACAAGGATAGAAGAGAAGGGAACGTGAATGGCATTAAAGAGGCACTGCTTCTAGTAGCTTTGAACTGAAATTGGGAGGATTAAACCAGTCAAACATGGGAGCAAAATCAAAGATAGAAGAGAAAATGGCATTAACCATCTTCCCTCCTTCGCTCCCTCTATCATTTACTTTTGTTTCTTTTATTTTCATACCTAAGAATTCACCATTCCCTATATTATAGAATCCCAGAATCTGAGAACATGGAATAGCCATGTTGAAGTAGTATGTATTCCCGACGTTACATGCTGCAACCTGGTGGCTCCAGTCATATTCTATTAGGTTGAAATCCTCACTGAGCATTTGCTTAGCCATTGCATTTTGCATGCAAATCAGGTATTCAAGCTTCTCTTGAAAACATTAGAAGATTTCGTAATGTTTGACTCTCATGAACCTACATTATTGGGAACAGTCAGATAAACCACCTCTTTGATGAAGGGCATGACACTCCTGGTTCTCCTCAGTTCCCACCTGGCCACTCTACAAGCTGCCTTGCCCCAAGAGGCATTTGAATAGGCATTAGGAGATATACCTAATGTAAATGACGAGTTAATGGGTGCATCACACCAACATGGCACATGTATACATATGTAACAAAACTGCACCTTGTGCACATGTACCCTAGATCTTCAAGTATAAAAAAAAGAAAAACAATTTGGTTCAACTCATCTACCTCCCATCTCCTTACCCCCACACAGAAACCTACATGTACATTGCATGCATGAGGAAAGAGAGGCAAAGCCCAGTCAAGGGACTAGCTAGTTTCTGGCAGAGATCAAAGCCGGGAGTCTAGCTTTCTTTCCACTATTCCAGTGTCAACTACAAAGCCCTTTTTGGCGAGGGCTTTCCAGACATGAGGGCTCTTGTCACGGCTAAGTTTATCATGCTGTCTACAAACCTGAGCTTCCTCCCATCCTGAGTTTCCACCCATCTTGGATGCTCCACCTCGGCTGTAAGATTTCAAAACCATTTCAGCCTACCTAGGCTCTCCATCACCTTTCACAGATAAAGAAACAAAGATCCCCAGTGTTTATCAATGTTCACTGGTCACACTGTTCATGAATGAGAGGACCAATCTCAGAGTCCAGATCTCATTTCTCCTTACCCCATGATGCAGCTAAACACATCGTCCAAGCCCCAAGACCTTCCAGGGTGTGTATTTGACTTTACTTTCTCTTTACACTGCTTCTTGGGTCTCAGACCCAAGCATTTCCAGAGACTTCAGGAGCTTCTCTTCTCCAGTTTTAAGTTCATGGCCGTGCCTCTGTTAGCTTTTTTTCCCTCAATTCCTCATTGCCCTCTGCCTCATCACCATCTGTCTGGTGCCTCCCTCTCTTTTCTTCCTCTTTCTATTCCATTAGGTTTAATTTTACCATGATTTTCTCCCAAGTTTTCTAATTTAATCTGATGTCAACTTTGACACAGTATTATTTTCCTTGACCCTTCACAGTAGCACTTACCATCTTTCCCAAAAATCTAAATGATTCTATTTTTCTTTATTTTATATTGTGATCTCTCTCTCTCACTCTTGTTTTCTCTCTCTCTCTCTCTCTCTGTCTCTCCCTCTCTCTCCCTCCCTCCCCACTCTCTCTCACTTCCTCTCTTTAAGGTCTATGTCTTTCTCCATCTTTTTATCCCTACTTTCTTTGAATTTTCTTTTCTTTCTGGCTTTTTATCTCTTCTCTTTCTCTCTGCCTGCTTTTCTGTGTCTTGACTATTATCTCTTTTATTGTTTTCTTTTGATTCTCTCTCTCTCTCTCTCTCTCTCTGCTTTCTTACTCTCTCACTCTCATCTGTCTATCCTCTCTATGAAAATCTCAGATTCCTTTATTTCCCCAAGGGAGACATAGGACAGGTTTCAGACATGGGAAGAACAGCAGGAGAGCAAGTATTCTCAGCTCCAATCCCCATTCCTCATAGGAGGTGGGTTGGAGCGTGTGCCCTACTAAACAGTGTATATTTCTCACAATTTCTCCCTGCTCTGGGGATCGACATTGCCTTTTCTCTTCTCTCAGATTTTACATGGGTCTGCAGATGCTGTCTCCTGCTGGACTTTGTGTTTCATGTTGAACTAACCATTAATGAGATTCAGGGAACCTGAAATGAAGTTTATTGCCTATATGGCTTCAGAGCTTGGGAGGGATCTATTACAATCTAATGTTTGATAGACTAGGAACACTTTCTATTCTCGCAAATCAAATAGCCTGCATAGGAAAATGGTGGAAGATTAGGCTAGAGAGATGGGAAGAAGTTAGATCATGAACAAAAATGAGTGTGAAATGTTTTACAAGCCAAAAATCACTGAATTATTTTGTTCTTTTTACCCCCTTTTGGATTTTAACAAAACAATTTCAACTCCATGAGAAAGAAAAGGAGCATCAGAAGGATGGAAGGAAGAAAAAGATAGTGGAGGAAAAAGAAAAAGGAAAAAGAATTTACCATCACCACCTGGTTTTTTGTTAGTAGTACTTAAAATATTAAATTAGGAAATAAACTGAAACCAATATATCAAGCTAAGGGCTAGAGTATTATTGCCCATGTTTTCTTTGCTTCTTATGTATAGACACTTAATAATTAGTAATAATCAGATTCTTACAAGTCTAAGATGCTGGAATGCCATTATTATCATAATTATATTTGAGGAGCAATTTGAAGCTTAGGAAGGAATGCTTGCATACAGTATTTTATTTTATTTATTTTATGACATGGAGTCTCACTCTGTCACCCAGGTTGGAGTGCAGTGGCGTGATCTCGGCTCACTGCAACCTCCGTCTCCTGGGCTCAAGCAATTCTCCTGGTTCAGCCTCCCAAGTAGCTGGGACTACAGGCACATGCCACCATGCCTGGCTCTTTGTATTTTTTTTAGTAGAGATGGGGTTTTGCCATGTTCTTCATGGTAGTTTACAACTCCTGACCTCATGTGATCCTCCTGCCTTGGCCTCCCAAAGTGCTGGGATTACAGGCATGAGCCACCATGCCTAGCCCCCAATTTTATTTTATTCATGGCCATGATTCCAATGATCAGGTTAAAGGAAAAAGGGGCAAGTTCTGTGTCTCTAAACCGTGAATTTGCAGTCCATTTATTTAAGAAGACTTTCAATACTGGGGGGAGATTGATAAGGTTATTGAGCAGTTTCTGAATTAATCATTCCAAACTTCTTCAGTGAAACAATATATAAATGGGCCTGTGGACAGTTTGTAAACTGCCAAATGCCCTCAGACTCCAGATAGTTGGGGATTAGCCTTCTAGGATACTTCAAAGAACAGTTTGCTGCATAATGACCATCTTCTCTGTCATTTATAAAAAACTGACAATTTTCCAGGCACACACATTATATTTTCACTTGTCATTCAAGATTTTAATATCCCAATATTTGCATATGAAGCAGTTGAGGTTCAGAGAGGTTAATTGATTTGTTGGGGTCACACAGCCAATAACTGGTAGCATTTTAGTTCAAACCCAGGTCAGCCTGCTCAAAATTTATTTATTTTTTTATAATACCACACTGCCTTCCTTCCAGGAAATCGGTGAAGGAAGAAAGGTTAAAGTATGACCTCACATCAGATCATTTTATGTTTTTTCTCTTTTTGATTAGTCATTTTTCCTGTTTCTTCCATAAACAATTCATCAGCAGAGGAAGAGAATCATTCAATATGTGAATAAAGGAATAACAACATTTTTTACCAAGATTACCTATCATGGAGGAGACTGACTAGTTCTTTCTCATAGCCGCTTCAAGTTAGGTAATTTCAGGTGGATTTTGGGTGGGATATGCTGAACCTGTCTTATAGACAGGGAAAAAAATCCACTTACCAAGTCATCTTCATCCTATCAAGACACCTGCTGGATTGCAGTCAAACTGTCAATGAATAAATAATTAATAGCTAATTTCCATAAAGTGATTTGCCATCCTTTATTGGTTCCTAAACCACCTTAGATTATCTACTCCCTAGAGGGATATTGGTTGGCTTAACTAGTGTGAAACCATCCACAATGGCCAAGCAGGAGTCCCTTGTGTCTGGAAAAGGAGATGCAGGTGCACAACTCAAAGCACATTGGTGGTAATGGTCGAGGAGAAGGCTCTCTGGAGCTTACTGAACAGAACAGAGCACAGGAGATGGCAGAAAAGCCCAAAGACATGAGGCTGATATATTAACTGGTAGATGCTAAAAGGCACAATTGAGAAAGCTTGCTTTGTGATTTTTTAAATCACAGATATTCAATCAGAGATGCAGAGAAGAGCGGATTTCTGGCTTCATTCTTCAATCACCGTCAACTCTGCCAAAGCTGAAAGACTTTAACTTTATTTGGTTTGATATCTTCTCAGATTACTTTGGGACCTGGAATCCCTTTTTTTTTTTTTTTTTTTTTTTTTTTTTTTTTTTTTTTTTTTTTTTTTTTTTTTTTTTTTTTTTTTTTTTTTTTTTTTAGAAAAGCTTATTCAGAATCCACCTAATTAAGACAGGTATGAATTGGATCTTCCTCAGCTAGGTAGGATGAGTGACTTTTTTTGTGGATAATTTGTAAGTATCAAAAACTTAAAGGTGCATATTCTTTGACAAACAATTATTCTTCCAGTATATTCACCTTTAGCAAAGTGCAAAATGTGCGCACAAAAGGTTGTGCAATCTTTGCAATATTGCTTATAATATCAAGAAAGAGTAACAGCTTATCAATAGAAGAAAATTCAAATAAATTATTGTGCGATTTTTAAAACAAATGAACAAATGTTATATGAGCTAATATCAGAAGATATTCACTATCAATTGCTGTTACATAAAAACTTCAAAGTATGTATAAAACCTTAATATGACATAAATTATATTTAAAACTCTCTCTTCCACACACGTGTTTTAAATGTCATAATTTATGGATCAAAATATAAGATTAAAACAACTTACACACTAAACATAGTATTCTTTATATTCATGGATTGCCTAAATAATTTTAAAATTTGTGAGTAAATGTATACATTTGGTTTTTATGTGTATGGCTTTAATAATTTCAGGACTAAATTGTTCACTTCAAGGCAAAATTTGTTTCTCTTTCAAGGTAATGATTTCATTTCGTAGAGACTTCAGTAATTTTATTGTGGTTTCCATTATCATCTCTACTTATTTTAATTATATTTACCTTATAGCCATTCTCAGATTTTTCTTTTTTCTCAAGTTCATGAGATGCTATTTCTCCTATATTTTTATTTTCTTACTTTCCTTTAAAGGGATTGGTTTGCAATTTTCTTTACTTTTTGTTATCATTACCAAAATATTTTTCTTCTCCACGGATGCCCATGAACAGTGGTTTTGGAAGTGGCTATAAAGTGGTTTTCATTTGATTATTTTGAAGATCAAAGTGTTCATCGGTCCTCAACCAGGTTTTTGTAATGATAGTTTCTGATCTCAGTATTCTAATACAACATGGATGATACAAATTCAGACTCCACACTTACATATGATACAAATACGGAGTTTTGAGTTTTGACTTGTGGATCATATATAGGGTGCTGACTCTTGTTTTATCATAACCATGGTTACTCACTTATTTTATTATGAGATAAGCTCTCACTCTGTTGCCCAGGCTGGAGTGCTGTGGTGCAATTATAGCTCACTGCAGCCTCAAACTCCTGACCTCAAGTGATCCTCTCACCTCTGCCTACTGAGTAGCTGGGGGTACAGGTGTGCCACCATGTCCAGCTTTCCCTTCTAAGTTTAAAGTTTAAGGCTAGATATTATTTTTTCCTCCAATCTGTTTGCCAGAATCTAGGCAATCTGTTTAGACTTATAAATCTTCTTTTCAAGTGTTTGGGAGAAGGTCAGTCTGAGGTGACCAACCCACCAGGAAGTATCTATTTTTTTTGTTTTGTTTTGTTTTGTTTGAGACGGAGTCTCACTCTGTGGCCCAGGCTGGAGTGCAGTGGCGCTATCTTGGCTCACTGCAAGCTCCGCCTCCTGGGTTCACGCTATTCTCCTGCCTCAGCCTCCCGAGTAGCTAGGACTACAGGCGCCTGCCACCATGCCCGACTAATTTTTTGTATTTGTAGTAGAGACACGGTTTCACCATGTTAGTCAGGATGGTCTCCATCTCCTGACCTCGTGATCCGCCTGCCTCGGCCTCCCAAAGTGGGTATCTATTTGACAATACAAAGAAAACTCACTCCCCCATCCCTATCCTTGCTTTCATGGGAACTTCAGATGATAAGTAGGATGGGGAAAGAAGGTCTCTTAGGAGAATATGAATTTATTCTACTTGACCATGGATTTACTAATGCCTCTCATTTTTCTAGGAGAGGCATTATAAATTGAAAACAGTATACTTTCTAATGACAGCATCTATGTTCACCAGCTGAAATAAACTGTTCATTGTAATAGCTATAGACATAAAAATCCTCAAGCTCTGCCCCGCATTGCTGCTCTTACTTTGTCCCTACTGTCTTATCATGCTCAATATTTTAAGGCTTAATACAATTCCCCCTTCTCTCAAGAAGTTATCTCGTCTAATCCAGCTGCAACTATTTTCATCTTCTTCTTCCTTTTTTTTTTGAGATGGAGTCTCACTCTGCCACCCAGTCTGGAGTGCAGTGGTGCCATCTCAACTCATTGCAAGCTCCGCCTCCCAGGTTCACACCATTCTCCTGCCTCAACCTCTCGAGTAGCTGGGACTACAGGCACCCACCACCATGACCGGCTAATTTTTTGTATTTTTAATAGAGATGGGGTTTCACCATATTAGCCAGGATGGTCTCGATCTCCTGACCTCATGATCTGCCCGCCTCGGCCTCCCAGAGTGCTGGGATTACAGGTGTAATCCTGTAATCCAGGCCACTATGCCTGGCCAACTATTTCTTCTTCTAATTCTTAAGTCTTTCATAATTTACAGGATGTCATTTAATGACATGTATTCATGCATTCTACTTGTGTTATGCCACATGTGACCATCATGATCTCCAATCATACTGGGAACTCTTTGAATTCATTAATAAGAGCCCACATTTATCGTCAGAGCTAATATTAATCCTCACTGTTCTGTCAGCAAAATACAACCACTTTCATTAACTCATTGGCACCTTCCAGCAACCCTGAGTCAGGGTAGAGCAGAGGAGAGAATCAAGCTTGTAATGAAGGTAAAGTGTCTTTTTCAAGGGCTCATTGCTCTAAATAACAGAGTTATTCTAACTCCAGATACATAACTCATTTGACCAGATCCTGGGACCTTCATCAACATTTCTCTGCCTAGATGAGGAAGAGATTCATAAATAAAGCTGAGATGAGCATGCCATTTATGAGATGGTGATTCAGAGATCATTAAGCCACAGTTCCTGTGTCATTTTCGTCTGTTATTCAGGATTAGGTGCTCATTGGCCTATCTATCAAATAGAGCCATCTAGTAAGAGCTTGTGCTCCCCTTTGTCTTTAAACAAATGTCTAAATCAAAGCTCATTTTGTTTGTATGTTTTGCTTTATCATGTTGTCCTCAGAAGCACATAAACATCTAATCTATATAGACTTGTGAAATTCACCCTTCTAGTTGGAGTTTATGACTAAAGTCAAATATGGGTGGACAATCTACAAAAAGGAGGCTATTTCACAAATGAAAGAAGCCCACAGTTCCTCCCTAATAGTGCTAATACAAAAAACATTAATTAATAATTATTAATAAACTCATTATTACAAAATTAAAACTTAGACTGGGTGAATCATGCCACTTTACCACGCATGTTTCATTAGATATCACATGCCATTCAAAAAGATCTTAAGTTCTCCAGATATCAGACTACCTTGAATTCTCAAAGCATAGAGAGTTTTGTAGGCACTCAGTAAATTGCATTTAAGTCATTTAAGTATTATTTGTACATTCTCTTTAAGTTCTATGTATTCTTTGTGTTTTATTTTTAAAACTCCATCATCTGTTTCTTATTATTCTGGTAGTAGTACTCCAATTTTGCTTGAGTCATGTACTATTGGGTACAGACTTGATAGTATCATCAATAAAAGGGTTCTTTTCTTGTGAGCATATCCCAAAATGGACCAATCAATTTCTCTTTGAGATATGACTCCTTAGAGTGATGACCAGACTGGCAATAGTTAGAGGTCATCCTTCTGGTAAGAGAATCCTAAAGAAGCCATCCATTGTCTTCTGCTACTCCAATCTCTAGATTTCTCTTCAGTTTCTGCCATTTTTCAAACTGATTTTCTCAGCTTCTACTCTGATTACTTTAAAAATAAAAGTTACCCAGAATCAATCTGTTGATTGCAACAAAAGAATTCTAACTTATATATTGTGACTCAAATAAAGTTAGCAATACTGCATTGAATTTTTACATTTGTATGCATAATTAACGTAATTTTCTGTCTTCCATTTACAAACTCCTTTAAGCCTATCAGATTGGCAGAAAAAAAGCAAAAAGGGACAAATATCAATTGTGAGCAAATGTAGGGTGAGACTGGCATATTAATTCCCAGTGATGAGAATGTAAAATGATATCAAAAACAGTCTGATTATAATTAATAAAATTGTGTATAAATATGTCCCGTGACTCAGAGATCTCCCTCCTTGGCATGTATTACAGAGACATTTTCATAACAGACACATTAACATAAACATAATTAACAGAGACAATAACATTACAGAGATAAGTTCATAACAGGCATGTACGAGGATATGTATTTTTGTGTTGTTTGTATTAATGCAAGCTATGACCTAGATGGCTATTACTGAGAGAATGGAGAGACAAAACGTTTGTGAATAATTTGGGATGTTATGAAGCAGATAGAGGCTATAAACTAAATGTGCCAATAACAACATGGCTTGATTATGAAAACGTTCCTTAATGAAATGAATTAATTTTAGACCGTTATAATTATATAAATTAAAGCATAATCATATATAATATAGCATGATGTATTTTATAAAGATGCATTAAAACTCAGGTGCCTGCGGGAGAGTAAAGAGGCATGAGAAATCTGTGGTCTTAGAAGCACAGATGCAAAATAAAATAATATAAAAGAAGGACATTGTACAGAGCAATGATTTCAATGTGCTTTGAAGGGAGGAGTATAAGCCGCTGTATTCAAGGTTCAGAAAAACAAGGGAAAATAACAAAACAACAAAAATACAAACATTTCTGATGTCTGATATGTATTATTATCCATGTTATTTATTAAAATTCATGATAACTCAAGCTCCTTAGCTAACAAGAATTTGGCTACCTTTGCCAGTGACCATGTTAACTGAAATCTGCATCTCTGAAACTTTCTTTACTTAAAGCAATTATCTGAGTTATTGACTGCATCAAATTGAAGACAGGTTTTGAGAGAAAGAAAAGTGTATTTAGGTAATGTGAGGAAAACACAGAGTTTGCTACTAAGATCTTTTCCTTCCATGCTTTGGAGTTTAAATGAAAATACATTTGGGTTAAAAGAGAAAAAGTTCTTCACTGAATGCTGCAGTGTAGACTTACAATTGGCTTCTCAAAAGCTAGTTAAAGCTTTGGCAAGTCTGGGTTCACTCGCTGCAATTTTCTATGGGTCTTCAAGAGTCTCCCTGGATTTTCTTATGCCTATACAAATGGCTCACTCTCCTCCATCATTATTCAGTGATTGAAGCATTTAGTTTACTCTTAGCATTAACACATGATGGTGTTTGGTAAAAGCTCTATCCCCAGTCCCTTCCTCTTGGCCTTTGTCAGCGGCTCAGCTCACTCAAAATACAACTTTCTCATAGAGGAGCTTCTTCACAGTCTTGTTGAATTGCCTTGGAAAGGAATATCATTGTAACATCAGAATTACAATTTTTGTTCTTTTCTGCTATAATGTGCATGGAGAAGGGGAAAGACTTAGTAAACGAAAATCTTTGACTCTATTGATCAAGTGTCCACAATATGTTCCCCCAAACGAATTTTCAGCTTTATTATTATCACTGCTCCTAAAAAAATAGGAGACCTTTCTGACTGAGGTCAATGAAGGAGAAATGGTTCGGGATGAAAATGGAAATGAGATATAAATGGGAAGAAAATGCACTCACAGTATCTAACTAGTAGAAAGCCTGAAAACATATTAAATGTCTTTCTAGATCAAAACATTACTGAAGAAATGAAATGAACTTACAACTAGTTTAGTAAGAGGTGAGCCCTGGGGATACATGTGGATAATGAATTTATTTACAATGTTATATAAGCTTATGGGCATTTATTGATAATTGACAGAAATAATTAGTTAATAGTATTAGAAACAAAACTTTAATCTACATTATCATTCATTCAGCTACATAATGATCCTTTAAAATGATGCCTGAACAAGCACATCATTTTGAAGGAGGATATACATGTGATATATTTATTTAAGGATTCTTAAGTCTCACTGTACAGCTCTGAGAATGAGCAAGGGTGAAGTGGGACAGGAAACTAACTTTCTTCTATTCTACATATCCCATACTCAGCTATCTAGCACTGAGCAAGAGCTTGGAGAGGAAGAAGCCATCTTCTATTGCCAGTGAAAAAAGTGTTGTCAGGACTTTCATGCACCAAAACATCACAAATACGGCTTCATATAGAATAACACTGACCAACAGAACTTCCTGCAGTGATGGAGTTTTTCTCTCTCTGTGCTGTCCAATATGATGGACACTAGCCACTGGCTATTGGGCACTTGAAATACAGCTAAAGTGGAGGAAGAATTGAATTTTTAATTTTATTTAATTTTTCATTAATTGAAATTTAAATAGCCACTTGTGTCCTCTGGCTAATCTATTGGGCATGCCAGTCTTGCAATGACTGAGTGTCTCCCAATGGGCGGGCTGCAGTCAAGGAGTATAAGAGAGATAAATGCTAACTCTGGGGCTTGGACTTACAAGTGGGCATGGCTTTGAGGATGCTCTTTATCTCTGCTCACACAGGCCCTCCTTAAGTAGTATCTGCCCTTATCTACACGTATAAAGTCACCTTACTCTTGGATTAAGAGGAGATTACTGGAGCTAAAACTCTCAGTCCACTAATGTCAACAGAATCCATTTCATTCTTGCTCACAGGATAACACATAATATGAAACCTGAATTCCCATACCCCTGAAGCCCTCTCTCTTCTCTGTAATTTATGTTGGAAGGAAAAGAGAAAAGAACCCACATGCCCTTCCTACACAGAGTATCACTCTCCATAAAACTAAAATTCCACCCTCAGAGCCCATTATTTGAGTATACTCATTATGTTCTTGAAAACCTTTTTGAAGTATAAAAATGTTGCCAAATAGAACGAACATGTTTGGTAGAAGGATTCATTAAAAATATAGCAGTGATTAGTTTATCAAGTTAACTAACCTCCTAGGACTAATAAACTGTGCTAAGTACCTCTGTCTCTTCCAAAATGTTGGTGGAAAGAGGGAATTTAGGTTGTTTTGTCAAGTTTTCCTCCTACAAATGAGGAAACTGGAGGACAGAGAAAATAGAGTGACTTGCCTAAAGCCAGTTAGGAGTGATAACCTGTGGGTGTGAACTATGCAGGTTTTTTGTTTGTTTGTTTGTTTGTTTGTTTGTTTGTTTTGAGATGGAGTCTCTCTCTGTTGCCCAGGCTGGATGGAGTGCAGTGTTGGCACAATCTCGGCTCACTGCAACCTCTGCCTCCCAAATTAAGCGATTCTCGTGCCTCAGTCTCCTGAGTAGCTGGGATTACAGGCACGTGCCACCACACCCAGCTAATTTTTGTATTTTCAGTAGAGACAGGGTTTCGTCATGTTGTCCAGGCTGGTCTTGAACCCCTGATTCCAGGTTATCTGCCTGCCTCAGCCTCCCAAAGTGCTGGGATTACAGATGTGAGCCACTGTGCCCGGCCGGGTTTTCTAACTTCTAGCCTTATACCTTTTCTAATATATTTACTATCTCCCAGAAATATCCAAACAAGTGGAGCCAATAAATTTGATCTAGGTGTGCAAATTATTATTAATTGTTAGTAGAATTTGGTGCTCTATGTGCTAAGAAGGATTCTGAGGCTGCATTGAACCTGATAGCAAGACTCCATCACTCCATGATTAATTGTTATGTAGGTAGAAGAAATAAAACACGTACTAGGTATTTGCTATCTGTGTTTCAAATATTTATCAATGTGCCTTGGAAAACAGGAAAATCTAGGCCAGTGAGGGCCACAGAAATATAGTTGAGTAATGTATGAGGGGAAATATTAGGTTCCATCTACTGGTAATACATTTTGGATGTAAGATTGAGAAGAAAAAATAGTACTTCTCTGGGAATGAGGAAACCTAGTTTCAGATCTAACCTGTACTTTCTGTGTGTTTATGGAAGAATTAATTTAATTCTCTGAGGTCCAAATTTGTCCTTTGTAATACAGCAAAATTAGTTCCTATTTCTCATATTTCCTGAGAGAATTGCATGAGATTGACACATTTAACCCATCCATTGGGGTGCAACACATACTAGTTACTAAAATAGTTCCTCTTTCTCATATAAGGGTCAATATTCATCTACAAGTTCTCTAAGCATAAGATTTGCATAAAATGTCTTTGTGTATGGTTTTAATTTGTATTTCCCTGATGATCAGTGATATTGGTCTTTTTTTTTTCTTTTTTAAAAATTAAATTAAAATTTATTTTTGGGCCGGGTGTGATGGCTCATACCTGTAATCCTAGCACTTTGGGAGGCTGAGGCTGGAGAATTGCTTGAGGCCATGAGCTCAGCATTGACCTGGCCAACATAGTGAGACTCCATCTCTGAAAAAAGAAAAAGAAATCAGTTTTGATATATTATAATTATATATAATTATGGGATACAAAATAAAGTTATGATGTATGTATACAATGTGGAATGATTCACTCAAGGTAATTAACATATTCATCACCTTAAATACATATTGTTTATTTCTCCTAGCTGCAACTTTCTACACTTTGACCAACATCTTCTCATTCCTCCTATCCCTCTGCCAGCTTCTGGTACCACCATTCCATTTTTTGCTTCCATGAGCTCCATTGTTTTAGATTCTATGCGTAAGTGAGAACATGTGGGTTTTGTCTTTCTATGGCTGGCTTATTTCACTTAGGATAATACCCTGCAGTTTCACCCACGTTGTTGCAAATAATGGAATTTCCTCCCTTATAAAAATAATGTAATGATTTTACATGAAGATATGAAATAACGTCCTAATTGTCATACCTTAAACCCACTCACCTCCACATGACATCCTGTAGTTCCCCCAGGGATACAATGACACAGAACTGCCAAGGTCTTATTAAAATCCTAACCTATAACAAACAACAAATAAAAGGTACATAAAATGTATTTGCAATGAGTGCAATGTAAAACCTAAAATTCTCTGTTTTCCCCAAGTCGCACCTTTGAAAGGCATCCATGCCACTCACTGCTGAGAGGTGAGGCATCTCCTCGCAGCTTCCGCACTGGCCCTCCACGTGGTGCTTCTTGACAAGGCATTATTGCCCTCTTATCTCAGAATTCTCACCTGAGCCTCACCTCCATTATTTAATATGTTTATTGTTTCAAAAATTTTGTCAAGCCCTACACTTTCTGCTTAGTGATGGGGATATAATGATGGGGGATATAGACATAATCCCAAAGCTCCTGAAACTTAAGTGCAGGGAGAAAGAAAGAAAATTAAATGAGCTTGGAGAATGTTAACACATCCTCATCTGTGTTCTTGGTCCCTTGGAGTACTACACATTACTCCCTTGAATTCCCACAACTTCAGTGGTGGGGAAGAGACAAACATCTCCCCTTTATTTTTGTACATCATAGTATCTTCTTTCGTGCACTGCCACTTTTTCCATTTCTTTTCTATGCTCTTGTTGTCTTGTGAGGCTTTTTTCCTAAAGACTTGACAGACTTATCACTCCAAGATATTTCCTGTGTTGTAAGGCATTGGCTGTGGTTATGCCTTCAACTCCCTAATCAGAACACAGCCTAATTACAGGCATGTCGTGTGTGATTCTCTATCTTGATCAGATAATCGAAGGTGACTCATTACTCAGATATTGAGGGAGAGGGGTGCATTATGGGAGTGATGCTCTAAGATGATAACCCTAATAGAGTGTGTCGGATATCTCTGGGGGGTGGCGGGGAGGTATTCTAAAGACATAATGGTACTAGCCTAGACTAGGAAGAACAGCAGTCTATTGATGAGATATCCAAAAAAGAAGATAAACTGTGTCTAAAATGAAAACCTGTGGCACTCTAGAAATTGATTTTTACATAACATCCAAGAAACACTTTCCTTTTTGTATAGAAAGGTTCACCTGTGCCGTGTTTGTGGGCCAGCACCATTACAGCTTTATTTAGATGTGTGTGAAGGAACCATCTGTTCCAGCTCACAGGAGGGCCAGGACCTGCATGGCAGGCGTCCCCCCTCAAGGTCCAATCACATCTGATGCAAAAGTTTCCTGATGGGAAGCTTGACTGAAAGCTAATGACAGGGAACACTTCATTTTTCAAAGTGTGCTTTTTCTCATGAGCAAGTGTGCTCTTTGGTGATTGCTTTGTTCCTCCCTGCAGCCCCTAGAAACAGCATGAAGAGCAGAGGACCTGGGAAACCAGGACAGTTCTCCATCTATCCATTCCCGTATTTATCCCTTCATCCATGCAGTAAGTGTATGTGGCTGCCTGCTAGGAGTCAGGTGATTTTTGAGGCACTGCAGATATAGCTGTGAACAAGATGGATAAGATTTTTCAAAGTACTTACATGTGAGAGGAGTAGACAATAATCAAATACACACAAACGTTTCAGAAAAAAAAACATACTAGCAGGTAGTTTCTTGTCATGACAAGAAATAAGTTGGGCTGATGGAACGGAGAGAAACTGGGTGGCCGCTCTTCATGGTATGGTCATAAATGACCACTATTTAAACTGAGACCCCAATCTCAAGGAGCCAGTGTTGCAAAGTTAGGGGGGAAGGTACACCACAGGCAGAGGCAGTGGCCACAGTCAGATTCCTAGGGTCAGAAGAACTTCGTGTGTTTGAGGTTCTGAGAGATGGCCAGGGTGCCTGAAGCGGAGAGGGAGAGGGAGAGAGAGAAGAGAAGTGGGTGGGATGGGATAGTGTGGTAGGCATGGGGCAGGCCATATAGGACTGTGAATGTCAGGATTAAGGGCATGAATGTTTTTCTATACATAGTGAGTTTAAGTGTGGGAGTGACATCTGATGTCAATGGTGCCAAAGTTGGGGGTCCACCAAAGATATCTGGCATCTGTGACACAATTTTCCCTTCTCCATAAATGAGGACCAAATTTCAGGCTCCAAAGGCGAGGGTAATAAATAAAATTTGGGACTTCATTGCTTGTTTCTGCAAACCTTTCCTGATTTCTCCTCTCTTTATCTCGGTCCAGGATCTCAATCCAATATCATAAATATACAAGAAGCAATCATTATTCCCTCCTTGGAAATATCATTGCTTCTCGTATATTTATGATATTGGTTTGCTGTCATCTGTTAACAGAGGTTCCTGTCTGCCTAATTCAGTAGAGTGTAAATGCCTTGAAGCCTCAGGTCAGCGATGAGAATTTTCTGTGTACCCAGCTGTTATGGTTTGAATGTGTTCCCCAAAGTTTATGTGTTGGAAACTTAATCCCCAATGCAACAGTGTAGGGAGGTGGAACCTAAGAAGAAGTGATTAGGGCACAAAGGCTTTGCCCAGATGAATGGATTAATATGGTTATCATGGCAGTAGGTTAGTTATTGAGAGAGTGGGCTTATTATAAAGGTGAGTGAATCTCTCTTGCTTTCTTGCTCTCTCAAACTCTCTTGCTCTTCCGCCTTCTGCCATGGGATGAAGCAGTAAGAAGACCTCTTGACCTTGAACTTCCCAGCCTCTAGAATTATAAGAAATATAGTTGTTGTTTTTAATAAATCAGCCTATGGTATTCTTATAGCAACACAAAATAGACTTAGGCACCAGTGCTAGCTCAGGGTTTGGCTTATTGTAGATCCTTTGTAGTCTGGCCCTTGACCATGTGTCCAGTTCCACTGCCCATAGTCATCATATCACAGTTAAATCCCCAGGAAGCTGAGACTTCTTGAGGCTTCATTTGTTTCTCTGCCTGGATGTTCTTCCTTCTTCTGTCTGCCTCTTGCAGAATTCCAAATTCTCCTTGAAGGACTCACTACAAGTGTCACTTTTACTTGCACCTTGTTCTCTCCATCTCCCCCAAACTTGGCATGGTTCATTCCTCCTCCATGCTCCCACAGAACCCTGTGTGACCTCTATCCTACAGTTAGAAGTGCACTGCAGTAATGTGTGTATGTACATGTGTGTGTCCTGCTATAATGTAAATTCTTTAAGGGCAAGTGCCTTTTATTTCACTTCCATACACCTGTCTATAGTGTTATTCTTGGCATAAAAGATCCATGCAGTAAATATTAGTTGAATAAAAGAATAATTGAGAGGAATGTGGTTAAATGGTTAATAACCTCAGTTTAGTATCTGTGGCCACCATGAGAATATCTTCAAGGAAAATATTTGACAGAGGCCCTAGCAACCGTGCTCTGAAGCTCATCCCTGAATTCTTGCCTGAGCCAGCCTTCCATGGACTGCTCCCAGCCAGTGACCACGCACAGCAGGGCTGCTAAGGCTGGATCATTCATGAGAGGCAAGAGGCTCCTCATCTGAACCTCCGTTAAGCTGCATGGCAGTCTGGGATGTTTCCTTTTCCATCTCTTTCACATGGAGTTAGATTTGCAGCATGTCTGACAGCTCTCCAAGCACATGCTACCTTTCACACATTTAATTCTGTCTTGGTGTCTGCTTCTTGGAGGACTTTGGCTAATAGTAATTATATTAAAATTATTTGTTGAAAAAAATATTTGCTGAGGATCTACTATGTCGGTATTTTGCTAGTAGCCTGAAATTCATCTTGAATAAAATGCAATCACTAGACTCAAGAAGCTATTTGGAAATAAAGACGGGTCACCAGATGTAATACAAAGGGACAATTGCTAGACTCAGGAAAGTCAGTGAGATAGGAGCACATAGACAGGTACGAAATCCAGCCTAACTGTGCCTATATGTTGGCAGTAGTGAGGATACAGAAATTACAGGACGCTTCCTAGAGGAGGTGTCATTCATGGTGAAACAGAAACTGTGTGTCTAGGTAAGAGTTACATAGAAAGAAGAAGGGATGGTGGTTCTAGGAGAGTGGGGGAGTGCTTCAGACAGGACAAATAGAAATACAGCAGTAGATAAAGGAGGGTGTGTTGCTTATCAAGGGAAGAAACATGAAAAATCAAAACAGGGGGTTGCAGTATAAAAGGACTGGAGGGGGCTAACAAAAGTGGGCCATGGTGAACAAAAGAAGAATGAGAGGTAAAACCATGAGATCAGAGCTTGGAGGAGTTTGCTTTACAAAATCTCATGTTTGGGAGGGCTGCTGACTGACAGAAAGCCCACTGTTTAGATGGCTAGTTGGCTTAGCCAACCCAGAATCTTTCATAAAGGAAAACAGGAAGCAAGACATTAAAAATCAGATTATTCCAGCTGGGCACAGTGGCTCACGCCTGTAATCTCAGCATTTTGGGAGGCTGAGGTGAGTGGATCATGAGGTCAGAAGATTGAGATCATCCTGGCCAACATGGTGAAACCCTGTGTCTACTAAAATACAAAAAATTAGCCAGGTGTGGTGGCTCACACCTATAATCCCAGCTACTTGGGAAACTGAGGCAGGGGAATCGCTTGAACCCAGGAGGCAGAGGTTGCAGTGAGCGGAGATCATGCCACTGCACTCCAGCCTGGTGACAGAGCAAGACTCCATCTCAAAAAAAAAAAAAAAAAAAAAATCAGGTTATTCCTTGGCTGAATACACTTAAAAGCAAAGGGAGTGAATCCATAATCTAGGGGGATCTTGGGCATAACCCTAAGTGTCTCCTACTCAAGCATGCCATTTATTTGATATATAGCTTAGTGGTCAGGATCATAACTTTGGGAGTTAGACTAACCAGGTTCCAGATGACGCTCAAGTTCCTGGGCTGTCATTTGTCAGCTATGATTTGGGGCAAATAAGCCTTTCTGAACCTCATTTTACTGATGTGCAATTGGGAAATTGTTAGATAAATGTTAAAATAGAAATAAAATTCAATACTTCTTAAGCAAGTCTCTGTGCCAGGCAATGTGCTAAGTGTGTCACACATTTATTTACTTTCAGAAGGTATTTTGCAGAATAAGATTGCAATTAGATGAGTAAGACATATCTCAAGGTCACACAACTGGTAAATGGTACACCTGGCATTTTTAATTTATTTCGTTAAAAATGTGCATGTTTCAAGTTAAATGCTATTAAATTAAAGTGGTGTGATATTCTGGCAAGGTGTCCTGGGCTTTATGTCCTCACTGTTTTTTGCACACTTCCCTAATTCTCCCAGTGGGCACTCATATCTTGGTTTGAGAGGTCAAGACCTGAGAGCAAATTCAGAGCCAGACTCTGCATTCTAGCAGAATAAGAATCAAAGGAACTGCAGAAGGGAGATGTAGAGAGAGGGCTGGCAGGTCAGTGACAGGCCACAGGCAGACGGATATGAGACCTCAGTAAGTTGTGAAGATAGATATTCACAGGGCAAGAGAAAGGGGATGTAGGGGAGGGGGAGGAAGAAGATTCACGGAGAGTCGCAGCAAAGTATTTTCCCTGTCAAAAAATTACTTTGACCTGCTGATTTAGGCTGTAAAAAATTTATCTTCAATCAAGAAAAGGAAGTTTCTCTCCAAGGACGAATCAAGGCGGCATCTCTGCTTGTGTCTCAAAATTAACTTGAAACACACACACACACGCACACACATGCACACCATGCACACACATGCACACATCCCCTAGAGGACTGAGCAGAATGGAAGATCTTTTATATCCTCTCATCATCTGCGTTAGGTAGGAGGCAATGACTGAAGATTCAGACAACCTGGGTTCTGGCTTCAATGAAATGAGAGACAGCATGAAGCAGATGCAGCAGGGCAGTAGAAATCTTGCAACTCTTATTTCCTCTGCTGCTTTGTCTTCTTAATTTATATTTATTATTGCTATTATAATAACTAGAAATATACACTTATATGTATATATTTGTTAAGCTCTTATGCCTTGAGCAAAGTTCCAAACATGTTATATGTCTTACATAATTTAATCTTCACACTAACGAGGTGGATACCATCGTTAAGCCTCACTTTTTATGTAAAAACCTAAAAAGAAGTCTCTAGTCAAGGTATGTCTTCAGTTAAAGGACACAGTAAGAGGCAGGCAGGAATAAATTATAAACGAATTAGATTCAAAGACTAAAGTTACATTCCAAGGTTTGTCATATCCTAGCTTTGGAATCCTATGCAACACTACTCAGGCTTTCCAAATATGTCCCAATTCCATTCATTTGTCTCCATCTCCATTGCTGATACCCTCCATCCAAATCATTGTTACATATTGCAATACCCTCCTATTTGATCATTCCCCACCAGCTCCATTTGCTTCGTCCTCTCTCCAATCCATTCTCCAAACTGTACTCAGAGTGATCATAGATGGAGAGATAAATGTCAAAGATGGCTTAAATGTGTTGCTTGCTCAACAAGGAGGTTGCAAGTGCTATTAACTGAGGTAGGACCACTGGACATTTTAGGGAGAAGGGTAGCTAGAACTTAGGCATGGTGAGTTTGAGGTAAGATATGATCTGTATCATCATAATATTCTACCGCCTGTATCTGTGCCCACTTTTTTGTGTTCTTGTTATTGAAATGAGAACATATACATGGCATGATGGAATATAATACATATATAAGATGCTATTACTAAGACTATATTTGTTCCCTTGCAGTACACAGAGTTAGTGGGAGATTTTGCAGGAAGTACATGCTGAGTGCCTGAAGCCCTTAAGAGAACAACTGCCTTTAGTATATCAATTAAGATCAACAAATACATGAACAGACAGGCTCTTGCTGTCCTATGAATCTATTTTCTCTTTCTTGGCTTGCATAAAGAAAAGATGGTCTTTTTTCATTCAATTTATCTCTACATGTACAAACCCTGTGGTTTAATTCAGGGTGTGTGAGGTGCTAATTCCAAAGAGCATATGAGAAATACAGATACTAACATGTTCTGCATCCTTATCCCACTTTTAATGGAGAATGCAAGGCCCAGGAATATAGAAAAGAAAATTTGGGTCCAAGCAGGAATCCACAAGGCTAGTCACAGAAATCTGGAATCATTACAAGTGAATTACCAGAGAACAAAGTCTATTATTTTGAAACAGACCAGACAATGCTATCAATATTAATTATTTATCTTCAACAGACTTCAATGAATTGCCCCTAGACCAACTTAGCATTTGACTTATTCTCTGTCACGTTAAATAAATATTTTGTTTTTAGATCTCCATCTCCTCCACTGAATTAAAATAATAAAACTTAAGCCCATTTATTGAGTGGCTACTTTGGGTCAACCACTGGCCTAGGAATGTTACATGTATATGCTCATTCCATTCTCACAATACCTCTGTTCAGTGGACATAGTTACTCCATTTCATAGATACAGAGAAGGTAGTCATTTGTTCAAAGCTAGTTAGATAGTTTGTCTAATAAATTGGATTCAAGTATCATTTTTTGAAATCTTAACATGTTTCATGGGTCCAATTATATAGCCAACAGGAATCTATCACATTCATAGTTTAACTTTCTTCCCAAAATATTCCTCTTTATTAAATGAAGAACATAAAAACCAGAAAAGATGAATTTTATGTGAAAACACATGTTCGTGCTAGAGTTGGATTTAAAACTCAGTCTCTTTGGGTCATTCAGATTATTTCTCCAGACTATGCCCTTCCTCCCAGCATAGCTGCAAGCCCAGGGATTTGGGGAGTTACCATTTAACACATATCTGCTCCTCGGCTTCCAATTTCCATTTCCTTTCTAATGATGAGAGGAATTCCATAGGAAGCAGCAATTTCTTCAAGACCTGAGATCACAGCATGCAGCTAATTATAGAAATAAATAACTAGTGACTAGAACCATCTGTCTTTCCTTTGGCAAACACCTTGCTTTCATGTGAAATTAGTGCCACCTGCAACCTGCAGGCCCCTCAGAGACAAAGGGGCTGCCCCTGCCTCATTCAGAGGTTGACAGCTTTGCCACTCCCAACCCATAGCCACAACCCTAGAGGCTGCCATGCATCCCTAGAGAGGCACAACTAATAAAACCAGTAGCATTCCTGAGCTCTTTTCATAGCCGAAAGAGGGGAGAGCCAGGGCAGGGCTCCACATCTGTGCCTGGTGGTTCTACTGTGGGCAGTGTGGCCGGGCAGGGCAGTCACTCTAATATCTTCCTGAGTCAAGGGAAACACGGTGCTTCATCTTACACTGTTCATTGCTTGTGGTGGGGCCACTTATACCACTCTTTTTGGTAGCAATGTGGAATTTTAATATAATTTCAGAAAAACCCCGAGTTCTGCCTGTTCACTTTAGAAACATTAGTTCTGGTTCAATTCTCAGCCTTCTATTTGTGTGATCCTGGCTACATCACTATGCTGCTTTGAGTCTCAGTTTTCTCACATGAAAATTGGGAGAAATAATAGAACCTACCTGTTAGGTCTGTTATGAGAATAATATGAGATATAATACATGGAAATTTTTAGGATAGCATGTAAGAAGCACTAAATATACTGTGGCTTCCATTCACCAGAAGTGAAAAGTCTACTTATAATAGGATGTAGAGGCTATTAGTGTGGTTTCCAAAGACCCTAAGAAACCTACAAGTGTCTTAAAAGTACCTGAAAAAATTTGTACATATGATGATATTTTGGGATATGTAAATGACTCATAACTTGAATCAGAATTTCAATGTTGTCCTCTGATCTTTCACTCTAATTTAGGGATGGAAGAGATAGAAGGATTGGAGGATTTTCCCCTGGTTTTTCAATTAGGTTTTCTCTTGCTGTGGAAATTGCACACTCAAAGGTAGTCAATGTCTCTTAGAGATCAGGAAGCAGGCTTAATTCCTCCCTTCCCTATCTACATCACCAAAGAACAAAAAGCAAGACAGCTTAGCATGTCTCTAAGCACTTCATTTCACGTTGACGCTTCGTTAATTTTATCCAACTTGCCCTGAATGACTTATCTAGTGTTAGGAACAATATTGTTTGTGAACCCTCTGGCATCTATTATTACATGAATACAGCAAAAATCTATTATATGAACACAATTTCAGTTATTGTTTTCTTGACAGAGAGCAGGAACTAAGTAAATAATTCCATCAGTTACAGCTATATAACATCTAGCAGGTTACAAAATGATTTCAAATGCATTATTGGATCTCACCTTCAATCAATAAGTTACTCAAGACAAAAAAGTGTTTATTCCCATTTTATAAATAACATAATTGAGGCTCAGTGAAGAGAAGAAAAATGTTAGTATTAAATATTATTTTTTTAAAGAGAATTCTCCTACCATCCAATAACCATAGACCTGTAAAATTATCCATTATTTTTTTTCTTTCTTCTCTTTTCGGAGGCAGGAAAATTCAGAAAATGCCTTCAGGTGCCTTGATATTTGAATCTTCTCTCCTGATCCCCTCATTACTAACTGCATTCATGATCAGCCTAGCTTTGACATTTCTGTTGTCCCTGAGACTGAATCCACCATCTTCCAACACTAAATAATTGTTGCTAAACTTCTATCTCAGCAAATAGAAAGTATCAGGACGTGTGTGTGTGTGTGTGTGGCATGTGTGCATGTGTGTAGATATATGTATGTATATATATTCTGATATGAGTGTGTATACATACACACAATATATATAGATATATTCTTCTGAGTTTTTAAAAAAATTAGTGTTCATTATTTGGCATCCAAAACTCTAGGAATGTGAAAATAGGCTTCAGAATGTCAATAAACTCTTGTGACTCAGACATTTGATAACAGTAACATGACATTATGTTATTCACTAGTACAAAGAAAACTCTTCTGGAAAGTTGAGAAGTGGACATTGACAGGGAAAAGAAGGCCTGGATGGTATAAATTTTATGAATGGACCAAGAAAATAATAATAAAGATTGAGAAGTACAAACTTTGCTTATATCACAATTCAGTTTGCCCAAAACACATTCTTAACGTTATGCAGATCAATTACCTTGAGAATCAATACACCTTAAACTTAAACTTTTTATCTCATATATACCCATATATATATGAACCCATTAGTAGAAATATTTTCATGTTACCAAAATTCAGACTACTACCCGAGGCATTAGAAGAATCTCTTCATTCTTGGCCGGGCACGGTGGTTCATGCCTGTAATCCCAGCACTTTGGGAGGCCGAGGCTGGTGGATCACGAGGTCGGGAGATCGAGACCACCCTGGCTAACATGGTGAAACCCCGTCTCTACTAAAAATACAAAAAATTAGCCGGGCGAGGTGGCGGGCGCCTATAGTCCCAGCTACTCGGGAGGCTGAGGCGAGAGAGTGGCGTGAACCCGGGAGGCAGAGCTTGCAGTGAGCCACTGCACTCCAGCCTGGGTGACAGAGCAAGACTCCATCTCAAAAAAAAAAAAAAAAAGAAGAATCTATCCATCTAGTGCTTCATTCATTCATCAAATATTTATCGAGCATTGACTATATAGTACAATTGGTTAACATCATGAAAGCAGGCTAGAGGAGAAATACGAGAAAATCGACAGACACAATACAGTGGTAAGCACTATGATAGAGGCATGGACTGATTGTTAACAGAAAGTAAAAATAAAAGGAAGATGTGTAAATCCAGCTGGAGGCTGTAGGAAAAGCCTTGGAAGGAGAGTATTGAAATTGAGTCTTAAAGGATGTGTTTATGTTGACCAGCAATAGATTGAGGAAATGGAGAGAAAACGGAGACTCCAGATAGACACAGCAGCCTATACACAGGCAACAGAGATTTGAGAAATCCTCCTTGCTCTCAATTGCCTTTGATTTAACCACCTTTACACCCATAACTCCATGCCCTGGTTCATCCTCATCCTAACTAACATTAGGTACTTTGTCTTCAGTGATATCTATCCAGCTATTTCTCAGGTTAAGAAACCCCTTCTTCACAGAAAGTCATTCTTATAAACCACATTAACTCTAGAGTGTTTCTGTACATTTTAAAACATTCATATGTCATACAAAAAAACATCACCACAGGGTTCAACACAGAATGTACTCAATGCAGTAAACATGTGAATGAGGCCTCAAAAGCATTTTAAAAGCATTACTTTTAAAATGATGCTTACTCTCATTTCTACAGAATCACATGCTTGAAGTTAAGAAGAGCTGCTTGCATTAAACATGTTTTTAAGTTGCATTTACAAAATATAGGAGATTTCAGAAACACCTATTTTTAGATTCTACCTATATCTTTCTTCCTTAATCAAAATGAGTCCAAACCATTCTCTGTGATTTTTGCTTTTTTTTTTTTTTTTTCTGAAAATCATTGATTTTCCATATTGCATTCTCTGTTTTTCTCCAATTCTCTTGCCCAACTGCCAGAAGCTCAGAGGTGCCTTGGTGAAGGAAAGTCTTTTCCTTTTTGCTTAGTTTTTTTATCCTCCCACTCCCAGGCTCAGCATAGAGAAATGGGGCCTCAAATCAATTTAAAAATCATTATGAATTATTTGCATTTGACTTTTTAGTGGAGGCTCAAAAACATTTTAGGATTTTAGAGTGATAATTAGATCTATCACTTTTAGACAAATGCCACATAATTTGTCCATTCCTGCAGCAAATCTTGCTCCTGAAAAGGAGGGCAAATATTTAAGAATGAAATGAGACTGACATTCACATGAATTAAAAAACAACTGGTTTAAAATTTTAAAATGATTTCCCTGGTTCTCGCTCATTAGTCAACATTGCAGAGAGTCCCATGCCAAAATTTTGAGCAGTCCCTTAATCTCAAAGACATACTTTTTCTCCCTCTTCATTATTAATGCTAATTTATATGAACCTTGAGGTAAGCAATCACTAGTGCTCCTATCACACAAATTCTACCCCTGGGAATCATAAGCATGAAACAGTATGGTTATTTCCCCTTTCACCTGAGCAAAGTGGAAAATGGAACTTTCAGCAGGAGTGAGTCCAAAGAGGGATTCTTGGAAAATGATAAAGACAGAAGGGAAGAACCTCCCAGCCAAAGTAGTAATCAGATAACTTTTTAAAAAATCACAATATAGACAGTACTTGTAAAATGTCATTCCCCTTTAGATGAAGTTACTCAGTGAACCAACACAGAAAGACAAGAAATAAAATGTCAGACAGAGCATGAAACAGAAATCGTTTCTCCTTATACATTTCATTTCTAAACTATGGCAAAAGTAGTCTATCTCAGACTGTAACCCAGAATTTCATGTGGCTGGATTGGTGCCACATGACAAATATTCCAACAGTTGAAATGAGATTATTGGCTAAATTCTCGCAAGACTCACTGCTATATCATTTGAAAACTCATCTTCTGCTTTAATGTTTTAATAGTAATAATAGCAGCAACAGTCACAAAAATCCAATAATAATAAAAGTACTCATCATATACTATATACTATCTATTTTTTAATATATATAGTATACAATTATTAATATATCATATTAATTGATAACACGTTAACTTAACAATTGTATATATTAAGGATCAGCATGAGTTAAGAATGGTTTTTATATTTTATATAATTATATTTTTTACAAAAGAATGTCATAAAGACCATCTTGCCCACAAAGCCAAAAGTATTTACTATTTAGTCCTTTACAGAAAGTGCTTGTCAAACCCTGGTATGTATTAATATTCATGTAGCATTTACCAGATACCAGGCTGTTGTATAATAAAGAATTTTGCTGGCCTTTGTCCTTGGTTTCTAGGAGAGAGCCTCCAAACCCTTCGAATTTATTCATGGTGGGTTCCTCGGACCACATTTGAATATGTGCTATCAAGGTGACTCATGGTGGATCCCAAGATAGGTTTAGGTTGGGGCCTGGCCATGCCAGAAAGATCAACCCTGTGATTACCGTAAATTTGAGTGAGCTCCCTGATTGGTGCTACACATTGCTGTGCCAGGGGGTGATGGACCCTGAGGACACAGAAGCTTTGTGTTTGGGCTCCCTCAGACCTCACCCCTACATGTTTTCATTTGGCTGGATCTGACTTGTGGTACTTTATGATAAAATCATAATCATAACCATAGAGCTTCCTGAGTTCTATGAGTTCTTCTATCTAATTATCAATCCTGAAGGGGTAATGGGAATTCTAAATTTATGGTCAGTTGGTCAGAAACATGGGTAGCTGGCAACCCCTGAGCTTGCAGCCGATGCCCAAAGTAAGGGCAGTCTTATGGAGTACTGCCTTTAACCTGTAAAATCTGTGTTAACTCTTGTTCCTTAGTTTCAGAAGTGTGTTGCACAAGTGTTAGGCCATTTTTTTCTAAAATTTTAACAAATATTAATTCTTAAAGAAGTATACAAAGTAAGTGCTATTTTATCCATATTTACAAATAAAGAAATTGAAGATCAGAGAGATTGAGCATTTGTCCCCAGTCCACATAGCAAATAGTGGAGCCAGGATTCAAATCCAGATAGTCTGGAATCTGAGGCCAGCTGAGACCCTCACTACCATGTTACTAAATTATGATCCTGCTACACTTCATTCCAGCGGGTAGAAGGATGGTTATAAAACTACAGCTGAATACTCTGAGACTCAGAATCCTGTCTCTCTGTCACTGTTCTCTTTGCCTTGGACATGAAGCACAGTTCTGATCTGAGCCTTGGATTAGCTTCTTAGACCTTCCATCCATCGTGTGCCCCAGCTCTGCTGGCTGGATCCTTGGATTGTTTCATGTTTTCTAAACACCAAGGCAGAGTTGTCCAGTAGGAAAATAAAGCATTTTGAATCTGGGCTCTGCCACACCTTGGCAACAGATATATTACCTGATAATCCCAAGCCTTCATTTTCTCATCCATAAAAGAAACATGTGAGTTAACTAAATGAAACAAAAAAAAAAATGCAATAGAGTATTCTCACTGTGGCAGAACTGGGGTTAAAAATATTTTGACACTTGAAATTGAGGGACCTACTGCAGCTTCCAGGCATGCAGCATCTATTTGGATTCACCAATTTGCATGGGAGCTGTGGGTCCCCTGAAATGTTTACAAATACAACCAATGTACATGGGGGAAGCTATACACTGGAAACAGGCAAACCATAAGGAGGAACTATGGATCTTCGGAGAGAAAAAATTCCCTTTTCATCTTCAGGGAAGAAAGAATTTTGAAAGAGAAACCAGATTGGGTAACAGAATCTGAAGGTGGGTGGAGAGCTGCGGTTTTGCCAAGAGGGTAGTGACTCTTAATTAAACCTGCCCTTGCCAAGGCATGCTGTTACCGTGTGAGCCCACCAGGAAGGAAAGGGCTGTGCCTGTCAAATAAGAGATGTTGCATTAACTACAACTCCCTTGCCACTGTACAACCTTGCTGTGCATTCTTCTCTACCTGAAAACAACACAGAGGAAAGGTGGCTGTTCCCTTCTCCCTTCACAGCAAGGTGAGAGTTTGAAAGCATCGAGGGCCTGTGAAATCAGAATTTACACTTTAGCGAAATGAGGGCTACAAGCTCAGTGGACTTCAGGCTTGGTTTTCAATAACCATAGCTGGACTTCAGTGGGGAACCTGTAACTTTATATAAGATGATTTATAGGGCTTAGGGGAGGGAGAGTCCAGTGGTTTCGCATATATATCTGCATAGGATGGTGTTCTATATCTGGTTATATTTTGGTTGCATAACTTGGCACATCATAAATACTAATTCTTTTTTAAAATTTATTACCTTTTTTCCCTCCTTGCTCCTTACGTTTTTTTCTTTCCTTTCTAGATAATTCCCTGGCACATTCTTGCCACATTCTGCCTTCCAGGATCTGAAGGTCTACCCTGAGATGAAGTCCTCTGGCTCTTTTTCTATTCTGATAGCCCTTCTAGCTGCTGCCTGCTTCCCTGCCTGCCTGCCTGCCTACCTACTTCTGCACCTAATTCCTGTTCCTCCCTTTGCTGCCTCTTTTTTCTATGACAATATAACAAGAAGCCTTCCTGAGGCAAGTTTCAGGTGGGCATTACAAAAACATCTTGTTGACTGCCATCCCCACCCCACACTTTGTCCTGCTCAGCAGCTGAGCTTCCTCCTAGCTGGATCTATGGCCCAGAATGAACTCAGTGTAAGCCTACCCGGGCGTGAGTCTGTCCCACAATGGGCGTTATACTTCACAATACCTTCAGGTCTTGCCCTACCCTACCCTCAGCCATTCTCTACTCCAAATTCTTTTTTGTCTGCCACTCTGTAGGCCTGCCCTGCCCCATAGCCTGTAGCCACTCATGAGTACTGAGTACTAGAAATGCAATGAGTTCAAATGGAGAAAAAATAATGCAAAATGCCTCATTCATAATTTTATGTTGATTTCATGTTCAGATAATATTTTAGATGCATTATGTTAAAGAAAACATAACTAAGTTATTTTTTCTTTTTATTTAAGAAATGTGGTTTAAGAAAATTTAAAATTACATATGCAGCTTACATGTGTGGCTTGCATTATGTTTTTATTGAAGAATGCTGTTTGGCAGTTTCTTTAAAAATCATAATCTGGCCCCTCCATTCCCCTGATTAAACCCTTTCATGGGCTCCCCAGAACAGGACTCAAATTCCCTAATGTGACAGGATGACTTTCCTGATCTGGGCCCTCTTTGGTTCTCCATCTCCCCCTATTCTCCTGCCCCACTGAATTACATATGTGAAGTCATATGAGTGGGCCTTGCTTCTCCTCACCTCTAGACCTGTGCTCATGCCAATTTCTCCATCTGGAAAGCCCTTCCTCCTGGTAGTTCAGCCTTAAATTGTATGTCACAATTTAAATGTCAGTATGCTTGAGTTTATGTGCCCCTCATCTGCCTTCCTAGCATCCAGTGCTTGCTCTTCTCATAGCCCTCATCACAGAGCATTTAACCCCTCTCTGCCCACTCTCAGTGCTGAGCAGAGGCTCTATCTTGTCCACTTATACGTACCTAACCCCTAGATGAGTGCTTGGCACATAGTAATTACATTGGTTTTGAAGCACAACATACACATTTTTGAAAAGAACAAATGCATCAATCAAGTCTTATTCCTGTAAATCAATGGGGCATATCTTACATGATCAATTCATCAAGGAGAGAGTGAGAGAGATAAGTAGGATTGTTTTGAGGACTATCTCTGGAGAATCAGATTGCTGGGAAATAGGTGTGTCTAATCCAGCTTCACAAGAAACCAGGGAACCCCTTGTGTCTAGTAGCTCAAATCTAAAGTATTTTAAGGTCATGAGTGCTAGAGGTTGCCAGTCCTGACAAGTTCTTGCATAGCTGGCATTTACCCCAAGATGCCTGGTAAGGAAGTCTTACTCAAAGTTGTCCTCACTCTTGCAAGAATAGCAAGGGAGCAGACTCTGTTTCCTAAAATCCAAACCAATTCTCTGTCCAGTAGATTGTCCAGGCCCTAGAGTCCTCTCTGCATGGTCTTGTCAGAAGTTTATAAGTTTTTTTGATAAAATCTTCTCTAATTCCTTAATGTATGATGTTGAGATATTTGTCTTCACTTACTCTGCCACTACAAAGTAGTTCAAAAGTAAAATTGGTACGTTATCCTAAAACAGGATCTCAGTGAAAATATTCCGGCAACCCCCTTTTTTGGGAAAAACCTGATGTCTGTAAATTCCAGTTCTCAGAGTAGGGGCACAGTATTCCAGGGACTTGTGAGCCTCCTCTGATCCAGCCAGCCCTTTCTCCACATCGTCCCTCCTATTTATTTAGGCCCACCCATGTGTGCATCTACTCATCTCTTGCCTGACTTATCCTAACATTCTCTCTTTACCTAAGAAAATTTTACCTGTCTTTGAAATATTAGTCAAATTTACTTTTCTCTATGAAACCAAAATAGATCAACTGAATAATTCTTTCTTCTTATCTCCCATATCATTTATTAAACTTATTATTCTCTTTGGCACTTCAATTATGTCTTAATGCAGTCTTCTGATATTGATTATATCACTGTGTTAGTATTACTTAACCTTTCTAAAGATTAGATCATGTGTCTTCAAATATATCACAGGCTCCCTTGAGGACACAGACTGTCTGGTATGTCTTCATAGTGACCCTGGACCCTACCATGTTGATCAACAAATTGTTGTTGTCTGAATGCTGGGTACTAAAAGGAAAGCAGGATAATATCAAATATGGATTAAGTTGGTAAAACTAGATCAACAACATTAAAAACTTATATATCTGAATTAAATAGGGTATCTTGGTTAGTGGGAGGAAAATGGATTTACAATTATCCATTTGTAAAAATTTATTCTTCCTGTTAAGAAACTTTGATATATAAGCCCTAACCAAGTGCCAGGGATCCAGCAGTGAACAAAACAGCAAAATCTTGACCTTCAGAGAGCTGAATATTCTAGTGGGAGAGGCACGCAAAAACAGCAAATAAACAAGTAAAAATTGTAGTATGTTAGATAGTGTCAGTGCCATGAAGAAAAATGAGGCATAAAGTGCTGAGAGACAGATGCTGCCATAAGGAATTTAAAAATTTTAAAGTTTAACAGATTTAGGTTCAAAACAGGAAAACTCATTTATAGAGATTATACACTATTGAGTATCTAACTTAAACTCTGTGACTTTCCCTTGCTGTCAAATGAGTAAAAATTAATATCTACTTACCCATTAAATGTTGCATTAAAACATATAACATGTTTGACATACTGTAGGCATGCAGTATACTGCGCCAAATACATGACTATATAAAAACCTGCAGAGGTGGATATCCTCACATTCATGGTTAACTGTATTCACCTCTTTGATCTCTGCATTCCAAAATACAGCCACACTTCAAGATTGCTTCAAATACCACCACCTCCGGGAGGCCTTCCTTGAGGTTCTTCGGCACAAACTAGGCTCATTCTGTACTCCCCAAACCTGTTTAGATTTATACCTCTATTATTTGTGTGCATATTTTCTTCCTGACAAGGCTATACATTCTTAACAAAAGAAATCTATGGCTATTGTAATTTTATTATTTTTGACATGCCCCTCACTTACCATCTACATGAAATCCAATTCCAAGTCTCATAAAATTTACCTGCAAAGTAGCTCTCAATATTGTCTACTTTTAATCTGCACTGCACAAATGCAAACTGTTACTAGCCCTTTCCCCTGACCTCTGGCTCTGTAGTACTTCTTAACTGATCTTATTTTTATTCCTAACTTCCTTTATTGCTACATCACAGCCAAAGCTATCTTCTTTAAACATAAATCTCATTAAGTCAAATATTTTTCTTAAACCCTTCTACAGATTCTCATTAGACGTAGCATAACATACAAACTCCTTATGGAAAAGCCCTATGTGACCTGGCCCTGTCTGCATTTCACACCTCACATTTCACCAGCCTCCTCACTCACTGCCCTTCATCTATTTTAGTACTCTTTTAGTTCTTTGAATTTTTTAGCCTCTTTCTCACAGTCTTCTGCCGGAAACATCCTTCTTTCCACATTTTTTTCCAATTAAGAGTATACATCCTTCAGTTCTCACTTTAAATGTTCCTTCTTTAGAGAAACATTCCGAATTATTAATCTAAATTAGTCCACCTACCCTCCTCTCTCTTAAAAACCCAATTGTGTTTCTCTATATGACTTATCAAATCAATTTGGGGATTGATTTTTATTCCCTCATTACTCTGTAAACTCCATGAGGGCAGGGAAAAAAAACTATAACAAATATTTGTACAATAAACAGATGCTTTTAAATAAATATATCTCTTAATATCTACCTGGTCAGTGCTGGTTAAGTATTTGCTAGGTGAATTCACGTTTACTTGATTTTAAAAGTAATTTAGAAAACATGTTAATGTTATATAAACAGAGTCTGCATCTGCACAGGATGTGATGTCTGCAGCTGTAGTTCACAGTCTAGAATGTTTTGCTCTACCCTGCCAGCAGCCATATGTCTAAAAACTGATGCAGTTTTGAGCTAACCTCCTCCCCAAAGCACATTTTCCTTAAGTGTCCTGTTCCAATATCCTTTTATTAGCTAATCTGGAAGACAAATTTATGATCCTTGCCAGGTTTAGATCTCTGGACATGACATTCCATCCTTGTCCACATTCTGTATAATTATCATTACATTTTTATTCATGACATGAATTAAGTCATAGTTCACTGGAGAAATTGAATATGTTACATGAAAAAAAATAGTATCTAAGGAGGTCTCCGGAACTAGAATGATAAAACTAACCAATTAGATAAAATTTCACATGAAGAAATATAAGCATCTGCCACTACCCACTTAAGAAAACTAAAAAGGATAGGAAGAGCATAAGTTAAACTCAGCATGGATGAAGTAGGCTTGGGGCTTTCAGCTGACTCAAGAGAGTTCAGAAATGTCATATATGTGAAGGCCAGAAAAAGGTATTTGCTTTCGAATGAATTAATAGAAGTAAAATTTGGAGAATGGAGAAGGGGCTATTTCTTTCAGTGATAAGACTACCTCAACTAAATAAACAATTCAGGGCATGATAGTTTTAAAAAGACATTAACAAAGGGAGAGGTATAGAAAATCACCAGGAAGGTGAGAGAAATGAAAACATGAAACTGAAGTAATACAGATATATGCCTGAAAAGAGAGAGAAATGGAAAGTAAAGTATATAATAAGCAGAATAACACAGCTAAAAGGCCTGAAGTTTAAGGATTTGGACTCCTTAAAACGTTGATTCGTGATGTATAAACTTAGGCCTTAGTTTACTCGTGTGAGAAACAGGTATATAATACTCCAAACTCATTAATTATTTGTAAGGTTAAAATGAAGACAATTATTTCATAGACCAGGATGTAGCCCAGATCCAATAAATATTTGATTTTATTACCAATATTAATGCAAATAATCTCCCAACAAAATGCTTAGGAAGGAGTGAGTTCCATGTCGGTCTAAGAATTCAAACAGAGCTTGAATGAGCTATTATTGAGGTAGGAGGATATGGATATAACTCAATATGAAATGTAAAACTGTACTGACTTCCAACTCTAATTTGCTATTATTCTAAAATAGTACAGGGGGAGGGGTGCAGGAGGAGGAAGAGAGGGGGAGAGAGAGAATCTATAATAAGCTGCTTTCCATCTTCCAACATATTGTAACCTTTTTAGTCATCTCATCATCTGAAATATCTCTCCAGGCACCTAACTGATCACTTCCTTACCCTGTCTTCCCCCAACTACCTTGCCTCAGATGCATTCATATTCCCTGCTAGGCCTGTGTGAGACACTTGGGCTTTGGAAGTGGCATCCCAACACAGCCCTATGTCTGGAGGAGATGAGGGGGGAGGGTGCTGGGATTTGATCCGCAGCCTCACTTTCCCGTCCTTCTTCAATCCTTCCCTCCTATGACGGTTTCGGTCAGCAAAATCACACTGGGGACAGAAAAGGCTCTTGTAACCCGTGGCAACCAGCTGCCTTTGGATAGAAAATGGCTTTTTCATAATTTCATAATGTGCTTTAGCAGAGCGAGTGGGGAAAGGAAATGGGAAAATAAATAAGTAAGTCTGGTTCTGAAGGCTGCTGTATTCAAGCAAGGGAATGATGAGTTGTAATATCTTCCACACTAAGTATACCACTCTTTCATAGGGAGATCACTCTCTCTTCCAATAAACTCAGAAAGGCCCTCCTTACTGTGCAGTTCCAATGTGCTCCAGGACTACTCACACACCAATTATTTTTAACACGAGTGTGGCAGCCCGATTTGGAGAGATGGGCTGATGCTAACTTTAAGTTGTCCCCAAGTTTTCAGACAGGTCCTTAAAATGCTACTGAAAAGTTATTTCTCCAAGTGATGTACCTTACTCAAAACTAAGTAACTAGTTTGTCCCATCCCTATACTGAGAATCACAAAATTGAGAATCCAAAGAGGCAAGCACAATTATGGCATTTGACCCTGACTGCATTACATTACTGGGGTCCCATGGATGGAAATGGTCAGCCAGGATCCTAAGTTCAGTGACGGCCGAGGAGAGTTTGGAACCCAGTCCTCTTAATTCTTAAACTTTTTCTCCTGGACAATCTCATTTGCTCTTCTTTATCTTGGCCCACTACAGATCATTTCTCTTTATTTTCAAATTTCAGAAAATTTGATGGGGAAGAGTTAGAGAAGGATATGTGGCTACATCCAGTAAACAAGTTTTAATTAGAAAGTAATAAAATAATAATGAAATTATCTTCGATTTATTCATTTCATTGTTTTAAGTTTTTTTGTTCATCTAGGATTCTAGTGATCTTAAGGTTTTTTCATAGATATCTTACTTTCTACAAATATATTTTTTTCCGTTGCTGGTGAGGAGCTGCGTTACTTTGGAGGAGGAGAGATGCTCTGACAAACCCACAGCCAATATCATACTGAATGGCCAAAAACTGGAAGCATTCCCTTTGAAAACTGGCACAAGACAGGAATGCCCTCTCTCACTACTCCTATTCAACATAGTGCTGGAAGTTCTGGCTAGGGCAATCAGGCAGGAGAAGGAAATAAAGGGTATTCAATTAGGAAAAGAGGAAGTCAAATTGTCCCTGTTTTCAGATGACATGATTGTGTATCTAGAAAACCCCATCGTCTCAGCCCAAAATCTCCTTAAGCTGATAAGCAACTTCAGCTAAGTCTCAGGATACAAAATCAACGTGCAAAAATCACAAGCATTCCTATACACCAATAACAGACAGAGAGCGAAATCATGAGTGAACTCCCATTCACAATTGCTTCAAAGAGCATAAAACACCTAGGAATCCAACTTACAAGGGATGTGAAGGACCTCTTCAAGGAGAACTACAAACCACTACTCAATGAAATAAAAGAGGATACAAACAAATGGAAGAACATTCCATGCTCCTGAGTTGGAAGAATCAATATCGTGAAAATGGCCATACTGCCCAAGGTAATTATAGATTCAATGCCATCCCCATCAAGCTACCAATGACTTTCTTCACAGAATTGTAAAAAACTACTTTAAAGTTCATATGGAACCAAAAAAGAGCCCTCATCGCCAAGTCAATCCTAAGCCAAAAGAACAAAGCTGGAGGCATTACACTACCTGACTTCAAACTATACTACAAGGCCACAGTAACCAAAACAGCATGGTACTGGTACCAAAACAGAGATATAGAACAATGGAACAGAACAGAGCCCTCAGAAATAATGCCACATATCTACAACTGTCTGATCTTTGACAAACCTGACAAAAACAAGCAATGGGGAAAGGATTCCCTATTTAACAAATGGTGCTGGGAAAACTGGCTAGCCATATGTAGAAAGCTGAAACTGGATCCCTTCCTTACACTTTATACAAAAATTAATTCAAGATGGATTAAAGACTTAAATGTTAGACCTAAAACCATAAAAACCCTAGAAGAAAACCTAGGCAATACCATTCAGGACATAGGCATGAGCAAGGACTTCATGTCTAAAACACCAAAAGCAATGGCAACAAAAGCCAAAATTGACAAATGGGATCTCATTAAACTAAAGAGCTTCTGCACAGCAAAAGAAACTACCATCAGAGTGAACAGGCAACCTACAGAATGGGAGAAAATTTTTGCAATCTACTCATCTGACAAAGGGCTGATATCTAGAATCTACAATGAACTCAAACAAATTTACAAGAAAAAAACAAACAACCCCATCAAGAAGTGGGTGAAGGATATGAAGAGACACTTCTCAAAAGAAGACAGATGCAGCCAAAAGACACATGAAAAAATGCTCATCATCACTGGCCATCAGAGAAATGCAAATCAAAACCACAATGAGATACCATCTCACATCAGTTAGAATGGGGATCATTAAAAAGTCAGGAAACAACAGGTGCTGGAGAGGATGTGGAGAAATAGGAACACTTTTACACTGTTGGTGGGACTGTAAACTAGTTCAACCATTGTGGAAGTCAGTGTGGCAATTCCTCAGGTATCTAGAACTAGAAATACCATTTGACCTAGCCATCCCATTACTGGGTATATACCCAAAGGATTATAAATCATGCTGCTATAAAGACACATGCACACGTATGTTTATTGTGGCACTATTCATAATAGCAAAGACTTGGAGCCAACCCAAATGTCCAACAATGATAGACTGGATTAAGAAAATGTGGCACATATACACCATGGAATACTATGCAGCCATAAAAAATGATGAGTTCATGTCCTTTGTAGGGACATGGATGAAGCTGGAAACTATCATTCTCAGCAAACTATCACAAGGACAAAAAACCAGACACCACATGTTCTCACTCATAGGTGGGAATTGAACGATGAGAACTCATGGACACAGGAAGGGGAACATCACACACCGGGGCCTGTTGTGGGGTGGGGGGAGGGGGGAGGGGGGAGGGGGGAGGGATAGCATTAGGAGATATGCCTAATGTTAAATGATGAGTTAATGGGTGCAGCACACCAACATGGCACATGTATACTTATGCAACAAACCTGCACGTTGTGCACATGTACCCTAAAACTTAAAGTAGAATAAAAAAAAATTTTTTTTTTGAGATGGAGTCTTGCTCTGTTGCCCAGGCTGGAGTGCAATGGTGCTATTTCAGCTACTGCAAACTTTGCCTCCAGGGTTCAAGCCATTCTTCTAACTCAGCCTCCCGAGTACTGAGACTACAGGCATGAGCCACCATACCCAGCTAATTTTTGTATTTTTAGTAGAGATGGGGTTTCACCGTGTTGGCCAGGCTGGTCTTAAACTTCTAACCTCAGTTGATCTGCCCGCCTCGGCTTCCCAAAGTGCTGGGATTACAGGCAAGAGCCACCGTGCCCGGCCTAAAATATCATTTTTTTTATTTATTCATTTCTCATTCAATATATACCTATTGAGGGCATAGTTTGTGTACAACCTTATATTAGTCTTTGAGGTACATGAAATAATTTCTGAAAAATTATAATGAAAATAAAGATAATAAATAGCATGAATCCCAAGTCATATTTTAACAAAGTGAGAAAATTAAGATTCTTAACTTTAGCTGCTAAATTAACTTATTTTGGTGTAAAAAGTAGCATTTAAGTTCTTTTACCAATCCCACTCATTTAAAAATAGTCTCAATTTTGCCTGGTACATTACTGAGATTGTTAGTATTTGAAAGTACTTCCATATGCCAATCAGGATTTTATATTTTACAGCAAAAATATGTATTTTAAAAACAAATAGAATTTTTGACATAGGAATGATGACCCTTTAAGATCTCTTGTTCCTTCCTATATATTTTTGTTCATCAAAATAGCCCTAGTTATTTAAGAATTAATGTTAATTTTGAATTTGATATAACAATGATTAAAGGAGCACTTATATTTTAAAGGTCAAATAAAATGTTTGTGAATGAACTAATCTAATGAGGAAGGATCTGTCTTTTAAAAAGTGGGGTGTGAGGTGGAGAGCTGAAACCGGTTTAGTTATGAATTGGTAATTATTGAATCTGGGTGACAGGTGCCTGGGGCTTTATCATAGCATTGCCTCTACCTTTGTCTATGTTTGAACTTTGCCATTGTGAAAACATTGCATTAAAAGCTGTTTTGTTTTTCTTACTGAGGGGCTCTAAAAAAAAGTAAAAAATATACATGAGGGCTTATAAAATATGTTTGTAGTAATAAAATTCCAGGTTTTTCTTTTGTTTTAGCATCAAGGAATCAAGTACAATTTGTTTAGAGTAAAGATTTTGCTACCTGTGGAGGGTGAAAACTACTGCAGGATCTCATTTAAGTCTAACACTCTCAAAGATGATTGTCAGCAGCAAGACAAGCTGCCTTTTATGAAAATGACAACCAAAACGCCTAAGGGGCCCTGTGACATACCTAACGGCACTCCTCCAACTAAGAATAAAGCTGGGACTTAGACCATGGTTCCTGACCTTGGGCTGGCCCCCACCTGTGAGCAAGAGCAAATTGTCCCTTTACGAACTCAGTAATTGAAGGAACAAAAAGGTATCTTCTGGAGATGGATTGTAAATGAGGTCTACATACAATCAGCCTTTTCTGTGTGAAAGTGGCATTATTATATTTTTACAATCCAAAGGCTCATGCTGACTCCATGCCCCTACGCTATATTATTTACTGGCTAAAACCTATTTCCCAACGAAACACAAGTTCATAGCAGAACAATCAACAGGCATTTGATGTAGTTGGTGGCAAACAGGACTATCTGTTGACATTATTGTGTTATTTTAAATGTAGTCTATTTTATTTTAAATAGAGTACATTTATTGTGTACTCTGTGTGTCTGTGTGTTTATGTATTTTTTACATTAATTTCTGCTTTAAATATATCTGCCAGGCAGCAACATAATTGGATTTTCTTTTGTTATAAGAAGGGAACATAAATTACTCCTGTTGGGTTCAGATTAGGTTACAGGATTTCTTTTCTTCTGTCACTGTCAAAACTTGGGTGTCAGAAAGCTTTAATATTTAATGCAGGCCTAATTAGTCTCAGTTGGGCCCAGGGCACTTAGCAAAACCTTACATGAGCCACAGAGTCAAGTTCATTTAAAGAGCATAATTACCAGTTATTTCTATACTGCAGTAAACGCCCCTATTAGAGTAGACTTTCTCCTTGCCTCCCAATTTTACCAGTAAATCAAAAAAATAAAGTAGAATAAGAAAAGTCTTTGACTCCTGGTAATAATAGACAAAGATAATATAATTTGGTTCTGGGTCTGACATTTCTGTGATAACTTAAAGAACTTGCAAGTATATAAAAATAGAATCAGGGATGGTTAGATAAACCTGGAGAAGATGGATCTGTAACCGATTGTTAAAGAAAATTAGAGATTCATGAGGATGAATAGTCGCTTATGACCAAAATTCTGAAAATAGCTTTTACGAATGTCTGACCAGTCATTTAGAAAGTGTGTATTGAAGGCTTACTATAGGCAGGCATCATACAAAGTCTAGAGTTACAATAATAAAATATTCCTGCTCTCCTAGGGCATATATTCTAGCAGAGAAATACAGAAATTAAATCACATTATTTAATTCGTATTTACAACTTCTGGTTACTGCTCCAATGGAGAGTCATAAGATGCTATGGGGTAACCTGACTCCACCTTGGATTTCAAGAAAAGCTTCCCTGTGGTGTGGACATTTTAACTAAGATCTGAAGTAGGAGAAGGAGTGAAGAGAAACAGAAAGAAAGTGAAGTGCACCAAGTCTCTGAGTAGGGAAGAAGCAGAGCATGTCATGGAAATGAAAGAAGGCCTAGGTGATGACTCCTCAAGGGCTCCAAGACATGGGCATTAGAGGTTAGTAGAAAGCAGATAATGCAACCTCTGATGCACATGCTAAGGATTTATATAATCAACTGAGTAATTAGTTGCATAATGTCAATCTTACATGGGACAATGTCTTATTCCACTCCAAAACCTGAGCGGCCTAACATATGTGTATTGAATGAATGAATGACTTGGATTGAATTAATGATAAAAGGCAGTCACCAAGTCCAACAACCCCCATCACTGCTCCCTTGTTTGCCCCATTTTATAATACTGTGAAAAGTAAAATAGAGGTTCCTCTTCAAAGACTTTCCTCCCCATTTAATTAGGAATAAATATTAACTTCTCTTACAAGCAAAATTTATTCAAAGAACTGTGCTAACATTCTTAAATATCTGCTAGCCGTGATAAAGAAATCAATGTACTTTATGTTCTTAGCTCCCACAATTTAGCCTAAATATTTTCCCTGGCATGCTTATACTGGTCCAAGAAAGCATTAGGTCATAGCCTGTTCCTCTTCCTTATTTGAAGGTGTTTTTACCTTTCTCAGCATTCCACAAGTTACTTCCTCCTTCCTTTGTTCTCCTCTGCCTTTGCCTCTTTTAAAAAGTTCTAAGTTGCTAGCCAGTCGGAACAAATACAGAATGTGAAGTCCCGTTCCAGTCAATGGAAACCGGACACAGCAGTAGGGTGGACGCGTCAGTTTATAAATGACCCTATCTCCTTTGTTCGGTGTACTCCCGTGGCAAAACTGCTGGCGAGTGTACCCTTTCTGCAGGAAGTAAAAATGGTCTTGCTAAGTAAATTAAATTTATGTTCAAGTGCTATTTCTTTACAGCACTGGGAAACAAGCATTTCAAACAATACTAAAAGAGCCATCATCCCTAGGTGATATAATAGGTATATTTATTGCCATTTAGACCTAAGAAAGTTGGATTTGTCCAAAATCATACAATAGCTGAATGGCAGAGCTGAAACCAGAATAAAGCGATGAGGCTCACATTCACCCAGACAGGGGTTTTGTGTTTCTGGATATAGGCATATGTTTCTGGAGAAACACAGTCAACATTATCTCCTAAAGCAATTCCTTCCCTGCCTTCATTACCTTTTCCCTCTTGTCCCTCCATAATACCCTCAAATCTCAGTTCAGACCTAGACTCCTTTTGTGGGGTTTCTCAGCTATTTTGGATCTCAGGAGCTTTTATAATAGCTCACATCTACATCGCTAATTTTATCACTTGACTCTTTGTGCCTATCTATAGTTCTTTTATTTCTTCTGATGTGGCCTTCTGCACTAAATTGCTAAATGTCTCCACAATAGTAAAGACCATGAGTTTCTTTTTTCAAAACAAATCAAGCCAGTATGCAAAGCACAGGAGAAACTCTGTAAACACTTGTCGATGGATTGCTTCCTCAGAAAAATAGCAGATCCCTGTTGCTTACCTACAACATTGGAAAAGTCTGAAACTGACTATGGCGGAGTGGATCAGAGAAATAATGATCAGAGGGCAGATGTGTCTGAAACGGGAGAGGTTACATCCTTGACTTATCTGAAAACCTCTTCCAGTCAGAATCCTAAGTGGCCCCAGGTGAGCTTCTGAAACAGCTATTGATGGCCCATTAGTGGCCAAAAAATGTTTACTCTGTTCTTATCCCAACTGGACATCTCTGAGGCGCTTCTCACTCCTCCAACCCCCACCCTCCTTTTTTGGCAATTCCATCCTCTCCATCTTATCATGAGAATGTAAATGATCCTGTTTTTACTTTCTGATTACTCCTTCACCTTTCTACATGTGGTATTTCTCCAAGTATTTTCCCCTCCCTATCTTTAATTAATATATTTAAACCAAGTATGTATGGTTTCAAAAGTTAATAGTTCTGTTGCCTCCAAATTGATAGGGATTTTTATCAATTTATTCTCATTTTTCTATTTTTTGCTTTGTTCATTTGGGGGTTCTTTTATTATTTGTGTACATGTTCAGAGCTGTTCTTCATGGTGACTAACTCATTTTTTCACTATAAAAATGAGTCACTTCATTCCTAATATTTTTTCTTAAAATCTATATTTTTTCTGAAATATATATAGCTATGACAGGGTTATTAGTCAGTTTTTGACCAATGTAACTTTTTTACTCTTTCTTTTACTTAAAATTATCTCAACAGCTTGAAGTATGTCTCCTATAATCATCATCTAGCTGGAATTTTAGGTCAACCATGACTTTTGTTTTTCTAAAACTAGCAGATTTCATCTATTTCCACCCATATCCTATGCATTTCCTATTTTTATTTTCTTTATGGAAACTAATCACTGCCTGAAGCTATCTCTTTAATGTATATTTTAAATATTTATCTCCATAATAATATAATACCCATAAGGAGTTGAGTATTGCCTGGCCTCTTTGTTTCTGTTATCTCCAGTGCCCGTACCAAGTACACTTTTGAACGTGAGTTTAAAAATAATAAAACGAACACTACAAAAAAGTCAATAATTCAAGCTTTTAAACATTTAGTTACTACTCCATTTATCCCCAGACCTAACGTATTTCAACATTTTTAAATGGTTTCTTAAGTATTTATCTCCATATTTCTAAGACATATGGGTACACTGTTTCATTTGTGTATAAAAATGCTTAGCCATCTTGAATTCATACTCTGACAAAAAAAATTAGTTTTCTTATACAATCCATCAATTTAAATTATTTTCCCTATCTTCCCAGTGTAGTTATATTAACTTTTATATTAAATTTATAGTTTTAATATATTCTGCAATTGTTTCTACAGCTGAAATATACAGTATACTCTAATCATGTGTGTGCTTTGTATATATATGTTACTGTGTATGTATGTATGTGTATGTATACATATATATAACTTTTATATATACATGCTTTATATATATCATATATATACATACACATTTTATATATATATATAACTTCTCTGGAAATGAACAATTGACTCATTTTATTTTCATTGGCTTACTTTTCCATGTTCTTATTACTAATGCATTCTCAAATGATTTTCTAAATGTTCTAAAATGCATCAGACCATGTTAATGTGTAGGTTCCTTTTCCATTTCTCTGTCCAGGAGCCACCTGCCATCTCCACCTTCTCTAGTTCCTACTGTTGGTTCGGCAGCTGCTCTCAATTTCTGACCCACGTCTCTTCTCAACCCTTGTGTCTTTCACCCCTTTGCTGTTGGATCTTCTGTTTCCTGATTCTTGTATCTACTTCTTTCTCAGATTACTCTCTCATTTGTGTGTCATACATTCTCCACCCTCCTGATAAAGCAGAACTAGGAGTTAAGTTTTTGAGTTTCTGTATGCCTGAAAAAATTGTTTTGAATAATAATGACTTGCCTATAGAATCGTAGGTTTGAAATTATCCTCTCAGAACTTTTATGATATTGCTCCACTGTCTGGTAGAGGCCAATGTTGTTTTTAGTGAGTCCCTTCTATATAATCTATATCTCTTAGAGCATTTCATTCACCATGTTCTGAAATCTTATAACGATAATGCTATGACATGCTGAGTACTCCGTGGGTCCTTTGTTACACTAGTTATTTGGTAAATTCTTTCTCTTTTTCCTGTTATTTGTAATTTTCTTGGGTCAGATTATAATTTTTTTTCTATTAGTTTTCAATTTTGTCTTTTTTTCCCCATATTATATTTATGTTTTTAGTTACTTCTGGGAGATTTTCTTGACCTTAACATTGCATCCTTCTTTGTATTTTTTCTACTTATGTTCACTTTTTCTTTGTTTTTTTTTTTTTTTTTTTTTGAGACAGAGTCTCGCTCTGTCACCAGGCTGGAGTGCAGTGGCATGATCTTGGCTCACTGCAACCTCTGCCTCCTGGGTTCAAGTGATTCTCCTGCCTCAGCCTCCTGAGTAGCTGGGATTACAGGCACATGCCATCAAGCCTGGCTAATTTTTGTATTTTTAGTAGAGACGGGGTTTCACCATGTTGGCCAGTATGGTCTCGATCTCTTGACCTTGTGATCCACCCGCCTCGGCCTCCCAAAGTGCTGGGATTACAGGGATAAGCCACTGCGCCAGGCCCATTTTCAGTTTTCAAGATTTATTTTTCTCTATTACATTTTATGTCATCTTTTTTTTTTGTTTCATACATTAAATATCTTCTCCTCTAAAGAGCAGTTATTATCTTTTCCCAGATACTATTTTTTGTTCTCTACATTATTTCTATTCACTCAGTTTCTTTTCTAAAATGTGTTTGTTTCAGTATTTTTCTTTTATGTGGACATCAATTTTATCTCCGTATCTATTTATCTATCTAAGGAGCTTCCTCAGAACAGTATATAAGGGTGTGACTTGTCAACTGGTAGGTTTCACTGTAAGGTGAGTTGTGCCAGACCTGCCAATATGCTGGTAGATGTCTGCTTACATGGGTCTTTCCATTAAATCAGTCACTTTTCCCAAAGATGAATGTCTGAGAGACATAAGCCTTGCTTTTGGCATTCTGGAAGCCAAGTAGTGGTAGACTTCTAATCAATACATCTGTCTTCTATGCATCTGCTTTTTTTTTTTTTTTTTTTCTCAGTTTTGTCTAGTGTCCCTGAGAATGGAGTCCCACTGATTCAGTCTTTTAAGGTACATAGCATCCTATCTTATTTTGGGGGAGGGGAGTGGCAGGAACCAAGTGGCCTGCTTTGAAGGAGTTTTTCTGGGCCTCTCACAGGCTTTCAACCAGCCCTTCTGTTTCCAGCTCCACCCATTACCTCTGAAGTCAGAGGTACCTGTCACCTCTAATTCATGATTCTCTCCAGGTTTTCATAATGCCAGTTACTCAGCTTTCTCTCACAGGCTAAATTGGTCACTACCTTTCATAATTGTATTGATATTCCTCATTATCCATCAACTTTTTTCTCATTCGCTTTTACTCCATATGTTTAGCTCTTTGTTGGTCAGTCACTAACATTTCAGTTAAGAATGGAGAAAGATCAGACAAAGTCCATGTGCAATCTACTATGTTTAACTTTAGGTCCTGTTTTCTCTTCCATATTCTTTTTCTCTTTTACGCAAACTTTTAGTCATTTTATGCTTAGAAAAGTCTCGTATCTACAGTCACAGCCCGAACCAGTCTTACCATGCCGTTTTCTTCTAGTGAAAACTCAGATGTTTTGCCAACACCGCAAATTTGTTGAAACCAAATTAGAATAAACGCATCATCATTCCTGACCACAAAATAAACTGTTAATGGTCAATAGCATAATCCAAAGGAGAATTAACCCTTTTACCTTTAACTATGATCAGCAGAATTTACAAAGCCTACACTGAAACTTAATTTGCACTCTCTTATTCACCAAAGGATTACTGAATGCCTCCTCCACGTCTAGCACTGTTTTGTAACTGGGTGATGGAAGAATAGGACATTTTATCTGCTCTTGCAGAGCTCACACTCTCATGAAGAAAACAAAAATGTAAGCAGAAAATTCGCATGTAATGTGATAAATGCTTTAATAGGAGTGATCACAGGATTATATGGTCAGGGAAGACTTCCCAGAGGACAGTGCCTGAGTGGAATACTGAAGAATGATCAGTACAAAAGGACACGAAGAACATACTTGGCAGAGGAGGTGCAATGTGCAACTGCTAAGAGGCATTAAACAAGTGGGTTTTATTCAGAGGAATGATAAGTAATTCAGTCTTCTTAGACCCCACAGAGGCAAAGTTGAAGTGGAGAAAATGAATACTAGAGGCACACCTGAGGCCTGGCCATGAAAGGCTTTAAATGTGACTTTAGGAATGTGTGAATTCCCAGGGGACTTAATTTTCCATTTACTAGTGAACATTAACAAATCCTTGTTTTTTGACCTTAGACATTTGAATGTTTGTGCAAATACATGTTAACACACGTGTGCATATGCATGTGTACTCACATGGATCCTGTGAATGCCAAATTCCTGGATTTTCATATTCCCCATGTTGGACTGGGGAATGTTTGTCCCCTGAGGCAAATGAAACAGAGCCAGGAATGTTGGGTATGGGGCATGTGATACACATAGAGTCAGAACTTTCAATAGCGAGGCAAGTCCATTTCAAGCATCTTGTTGGAAATCAGAAGCACAAACATATCTGGGGGCTCAAAAAGAAAGCTAAAAAAAGAACAAACAAACTGATCTCTCTAACAATTGGATTTCCTAATTATAAAGTGTAATAAGCTCCTTGCTACTGGGACTGTGGACAGAAGCCATACAGATATTCTCAAGGGATGATGCAGACGTAATTTGTACCCTGGGCGAAATAATCTTTCCAGCCTGAAAAAAGAATTGAAGTCTAAGGCATATTGACAAATGAGTTTCCCTGATTTCTGGGTTCTAGAAAGAAATGACAAACTCAGAATTTGAGGAAGTCCATACCAGATGATCATGAGAACATAACAAATAATTGGAAAAAATGAGACCATATGCATAGAGGGCTTATTATAATTTATTTTTAAAAATTTAGGCCAGGCATAGTGGCTCACATCTGTAATCCTAGCACTTTGGGAGACCAAGGCAGTTGGATCGCCTGAGCTCAGGAGTTTGAACCCAACTTAGCCAACATGGTGAAACACCATCTCTACTAAAATAATAATAATAAAAAAATAGCCAGGCATGGTGGTACACAGCTGTAGTCCCAGCTACTTGGGAGTCTGAGGCATAAGAATTGCCTGAACCTGGGAGTGGAGGTTGCAGTGAGCCAAGATCATGTCACTGCACTCCAGTCAGGGTGACAAAGCAAGACTCCGTGTCTCCCCACCAAAAAAAAAAAAAAAATTATACCCAGCTTTTAATTTGATGCTTATAACCTCTTGAGGAAATAAGAGCAATTTACATCAGCTTTATGTATGCAGATAAAGAAGTACATCGGAAGAAACTGAAGTTGGCTCAAGGTCATACAAGCAGGATGTCACTTAGCCTAAGTTAAAATCTTAAGCCTCATGTTTAGCATTCTAGAACCCACCTATCACTCTTTTTTGCCCTGATTTTCTGTCTTGCTGGATCATATATGTATGTAGAAGTTGGTCTGGGCTCTCGGGACTCAGACAGACCATGTAGTGCTTAATTTACAGTTTCATGGTAGCCATCGTAGGTGACAGACATTTCAGGACCACTTTATAAGAAACAAAGTGTTCCAAAGACCATAATCTGGAGTTTATTTAAGTTCTTAGAACTTACATGCATTGGTCTTTGTGACAGCAAGCAATAAGGGGTTAAAGATGGAGCAGGAGGGAGGATAATTGACATGTGGGCTTATTGGTCTTTCCCCAGGCCATCTGGGAGCTTAAATAGCCAACAGTTAATTAAAAATAAACTGACACTTTACTTTAAGGACAGTTTTAATAACCATTTATAAATGTTACATTAAAAATTCATACACTGTTATCAACTCCTGCTAAGGATTTACAGCACAATGAAGGTGTTATGAATGTTTTATAGGTACTGGGGAGAAGGCTTTTTTTTTTTTTTTTTGTAGAGATATTTTCAGAAGACTCTTTGTCTTTTCTGGGCCACATCATAAGTACTTAAGACAACAGTAGCTTATGGAGTGAAAACAGCCCCCAAATTTCAGGTTGTGATCTTGCCCTCTCACTTGTGACTGGCCACAGTTCTTGCCCTAAGCATAGTGTGTTCCTTGCAGAGTGTTCGTTCCAAGTAGTAGATGAAATAGAGAAGATAAATAGGGCAGCATAAAATAGCATAAGTGAATCTACTACCCAAAAGGATTTTGTATGATGCTGATAAACATAATAAGCAGAAACTTAAAGTAGGATGTAAGAGTTAACTAAGAAGTTGTTATAGCTGGTGACCCATGCATTCTGCTAAACAACAGTATCTGTTCTGCTTTTGGACATCTGTGGCACCATGAAGCACTAGATTCTTATCTGCCCTGTTTTTCACATCCTGTGAACTTGTGAACTACCACAATTTGCCATAGACATATTTTTTGACCATAGGTTTGGGTACACATGGGTTCTATCAGCAAATGGCAACTGAACAGAATTTAGGCTCAGAATTAAGAACAAGTCTCTTCCTCCAGCTGCTGCCTTTTTTCTTCCAGGCAGGAACCATGAAGCTGTCTATATTGCAAAGATTGCAAAAGAGAACTTCAAATTGACTGCTTCACAGTTGACAATTGGAAAGGAAATTTCCTTGTTCAAGAACCAAGAATTATAAGCTGTACCTTTTAACAGCTTAGGGTCTGTGACTTTGAACAAATGCATGCTTGTATTGTAAAGCCCTGGATAATTGCCTCCAGTGATGGCCCAGCTTCCAAGGTAAAGCAAAAGGAACAGAAATATAAGTCAGTGGTACCTTTGCTTTTATTTTTCTATTTGCCTTATAGTTCTATAAGTACAGATCAGTATTGTTTGAACTTCTACACTCATTGATAAGAAGCTTCTGGACTGTGGAATGAATCTAGCTCTTGATGTCATTCTGAATGATTAAAATGTCAGTAGGAACCTATGATGACAGAAATGCAACACAAGCTTTATTAGTAATAACCTAATAAGACTTAATATGAGAAATGCTTTTAGATGAGCATCAGTTTTTATTTTAGGCACCATTGGTTTCTCAGTGTCTTTCTCACATATTTCATTGAGACTCATTATGTCCCTCTCTTTGTAATCATTCTATTGTCTGAATGGAGTTTGTATGTGTTATGTCTATTTCTATTTATTTTTTTAGATGGAGTGTTACTCTGTTGCCCAGGCTGGAGTGCAGTGGCACGATCTCTGCTCACTGCAACCTCTGCCTCCTGGGTTCAAGCGATTCTCCTGCCTCAGCCTCCCGAGTAGCTGGGACTACAGGCACCCACCACCATGCCTGGCTAATTTTTGTATTTTTAGTAGAGGCCAGGTTTAACCATGTTGGCCAGGCTGGTCTTGAACTCCTGACCTCAAATAATCCACCCACCTTGGCCTCCCAAAGTGCTGGGATTACAGGTGTGAGCCACTGTGTCTGGCCTATTTCTTTTTATTAATCGTGGCCTAGAAATAAAATATCACAATTATTATCACATATTATAGGACCTGTATGCATCTGTGGATCTTGATTTCTCTATAATTATTTTGTTTTGGGAGTTCTAAAACAAGCATTACTAATCTTTTGAAATTTCAAAATCATATCAAAGTTGAATTAAATCAAAGTCTTACACTTTAACTTCCTCCAGTAGAGACAGAAAGATGCAGATGAAGAGAGAGCAAAATGGATAGAAAGGAAACCAGTATGAGAGCAACAGTGAGACAGACAGAGAAAATAATGACACAAGAACAAGAGAGAGAACAAGGGAATGTGTAGGGAAGAGAGAAGGCATACGGAAGAGACAAAGTGAGGGAGAGAAGAAGAAAAGGAGATGCAAGGAAATGTTAGATTTCTGGAGCCAGTTAAAATAATGCATAGTTATCATAGGGTCTCTATTAAAAGTTATTATAAGATCAGCTCTGGAAGCCATTAGGTTGGTGTCTTAACAGTTGAAAGAGTCCAGGACTTCAACATATTTTGTTGCTACTACCACAGTCCCCACTTTCCTGCTTCAGTTTCCTCCTTTATAATATTGGGAAAAGTATAAAACCTTGCAAACAAAAAATAAGATAATAGCTTATTCCTACTATATTAGAAATTGCTGTGAGAATTCCTATTGCTGTGAGAATCCAAAGAGATAATGAATATAATTTAACAATAGTACTTTCCAACCATATATTTTCATACAAAAGATATTGCCATCCTTCTAAAAATACATTTTGGGGGCAACAAAATTGTATGTGGTAAAACCAAAACGATGAACAATAGACAGCTGGATTCTTCCTTCACAGTGAATTCATTCTCTTCCCTTTTCCCACCTTCCTTCTGAGGATTTTGCCTATAAACCTGGTTTTCCCATTGCCATCCATGGGCTGCCACTTTGTTCTTTACAAATCTGTATCTGGAAAGTCAGCTTCACTAACATGTGCACAAGAGGGATTACTGCTGCTCTGGCTTCAAAAAGTTTGTTTCGTTTGTTTCATCCTTTCATTCAAACGGGCTGGATCGGACTCCCACTGCTCCTCAGTCTTATCAGCTACTATGTCTGTCATGGATTTTCGCAATACAGAGAAAAAAAAAAGCACTTACTGTTGACTGCATTCTTACTATCCTCATCACATATGCAGACAGATTGTCTTTCTAGTGAACTGTCTGAGCTCCTTCCCACTTGTACTTTCTCACATTTTGACCTATGGAAGTATACCATATGGCTGCATCTCTCTGTGCATTTAAAGATAATAATTAGCCTTTAGCATTCAGAGTGTTAAATCTTTATAATTCATTACCCTTTATAGAAATGGAAAGATTACTGTACTTGGGTTGGGGATGGAAGCCTGGAATTTTTCTGGTTCCTGCCAGTAACTGGCTGCTATCTGTGTGGCACTGGGGTAATCACTTGCTACAATTTCCTGTTTTCCATATATGAAGTTAAAAGAGGAACTCAGTGGTGGCAAATGGTAGCTACCTCCAAGCCTACAAAAGCCAAACTAATATTAGAATTGTATATATTCACTAACTCTATAGAGCTCCAGCCTGAGAATTTAAGAATTATTGATGGAAGAAGTAGTCTTTGATCTAGATCTTGAAGGTTAAGAGTCAGGTAGGTGAAGATGGATGTACAGCATTCCAGAAGAGTTCTAGAAATATGTTAGAGCAGCATACTCATTCATTTATTCACCTATCCAACATCTACTAATTGAATGTCTAGTCTGTGACAGTCACTGCTCTAGGAGCTAGGAATAGCAGTGAACAGTACAGACAAAAGTAATCTTTCTCTCATGGAACTTGCATTCTAGATAGGACAGAACTAGCAATTGCACTTATCTGGATCAGAAAATGCAGTAAGGGAACTAAGATAATTGTGTTGAATTATACTGGAGTTCAACAATGAAGAGCCTTTACTTCCAGCCTGTTTGTGTTTCATGGCAATTGCTATGGTTGTAATGCCCCCTCTAAAACTCCTGTTGAAATTTGATTTCCATTGTAACAGTGTTGAGAATCCAGACCTATAAGAGGTGCTTAGGTCCATGAATGGATTAATGCTGTTATTTCAGGAGTGGGTTATTGATAAAAAAGGAGGAATTTGGCCCAATTTCCTCTCTTTTTCTATCATATGATGTACTTCCACCATGTTACAATGCAGCAAGAAGGCCTTCACTAGATGGACTTCCTGAATCTTGGACTTCCCAGCCTCCAGAACTATGATTTAAATAAATTCCTTTGCTTTATACAGTGTCCAGACTATGGTATTCTGCTATAGCAGCAGAAAATGGACTAAGTAATACATTAGTGCTTACTCTCAAAACTTGCTAATGGGTCATGGAGAATGATAGAGACTTTTCAGGAAGAACAGGCCTCATGGTGATAAAACCTTGACAGTGATTACAGACAATAGAGCTATAGAAGTGGGAGGGGAAAAGAAAGTGTTACATTCATAATGAAAAGAACTTGGACTTTGAAATCGATCCATACATACTAGTCATGAGACATCGTTATTTAGTCTGAGTGTTGATTTCTTTATTTATAAAATAAAGCCCACTTTATATACTTATTGTAAGGATTAACTTAAAGAATCAATTTACTCACCTAACACAGTGTCCAGTACTCAGTAGCTCAGTAGATGGTAATAAACTCTTAGTTTCACTCTCTTCCAAGTGGGTGACAACTTAGCTGAGAACTAGCCAGAGGAGAGAATCTTGACAGGTGTTGCTGAAGAAGCAAATGAACAAAAAATTATACTGAGAAACAAAAGTTCTCCTCCCTAAGCAGAAAAGTCTTGGGGGTTATACATTGCTTTGCTGGAGGGAAGACATTAGGAAAAAAGTCATTTGCTGAAATATGAAAAACAAAAAGATTTGGGCTGGGCGCGGTGGCTTATGCCTGTAATCCCATCAGTTTGGAAGGCTGAGGCAGGTGGATCAGGAGGTCAGGAGTTCGAGACCAGCCTGACCAACGTGGTGAAACCCCATCTCTACTAAAAATACAAAAATTAGCTGGGTGCAGAGCTGGCACCTGTAATCCCGGCTACTCGAGAGGCTGAGGCAGGAGAATCGCTTGAACCAGGAAGGTGGAGGTTGCAGTGAGCCAAGATCATGCCACTGCACTCAAGCCTGGGTGACAGAGCAAGACTCCATCTCAAAAAACAAACAAACAAACAAACAAAAAATTGTATCACACTATGTCTGGTTAAATGTTTCCATTGTGAGTTATGAAAATCACATTCTATTTATAAATAGCAGTGTTCATGAACATGATTCCATCCTCAGTAAAAACCTTTGATATATAGGACACATTGTAGAGTCTTTCTTACAAATTAAAATACAAAGAACTAAAGAATAGATTCAAAGGCCAAACCATGGCCATTCAATGAGAGTGGTGAGCCCAAGAATGTAAGTTTTCTAATTTTGACTTCAAAACTCCTTCTTCTAAATCTATCCTTATTTCTATTGAAAAGTGCTGTCCAATGAAAAATAAAAGTCCTTAATCCTATTTCATTAAAACATACTCTTTGGTGGAAAAGATATATCATCAAAAAGAAGCTACAGATAATGGGATCATAGATGCAATGAGTTGGAAAATTTCAAAAGTCTAGTTTCATATTCTAGTTCTGAGTTTTACTAGTTGTATAAAATAAACAGGAATCTCATATATTTGCATTTATAGATATGATAATCTTTGAAATTACTTAGCTTTGTGCCTGGCTAGTTAAGTATCTATAAAGCAAAGGTATAAATAAATAATGAGCTATGCAATGCATTACTGCTTTCCAACTGCCAAAGCCAGACAGCCAGCATTGGCTTGGCCAAACCAATGCTAAATAGCTCATTTATTTCATGACAGCTTGATCAATTTCTGGAAAGTACTGATGGTCTTTTTACATTGAGTTAAAATGTGCTAGTGGTCATTGTTCTTTGGAAAATAGACTCCAGATTCTAATTCTACATACAATGTCTTGTTCACATTTCAGTTCTTAATATGTCTGAAATATGCATTATAACCTACCTAAGCCTCCTTTTCTCAAGCTTAACATTCCAGTGTTCCTCAGATAGTTTACATATTATATTAGAACACAATTTTGAAACTGTTATTCAGCTCTGTGACTCATGATTAGCACAATGAACTCTTCCACAAACTGAGTTTTTAAGAAATCTGTTTGATTCCAGCCAGTTTCATGTGCCAGTAGCAACATAAACAGTTCACTTTTAGACACATTTCTTCACTTCTTAAATATGACCTACTTCTTCGTATTCTAACCTCTGTACTTTCTTCTCTTCCTTCCCCCATCCCCCCTTAATCCTAGGTACCCTGAGTGTCTTCAGGTTACACTTTTTTTCCTTAAGCCATTTTGTGCATGCAGTTGTAAGGACTTACTGTGTGTAACTTCATTAGTTGGCCTTTTAACTTTCAAACATTTCATCCTTTCAGAGTTGTATCAATGGGTGCAAAGGTCATATCTCTAATTTTATCCTTGCTGCAAGTTTGAGTTTTAATCAGCCTCTGCCACTCAAGAGCCTTCTCAATTGTATTCTTTACTGGTTGGTATTGAGAAGTAACTTTCTTTTCTTAATCTTACAGTCCCTGGATTGATTAATTCTCTCTATTCCCTTACATTTCAATTTACAAGCTGGCTAATACATTTCTGAGATCATCTCTTTATTAGTGCATTGCCAGACAGAACCAGAAGGACTAAATTCCCTTTCATGCCATTTCTTCTACAGCCACAAGTTCACAAGCTACATAATTTTCTTCCCAACTTACCATAGATAATGTTTTTTAACAAATGCTGTTTCTCTGCAAAATAGAAAATATGATCTTCCCAACTTCTGATCAGTTTGTTTACCACCTGTCAGCCAATCATTAAGGGGATGGCACATATATGAAGGACTTTTTGCAGCAGCTCAGTTTCTAAGTGTCCCACTACATCAGTCAGGGTAGGGAAGGCTTCAGTAGTAAACAGTATAAAACTCTCAGTCAGTTAAGATAAATAACAATGTTTACTCATGTTCGGTGCTCAGCTCACAACAGCTGAGGGCTCAGCTCCAGGTCAGCCTCACTCAGATCCAGCTTAGTGGAAGGACTGCCACCTGGATTTTTGCCAGGTATGTGACAAGGCTCTAAAAGCTTCTGGTAAGTCGGCTGGGCACGGTGGCTCACGCCTGTAATCCCAGCACTTTGGGAGGCCGAGGCGGGCATATCATGAGGTCAGGAGATCAAGACCATCCTGGCTAACACAGTGAAACCCTGTCTCTACTAAAAATACAAAAAAAAAAAAAAAAAATTAGCCGGGCGTGGTGGCGGGCGCCTGTAGTCGCAGCTACTCGGGAGGCTGAGGCAGGAGAATGGCGTGAACCCCGGGGGGCGGAGCCTGCAGTGAGCCGAGATCACGCCACTGCACTCCAGCCTGGGCGACAGCGAGACTCTGTCTCAAAAAAAAAAAAAAAAAAAAAAGGTTATATAAGTCACTTGCCACCCAATTCCATTGTCCAAACCAAGTCAGATGAACACAGCCAACTTCAGTGTTGGGTAGCAGCCGAACAAGCACAGTGTAAATCTATGGAAAATAGAGTCTAGAGAGGCAAGAAAGGAAAAATAGCAATCAAGAGAGTTTTTTGTTATGGAAGCCAAGGGGTAAAAATGTTTTATAGGGAGGAATGTTATTGACACTATGTTAGTGAGAAGTAAGATGAGGACATATAGAGACTTACACTATAAAAATACTTATAGTATTACTCATTCCAATTAGTAATATTTGGGATTACTCTAAAAACTCTAAAACATTGAGATGCAGAGATGTGATCTCACCCTGACTAAGACAAGTGCAATTTTTCTTAAATTGCTCCCAAGTTTGCCTATATCAAAGATGAATTCTCCTACAAACTCAGAACTCCAATGTGTAAAATTTTCTCTCAATTTTCAAATAAAATAGGGTCCTACTGACACATCAGCAGGGAATCACACATTTTATATTTGGAGCTTCTCACTTCCTCCTGAACTACGTAAGAAATTTTGGGGGCAACGCAGCCCCAAAGGAGTTCTAGCTTCATTACCAGAAGTCAGCTAGGGCTGGTTACTATCATTACCATAGTTTCGTAAGAATAAAGAAAATCAGCTCCACCTATGATGTCAATCACCTGCTGATCCAGGCACCTCGATAGGTTCTTGGGCCTTTAAGGAAAGCTCATTCCACTCTCTTAGTGCAAAAACTAGCCATAGGTATCCCTTGCTTGAGTTCTTAGATTTGTCCACCTTGGTATTTGCTTCTTGCATTCTCAAATGTGGCTATGCCTCAGAAAGCTGGACCTCTCAATAGCAGTAAGCTGTATTTGCTTAATGTTGTCTCTCACAAACTAAGGACTATTGTCTCCTTTTTCCCAATGGTCCACACCTCCAAGATTTTAGCAATATTGCTTTTCCAAGTCTTGTAATCCAGAGTCTAATTTCATCACCTTTTCCAGATAATGGGACTCCACACACACCTGTCTAAGGGCAATTTACACACTTCTAAGATCTTCTGTGTGAGGGAGAATGGGAGAATGCCGTTTTCATTAACTCAAAATGAATTTATTCTCCTAACTGTGACCATGTTTACTTTCAGTCACAGCTCTCTCCTGGATAAATCAAAACAAAACAAAAACAAATCAATGAACAAGCAAAACCTACATAAGCCTGGTCTCCTGCAGAGCCTCCCCCTAACTATTCAACGATTCTCTATAAGTGACCATTATATATTTTGTAATTAATATTTTAAAAATGCAATAATTTTAGTAAAGAAAAAAAAATGAGTTTAAATGTCAAGATGCACCTGGCAATCAATGCTTGTTGAATGAATGAATACTATGTATCCACAATTTTATGCTGTTTATAGTTCAAAACGATGTCATCAATGTACCAATGACGTGGAAAATTACTTGAATTACTTGAGAGCATTACAGCAGCTGCCACATCAGCAATTATTTTGCCAGTTGTTCAGAGGTTGTGAAAATTAACACAAGCTGGCAGAAACACTGACAATATATCTAGGAGCCATTTTTTTTTTTTTTTTTTTGCCTGGACTAAAGGTGATTTCTTTAGACAAAACACCATCTGCAAGATCATAGAGAATGAAAGGCACAGCGAACAGAGATCAGCATCAAACGAATTCTAAGAACATAAAGCTCCATAGAAGAACTCATGTAACACCGTGAGCAACTAAACAGACTGTGGCTAAGCTCTGATATCACATAGGCAAATATGATTTGCTTACCTTTGAGGGTGGAGCACATAAATGCTAAGGTGGTTTAAAAGAAAACTCTTAAGGAGGTGCTGCCCGTGCCGATGAGTCGGTGTTCTCAGTGAATTCATCAGAAGCAAACAGGTGGTGAGAATCTACCGTGGTTCAGGCACTGAGCTAGGTCCTAGTCACAAAGAAGTGAACAGACATGCCTCTGCCCTCTTGAAACTCACAGCCCTGTTTTTAGTACATACTTCATAAGGATTTCATTGAGAAAAGCAAGAGAAAGAGAAAGAAAAGCCAGAATTACTTTGAATGGTCTGTAAAGACTGTACTCTTAACTCCAAAACTTGAGGTCAGATGTTTCAACATGTTTATCAACACCCAACTCATTTCCCTCATTCATGTCCTTCCTTTCCCCTTGCACAGGGGCAAACAAACCTCCACACACTCACTTTTTGGCCTGTGTGGTCCCCTTTTTCCTCATCCCTTCCTGAATTTGTTAATCTGAGCTAACTCACCCACGTCTCCCCCGCAGCACTTTTAATCTATTCTCCATAACTCTGAGGTAAGGGTCATTTATATATATTTTTCAAACAACAACAACAACAATATTTCAGAGAAAATGAAAACCAGCACTTGGTGGTCAAAAAAACCCATTAGGGCAAATTCAGAGTTCTCTCTCCCTCCACTGTTCAGCCTGGGGAGCAGCAAGCCATTTCCCCACTCAGGTGCACCCTGAGACCCAGCTGTATTGACTTACACCTGAATGCCTCTTCAAACGGGCAAAACGTCGAAGAGTGTGTTAGTGGGAGAGTCAAACACTGCTGCTGAGACTGTCACTCTGCTACCCCTAACACTGCTGTTACTGATGCAAAATTCAATTCCAGAATGTTGACAAATTGTATTATATGTTCACAAATGCCCTAAGCCTTTCACCTAACCCTTCCCGGTGGTAACGATCTCAGAATTCATCTAAGAGGATGACTGGCCAAGTGATGGGGAGCAAGGCACAAGGTTGGTAAGCAGAAGCACAGGGCCGTGGTGCAGATGCTGACATTTTCTTATTGTGGGACTTACCTGCTTTCTGAGGAAGTCACATACACTGTCTAGATCTTTGTCTCTTCATCAGCAAAAGGAGAAGATAATGTGTAAATAAGAATATGAAATAAAAGGAATGATAAAGTTTCAAAATCAGAAGTGACTTTAAACTTGATTTGCTCTAACTTCCTCACCATCCTTGAAGCAAACTAAGCGAAGGAGTTCTCAAACCTGCAACTTAATAGAATCACCTGGGAAAGTTTTTAAATTGTCGATGCCCAAGCCCAGCTTATAGCAATTTCTTATTTAAGTAGTCTGGGTTAAGGCTCAATACTAGTACTTTTTAAAAGCTCTCTGTGGGATTCTAATATGAAACCAAATTTAAAACAATGCCTGTGTGGGCACACACACACAGGCCTATAGAGAAGAATATACTGCCCAATATCCATGGAAGGACCTGCTGGAGGACAGAATCAGGATATAAATGCCTATCTTATATATTCTTTTACAGTGCTGTTTCTATAACCTCAATGGGGAAACGACCCACTCTACTCCCTCCAGCTGGGTGCAATTTTTCTCTTTATGATGCCACCAGAATACTTACCACCTCTTATAAAAGTGATTGATTTACATCCATTATATAGATTTTTTAAGACTAGAAACTTCGTACGAATAGAGACCACAGTGTCATTTCTGTATATCCTATAGTGTCAGGCTCTGTGCTAATGTGCTCTGCGCAAAGGAATATAAGCTGAATGCTGTGAGTCATCTACCAGCACCTCACTTCCCATTCCCTACCTCCTTTATCCCAAGCCTTCATTTTTCAGGACTAATCCATCCAAATTCCTTTTCTTTTCTCATTGCTTCAATTTTTCAGGTTCTCTGTCACATCTCTGCTGAATATTGCTCTTTTATTTTCTTTCTCTTATTCAAAGGACCCTAACCCTTTCAACATACCTTCACATAACCAGCTACAATACCTAAAACAATTAGTGCCTCTTCAGTATCTTGGGATTAGTTTCACGCTTCACATACTATTCTTGGGATTATGGTTAAAGGGCCACGAATGAATAAACTGTTTCCTCTAAGGATGAAACAAAATTCCCTAAAGCTGTTGTATATTTGAACATCTGCTTGTATTCCATCCTTCAATTATGCTTTGCTCTTTGTTATGGATATTTCCTACCTTGATGGAAGCCACCACAACACTAGCTCACTCTCTTTCTCAGACACATCTACACATACCTCCATCTTGCAATACGCGATTTTAAATATTTTTGTTCTTATTTATCCAGTGTCATCTTCTGTTTTTTATTAATACAACTCTTGTCTACATTTCTAGGGGCAAGTAAAATTCTAGCTCTTTGTCTTTTACAAAGCCTCTCTGACCACCTAGCCACTGTTGTTTTTTTTTTTTTTTTTTTTAACTTTTAAGTTCAAGGGTATAAGTGCAGATTTGTTACATAGATCTACTTGTGTCAGGGAGGTTGGTTGTACAGATTATTTCATTACCCAGGTATTAAGCCTAGTACTCATTAGTTATTTTTCCTGATTCTGTCCTTCCTACCACCCTCCATGCTCCAATAAGCCCCAGTGTGTGTTGTTTCCCTCTAGATGTCTATGTGTTGTTATTATTTAGCTTCCACTTATAATTGAGAACATGAGGTATTTGGTTTTCTGTTCTTGTTTTAGTTTATAAAGATAATGGCCTCTGCTGGGTGTGGTGACTCATGCCTGTAATCCCTGAACTTTGGGAAGCCGAGGCGGATGGATCACTTGAGGTCAGAAGTTCGAGACCAGCCTTGCCAACATGGGAAAACCCCGTCTCTACTAAAAATACAAAAATTAGCCTTGTATTGTGGTGCATGCCTGTAATCCCAGCCCTTCCGGAGGCTGAGGCAGGAGAATTGCTTGAACCCAGGAGGCGGAGGTTGCAGTGAGCTGAGATTGCGTCACTGCATTACAGCCTGAGGGACAGAGCAAGACTCCGTCTTAAAAAAAAAAAAAAAAAAAAAAGGATAATGACCTCCAGCTCCATCCATGTCCCAGAAAAAGATATGATCTCATTCTTTCTTATGACTGCATAGTATTCCATGGTGTATATGTTTTCAATAAAAGCAAAAATTGACAAATGGGATCTAATTAAACTAAAGAGCTTGTGCACATCAGAAGAAACTATCAATATATCAACAGAGTAAACAGACAACCTCCTGAATGGGAGAAAATTTTTGAAGACTATGCATTTGACAAAGGTCTAATACCCAGCCTCTATGAGGAATGTAAACAAATTTACAAGAAAAAAACCCATTAAAAAAAAGGCAAAGGACATGAACAGACACTTTTCAAAAGAAGACATATTGCAGCCAGCAATCATATGAAAAAAAAGCTCGACATCACTGATCATTAGAGAAATGCAAACATCACTGATCATTAGAGAAATGCAAATCAAACCACAATGAGTTTACCATCTCACAGAAATCAGAATGGCTATTATAAAAAAGTCAAAAAATAACAGATGCTGGTGAGGTTGTAGAGAAAAAGGAATGCTTTTACACTATTGGTGGGAGTGTAAAGTAGTTCAACCATTGTGGAAGACAGTGTGGTAATTCCTCAAAGACCTAAAGACAGAAATACCATTTGACCCAGCAATCCCATTACTGGGTGTATACCAAAAGGAATATGAATCCATTATAAAGACACATGCAGGCATATGTTCATTGCAGCACTATTCACAGTGGCAAAGACATGGAATCAACCTAAATGCCCATCGATGATAGATTGGATAAATAAAATGTGATATATATATATATATATATATATATATATATATCATGAAATATCTAGCCACTATTGATAGCTGTCATTTCAAAACAGCTGGCTGAAAATCACCTGCCACGTTATGTGAACACTTACATACTTCACTAAGAAAATATATTCTTATTGTTTCTCCAATAAGATATAAACTCCAGATTAAAGGAGATCTTTCTTCTGCTTTTCTATTCCAGTGACTTCCAATACAGTGCCTGGAAAACAGAAAACGTTTATCAGAAACCAGATGTTCTGCACACTGACTTTGTGCTAGATTTTAGTCTAATCACTTCCTATTATTGACTAATTTAGTCCTCATAACAACTCTAAGAGGCTGTCACTATTATTATCCTAATTTTACAGAGAAAATAATGTACAGATAAATCAAGTAACTCAAGTTTACAGAGCTGGTAAGTGGTGGAGATCGTATTCAAATTTGGGCCATCTAACTCCAGGGCTTATGCTCGAAATCTCTCTGCCGTGTAATATGCATGTATTGTGTTAAGATGAGGAACAAAGAAGACGGTAATGTAAATCCCTTAGGACAGGGTCTGGAACTAGAGTTCTTAGTAAATGGTAGATGTTATAACCACTAAATAGAACACTCCTGCTTCTGCTCTTTACTTTATTTACCGTGTGATCTTGAGTAGAGCACCCACTATCTCTACACCTACAGGCTCCACACAAGATGGATTTGGACAATCAGCAGTCCTTATGTGATGGTAGCCTCCCAGCAGAGCCTTTTCAAATGCATGAGAGAGGGATTTTTTGTTGTTGTTGTTATTATTATTTTTTAATGTGGAGAGGCATTTCTGATTGCCTTAATGACAGGAGTACCTTTGGCCTTGAGTAGGGGAAAGGCAAAGAGGCAAAATATTAAGCCCTTTCTAGCCCTGTACAACTCTTGCCCAAAATACAAAAGCACTGTCATTATGAAATACCGTACTAAATATTTCTAAGGTCCTTTCAAGGTTTGAAATATCGCAGTACTAATATTAGACTTTTTGCTGAGATGTGACTGCCTGCCAAAGGGTTTTTTCATTTTTATTTTTTTGAAATGGAGTCTCGCTCTGCCACGCAGGCTGGAGTGTAGTGGCATGATCTCGGCTCAGTGCAACCTCCGCCTCCCAGGTTCAAGCAATTCTCCTGCCTCAGCCTCCCAAGTAGCTGGGATTACAGGCACTCGCCACCATGCTTGGCTAATTTTTGTATTTTTAGTAGAGACGGGGTTTCACTATGTTGGCCAGGCTGCTCTTGAACTCCTGACATCAAGTGATCTGCCTGCCTCAGCCTCCCAAAGTGCTGGCATTATAGGCATGAGTCACCATGCCCAGCCTGACAAGGTTTTAACCTTTATCACTTATTAAAAATTTAGCTCAGCAATACTCATCAACTACCCAGTACTTAAAACACAGGGTTATGTATTTATAATTAATATGGATTAGATATTATTTTCCATGCAGTTTGGAAGACAAGTCAATTTGGAGCATCACACAGCTGCTCAATAATGTAAACGATGCCTATTTAAATTAGCATATTACAGTGCTTTTTTAAAGTGTGGGAAGCAGCTTGGCAGAGTTGGAAAAACACCGTCTGGAAGCAGAGAAACCCATTTTTTAATACTGGATCTGTCAATTATTAGCTCTGTGAATTGGGCATATATTTACTTTTGTGGCCCCCTTTTTCTTCAATTAGGGAAGGAGGCAACCAAGTCTGCTTCAAAGGATGTTGTGAGAATTAGTGACTCTGTTTAGAAAGATTGGCATATTGGTGGCTCGATAAATGGCATTCATAATCATTTTTGTTATTCTTTTTGTCATGAGGAAGATATTTATTGGTTCCTCCTACTGTACTAAAAGAGGAAATGCAATTCTGGATCTGGGCGTTGGAAGATGATTAAGTTTTGGTCCAGTGGATAAGTGGGCAAGTTTATGGTCACAGAATGCAACCATCTTAATCTACGTTTTTGTTCTTTCCACAAATACGTATTGAGTTGCAATTACATACCAAGTACTGTTATAGGTCCTAAAGATAAAATGCATTTGGTCTCTGCACTCATATAGCTAGCACCCTGGAGGGTACTGCACTGTGTCTCTTCAAGAAATAGTAACCACAAGGCCGGGTGCATGGCTCACGCCTGTAATGCCAGCACTTTGGGAAGCCAAGGCGGGCGGATCACGAGGTCAGGAGTTAGAGACTAGCTTGGCCAACATGGCAAAACCCTGTCTCTACTAAAATACAAAAATTAGCCGGGCTTGGTGGCAGGTTTCTGTAATCCCAGCTACTCGGGAAGCTGAGGCAGGAGAATCACTTGAACCTGGGAGGCAGAGGCTGCAGTGAACCAAAATCATGCCATTGCACTCCAGAATGGGTGACAAGAGCAAGACTCCATCTCAAAAAAAAAAAAAAAAAAAGAAAGAAAGAAAGAAAGAAGGAGTAACCACATGCTGCATTTTCTGCATTTTCAAAACTTGTTTTTACAACCAGGCACAGTAGGTCATACCTGTAGTCCCAGTAGTTTGGGAGACTGAGGCAGGAAGATCACTTGAGTCCAGAAGTTCAAGACCAGCCTGGGCAACATAGTAAGACCTCCATCTCTAAAAATAATAAATACAAAGTTGGCTGACTATGGTGGCGTGTGCCAGTAGTCTCTGCTATTCAGGAGACTAGGGTGGGAGGATTGCTTGAGCCCAGGAGGTCAAATCTACAATGAGCCAAGATCACTCTATTGCACTCCAGCCTGGGCAACAGAGTGAGACCCCATTTCAAAAAAAAAAAAAAAAAAAAAAACTTGTTTTTACAATTTTCAGGAATGCAATTGAGAAGAGCATCACACTGGACCTATAGCAATATTTCTACTTATCAGCTATATTGCTTATACAAAGAAATCATAAATCTTTCAAGTTTATTTTATGTAGGGGTTGCACCTTTTCTAACAGTACACACACACACACACACACACACACACACACACAGTTACCTCTGTGAGTCAATAGCATGAATATTAATGGGCATATTATTTACTCAGGCTAGGCTTAATTTTTCTCATAATTAAGTTTGATTTGTAAAGATCCTTGGTCTATTACTTGAAAATATTGATTTGGCAGTAAAAATGTTTAGAGAAGGTAAGACTTCGCTTGGTCTCACAAACAAATTTGTCCTGGGCAGCTCTTTTTTAAAAAAAAAAATATCTTTATCACCTCTGAATTGATAACAAATATTATTGAGAGATATTTACATACCTATTACTCTTATTTCAAGGCTTTCTCTGACTTATACTTACTGAACATTGTTTTGAACTCACAACTTGCGATATTACGTTTCTGTTCCTGAAAAAGTGGGAAATGATTTTAATTAATTTTTAAATCTATAGCTAGAACAAGGCGATCTTATTTTCAATTTAAGGACATCAAGACATATTGAGGCAATATTAAATGTTTGAATTACCCCAATTAAATCTGCCATGTATCTCTGCCCCAGAATACCAGTGACCTTTGGTTGACAGCTCAAAAATGGTTAAACATATCAATTTACATTATCCAAATAAGCTTTGGGTATCCATTACATCACATGTACTATAGTAGATACTGATGAATAAGATATTAAATTATGGCTCATGCCTCAAGGAGCTTATAGTCTAATAGAGAAAATAGTCATAAACAAGTCAACAGGCTATTACAACAAGTAGGTATTAGAAGTATATCATAGAGGAGGGAATGACTATCTGCTTGGGCAAATGTCTGGGAAAAAATTTTAGGACCCAGGCAGATGATTTATTACAATGGAGTTGATACTAGTTAAACAAAATTCCCTCTACTTGGGGCTGAGAAAGAAACAGAGAACATTATCAACAACTATAATAGGTCCGAGTTCTTGAACTTCCTTTTCCACTTCACTCTTCTTCCTGGAGTGACTGGTAGAGAGTTAATAAAGTATTACTTAACAGAACTTATGAGAGCACCTGCACTTTGAAAACAATGAGAGTTACCTAAAATAGGAAATGCCTACAAACACACATTGAATTCTACCTCTGAGGAGCCAGCAATGGAAAACCTATCCTTACTCTAAATTGTCACCCCCTCCCATCTGGTAAGGTGACTATCAAAGTCAGTTTTCTTGCAATGTCCACTCACAAGCCTTGCTCGGCTAAACCCAGTTCATGAAAGGACATTACTGAAAAACATAATGACATCATTGGTGTTGATAGTAGCACTCCATTACATTTTGGAATGTCCCATATTCTAATATTTAACTTGCACCAAAGCCTTGCTTATTGGTTTATATACTCTATCTTTTATAACTGAGAGTACTAAAGCTTAGAGATAGTAAATAAGTAAATTTAGGCCATACAGCTAAAAGGGAAGGAATGAAAGCACGGTTTATAGTCATTTGACTTGAGTGTTTTGTTTCGTTTTTAGGAAACTTTGTGAAGCTTATCAGTCTAAATATAGAACTGCCAAAACAGTATTCTAAATATCAATTGTGACTTAGGGTTATCATGATTTCTGGGCTAAAATTTACCTTTCTTCTGAAGCTATTGTTGTGCAAAGGATGACATCAAAACTATGTTCAGACAAATCCTGTCTATCAGCCTAATAAACCCACTAGAATTTTATAATGTTATAATTAAAAACAATCATCCTCAAAGTTATATAACTCACTTCACCGACTACATCATGTGTTTTTAATGTTAACATTCAACACGTTCTTGGAGTGTTACTCAAGGTTATGTGAAATTGCCACCTAAGTTGCTATGAACCTGCTGCTTTCTCACCCACACAAGAAAGTATATTGGAATTCACGTGAATGACAAAACAATGTATAAACTCTGATCTAAGCAATAGTAAAAAGTAAATTTTTACAAACTTTTGTACCTTAATTTTTATTGTTAGGACAATAATTGTAATACTCCTCACAACAGACCAAGGTTCACCAGGTGCAACAATACTGCCATTTAGAAGATTGATTTATCCATTTATCACATGATATTTGTGTTTTTCTGCTTTGTTATGAAGTCATGTTTAAAATGTACCTCAATATTAACACAGTAACTTAATCCTTTGTTCCAATCTCTTTTGAAATTCATTTTTAAAAACTTATAGTAATTATTATAATAAAATGACTAGATAACATTGTTATGGTGTTTCATAATTTACCAAGTACTTTCACACCCATTACACTTGATTTCCAATAATCCTGTGATATGTTCAGCAATTCCCATTTCACAGATAAAGAAGCTCAGATTTATAAAAGAGATGTAGAGAATATGAAAAACTGTGTTTACTGACAGTATGATTATTCTAAGGTTAGTGTGCCTGTAAAATAAAGAGTTAGAACTGCTCAAATCCAGAGAGAATTACCTCAGCCACCAAATAAGGAAGAGTAGCATTAACCTGATATTCCTCATTCTGATTGGTTTGTTCTGCATCGATACAGTTAATTAATATACAACTCCAAATTAGCTTTTACAGGCAGGGAAATGTCAGCGGGTTTCTTCTTGTCCTCCTGCTAAGTGGAGGACATTAAATCATTATTACACATAATAGTTCCTAATTCGCAGGTGGAAATATTAGCTCCCCAATGCATAAAAAAATCATTTTGAGTCTGAAGGTCAACAGTTACATATCAGATTGTTTTGGTTTCCTGCTGGTCATTTTATAACAGGGTTTAATGGTTACCATAGTATATTTCTTCCAAAGTGAATTATGATCTGGACCTCATCTCTTCATCATTAGTTTAAAGATGACACAGCTAGGAGACCAGATTTCCAGCTGCATTTTTCTAACAGAGGAAAGGAAGCCCAGAGAGGTTAAGTGACTCACCAAAGATCACACAGAAAAATTTGACTGCTTGGTGAAACTTCCATATTGGTACGAGCTTGGGAAGAAGTTGATCAATCTATTTCTTCTTGCTTAGCTCTCTGCCCTTATAATTCTTCACCCCGTGACATTCAAGGGAACAGTGGCAAATGCATGGCTTTACCAGCAGCAAATACACTCTGTAAATAAGACTGCAATTACTGACGGGGAAGACTGAGACTCACTATTGCAGTGTTTTATCTGCTGGGTAGGCAATTCATTAAAACAGATATCTAGTGTTTTAATCACTCTGCCAAACCACCATCTGTTTCTATCCCAGCCTCCTCCCAACCCTAAACATCCCCCTATACCTCCTGCCACAGTCCCAATCAGGCTTTGGTATAGGAACAGACAGCTTGTGAGTGGAAAGTCGGAGGCCTGTGCAATAACTCATCTTTTGGGCATGACAGAACAAGCTGTTGGATGCTGTGAATATGCATAGCAGGTCTTGCTGGGCAAAATCCTGGACCGGAGAAGAGGATGGCTCCCACTTGGTGGAAACAAATGCTTCCTCTTATCTCTCCATCCCCCACTCAAAATAGTTACCAAACCTTTGAAAGTCTGAGAAATATTTCAGAGGCCAAGAACAAGCCTACTGAATGAAGGGATCTGGATTCCAATACTTAGGAGAGGAATTAAGATCAAAGGTGTCAGTTTACTATTAATAGTATGACTATTATTTCATAGGTTTCCATTATGAGATGGGACCACACCATGTACTTATATACACTAACTCATTTCTTCCTAAAATAACCTTGCTAGGTAGTTATTTCTATCCCCATTTTACAGATGAGTAAACTAAGAAAGACTCAGACTGCTTAGGTAGGACATTAATTCATGGTCACAGCTATTATGTGGTAGAGACTAGATAATAACTCTGATCTTTTGACAAGTCCTGCATCCTTAATAATTACCCACCCACCTTCATAGTGCCACAGAAATCTTAGCAACGAGCTGTCTTAAATGACAATTTTGTGCTGTGACTTACAATATGTATTGCTCTCATTGCAACTGGTAAAGTATTATTTTATGCTGTTTTTTAGAATGATCTCTTCTATAAGATAACAAATAAAGGAAACTAAAGCTCAGAAATTTACTTTGTTTCAGTGATGAGAATCATTGGTGCCTCAGCCCAAAGCTTTTTCTAAGCAATGTTTACCCATGAATGCCTATCCCATACCTTGATATTTTAAATTAGATATTACAAATCTTTTCTAATTGATATTAAGACTCATCACTTCCTTAACCTGCATCACTTCCTTAACCTGCAGAGGAATGGAGCATCATTCATGGCAAGAAAAGTGCAAGAGCCATCTCATAACTAGCTTGCACTCTGGATTCATCGTGGGCATACTGGTAGGACAAGCAGGACCAGGGACATAATTTTCAGTGCTCATTGCAAAATAAAAATGTGGGGTCCCTTGTTTCAGAATTATAAAGAATTTCAAGATATTGGCAATGGATCATTAAACCCAGCATGAGGCCCTTTGGAGAGTGGGATCTGACGCAACAGTGCAAAGTGCATGCCCATGAAGCCAACCCTGACTGTACACCTATCACAGTCCATGCCTCCAGAAAAGGCCTTGTTTTCCCCACCCTATTCTTCTCGTAGAACCTGGAGTGGAAAGAATGATGAACTGGGAGAGACTGTAGCCTGGGGTCTTGGTTTACAGTGTGTGGTCAACTGGCTCTGTGACTTTAAGTTTGCCATTTAATCTCTGGTGCTGGGAGTCCTCAAAACCTCTTAAGACTGGACTAGGTGATCAATCTCTAAAGTCTGTCCAAAGTGCCCAGCCTACAACTTTTAGTCCATCCAGTTCACTCTCTTACTCTACTTAACTTCATTTATCTTTTTCAATTTCCCTTTCTGCCAGTGCAACTCTAAAACTAATCAGGCTCAGCAACACCTGCGCCACAATCAACCAGTCTTACTCTCCCCAGCCTCATCAGCGTGCTGAGAAAACACGCCTCACACTTCAATTATGAGGTCACTGTTGCTCATGCTCAATTGTCTCTGACTCAGATGCCCACCCCAGGGCATTAGAGACAGCTATTTTAAGACTGGTAAAAAGGAAAAGAAAGAATCCTGTTTAGTCTATCAACTCATGTTAGTGAGGGAAATAGAAGGAAATTTTTTTCCAAAGGGACACGTTTGTTAAAATTATGTATTTCTTGCATTTTTTAAAACAACGATTTCTGAATCATGAATTTAAGACATACTAAAATTGTTTATTTAGGTATGCTGCAGAATAAAAGTCCTTTTCCAAACCATAAACTCTATCCCGTGAAAAATTATAGTGATGCCAATGTAACCTAGCTTTCCTCCCTCTCTAATTTTCTTTCCCTTGTCCTCCTACTGATAATAAATACATCTGTTTCTGTTTTGATCTCACCATTTTCCCTGAATCTCAACTATGTCATATCTGATCTTTCCTTTAAAACTCTTTCTTAGTCTTCTTTAGATCCACTCATCCCCCTTCTACCACCACAACCATCACCTCCTTCCCAAGATATGTAATGGTTTTTCTTTTCTCTCTGCCTTTAGGGGGCATACCTCTTTACCTCTACGTTAAAAATTGTCTTGCTTTTAGCTTGAACCAAATTTGGGAGTTTTCTAAATCCTAGTGCTCCTTCAAAGAAACGCTCAAATTCTACCTTCCAGCTAAAATTCCCTGATTTCCACCCCTCCAGACTGATATGATTCTTCTCTTAACACAACCTTCTCACAATACTTGCCACTTACATTCTGTTCAATTTTTTATTAAGGACACATAACATTTACCATCTTAAGCATTTTAAGTGGACTGTTCAGTAGTATTAAATACATTCATAATATTGTGCAACCGTCACCACCATCCACCTTCATAACTCCCTTCATTTTGTAAAACTAAAAGTGTATACCCATTGTACAATTAGTCTTCATTCTCCCTCCACCATCTCTTGTCATCCACCATTCTACTTTCTGTCTCTGTGATTTTAACTGCTCCAAGTATCTTGTATAAGCAAACTCATACGGTATTATATGTCTATTTTAGTGACTGACTTATTTCACTTAGCATATTGTTCTCAAGCATCATCTGGGTTGTAGCATATGGCACAGGGTTTTTCCCCCCTTTTCAGGTTGAATAATATTCCTTTGTATGTGTATACCATTTTTAAAAAATCCATTCATTCATTCATTGCCATGGATTGCTTCTACATTTTAGCTACTGTGTATAATGCTGTCATAAACCTGGGTCTAGAATATATTTTTGAGACTCTGCTTTCAAATTTTAGATGTATATGCAGAAGTGGAAATCTTTGGCCATATGGTAGTTCTATTTTTAATTTTTTGAAGAATATGTATACTGTTTTTCACAGCAGCTGTACCATTTTACATTCCTACCAACAGTTCACAAGAGTTCTAATTTCTCCACATCCTCTCCAGCATTTTTTTCTTTCTTTCTTTTTTCTTTCTCTTTTTTGATAATACCTATCCTATTGGGCATAAGGTGGTATCTTATAGTAGTAGTTAGTTTTGATTTTCACTTCTCTTGTGATTAATGATGCTAAACACCTTTTAGTGTGCTCATCGGCTACTTGTATATTTTCTTTGGAGAAAAGTTTATTCAAGTATTTTGCCCATTTTTAAAATCAGGTTGTTGTTGGTGTTAATGTTGAGTGTTAGGAGTTCTCTATACATTCTGATTACCAATCTCTTATCGGATATGTAACTTACAAATATTTTGTCCCATTCTGTGGGTTGCCTTCTACTCTGTTGATAGTGTACTTTTTTCATTTTCATAAATTTCAGTTTCTCTAATTTTTTTTTTTTTGGTGTTGCCTGTGCCTTTGGTGGCATATCCAGGAAATCATTGTCAAAGCCTATGTTGTGAAGAGCTTGCCCTATATTTTCTTTTAAAAGTTTTGTTATTTCAGGTCATACACTTAGGTCTTTGATCCATTTTGAATTAATTTTGTATCTGATGTTAGATAAGGACCCAATTTCTTTCTCTCTCTTTCTTTCTTTTGCTTGCTTGCTTTCTCTCTCTCTCTCACTCTCTCTCTTTCTTTCTCTCTTTCCTCCTTTTTTTGCGTGTGGATATCCAGTTTTCCTACCATCATTGGTTGAAAACACTGTCCTTCCCCATTAAATAATCTTAGTAGCCTTGCCAAAATTGTTTGACCACATATATGAGGGTTTATTCGTGGGCTCTCCATTCTATTTCACTGGTCTGTACATCCGTCTTAAGTCACTACTATACTGTTTTGATTGCTATAGCTTTATATTAAGTTTTAAAATTAAGAAGTGTGAGTCCTCCAGGTGTGTTCTTTATTCCTTTTCTTTTATTAATACATAATATTTGCACGTTTATGGAATACATGTGATACTTTGATACATTCATAGAATGTATAATAATCAACTCAGGGTATTTAAGTTATTCATCACCTTGAATATTTACCATGTCTTTGTGTTCAGAACGTTGCAAATCTGCTTTTCTAACTATTTTGAAATATACAATATATTATTTTTAACTATAGTCACCCTACTGTGCTATCAATCATCAGAACTTATTCCTTCTCTCTAACAGTATTTTTTGTACCTACTAACCTACCTGTCCCCATCTGTCCCGTCTCCCTCTACCCACGACACACACATACAGATACCCTTCCCAGACTTTGGCAACTATCATTCTACTCTTTACCTTCATGAGATCAACTTTTTTCACTCTCTTATATGAGTAAAAACATGTGATATTTTATATTTGTCTTTCTGTGCCTGGCTTATTTTACTTAACAGAATGACATCCATTTCCATTCATGTTGCTTCACATGGCAGGGTTTCATTCTTTGTGACAGCTGAGTAGTGTTCCACTAGGTTTGTATACCACATTTCCTGTATCTATTCATCCACTGAGGGACATTTAGGTTGATTCCATATCTTTGCTGTTACAAATAATGCTGCCATAAACACAAAGATGCAGGTATCTCTTTGATATACTGATTTCTTTTCCTTTGGATAAGTACCCAGTAGTGGGATTGCTGAATTTTGTGGTAGTTCTACTTTTAGTTTTTTGAGAAATATCCATAATGGAAATGTTTTCTATAATGGAAATTTATATTCCCACCAACAAGCTATTACCAAAAAGACAAAAAATAACAAACGTCAGTAAGGATGAAGAGAGAAGGAAACTCTCATACAGCTTTGTTATTTTTCAAGATTGTTTTGGCTACTTGAGATTCTGTTTTATACTAGGTTTTATTTATTTCTGTAAAAAAATGTCATTGTGATTTTGATAGTGATTGCATTGAATCTGTAGATTACTTTGGGCAGTACTGACATTTTAACAATATTAATTCTTCCAACACATGAACACAGAAGACGATTCTATTTATTTGTGTCTTCTTTAATTTCATGCAGCAATGTTTTGTAGCTTTCAGTCTTTCACTTCCTTGGTGAATTCTTAAGTGTTTCACTCTATTTAACGCTATTATAAATGGGACTGTTTTTGTAATTCTTTTCAGATTGCTCATTGTTAGTGTATAGATGTGCAACTGATTTTTGTGTGTTGACTTTGTAAGCTGTTACTTTCCTGAATCCTTTTATTAGTTTTATTTATTTTATTAGCTCTATTAGTTTTTTTCCAGGATAGTTAAGTTTTCTACATATAAGATTATATCATCTGTAAACAGAGATAATTTTGTTTCTTTATTTTCAATGTGGATTCTTTCTTCCTCTTCAATTTTTTGGAAAAGTTTGAGAGAGATCGTGATTAGTTCTTTAGCTATTTGGTATATTTCATTACTGAAGCCATCAAACCCAGAGCTTTTCTCTGTTGGGCGATTTTTTCTTTCTTCCTTTCTTTCTCTTTCTTTCTTTCTTTCTCTTCTTTCTTTCTTCCTTCCTTCTTTCCTTCTTTTCTCTTCTTTCTTTCTTTCTTTTCTTTCTTTCTTTTGTCTTTCTTTCTGATTCAATCTCCTTATTAGTTATAAGTCTACTTAGATTTTCTATTTCTTTGTGATGTAGTCTTGGTACATTATGTGTTTCTAGGAATTTGTCCATTTTATCTAGCTTTTCTAATTTATTGACATATGATTGTTTATAGTACTCATATAATCCTTTTTACATCTTTAAAATTGTTAATAATTGTGTTCCCACTTTCATTCCTAATTTTAATAATTTATATTTTATTTCTTTTTTTCTTAGTCTTTCTAGCTAAAAGTTTGTCAACTTGGTTGAGCTTTTCAAAAGATGAACTTTGGTTTCATTTATTTTCTCTATTGTTTTCCTATTCCCCATTTCATTTATCTCTGCTCTAATCTTTATTCTTTTTTTTCCTCCTGCTAACTTTGGGTTTAGTTTGTTTTTCTATATCTTTAAGTTGTAAAGTTAGGTTTTTGATTTGAAGTCTTTCTAGTTTTCCAATGTAAGTGTTTATAGCCGTAAATTTCCACATTAGAACTGCTTGTGCTGCATCCCGTAAGTTTTGGTTTGTTGTGTTTTCATTTTCATTTGCCTCTAAATACTTCTTAATTTCTCTTGTAATTTCTTCTTTGATACATTGGTTGTTTAACAGTGTGTTGTTTAATTTTCACAGTTTTTCAAGTTTCTCAGTTTTACTGCTGTTACTGATTTCTAAATTTTTTCTGTAGGGGTCAGAGAAGATACTTTGTGTGATATTTATATTTTCAAAAAAATCTGTTGATAATCCTAACATATGGAGTATCCTAGAAAATGGCTCATATGCACTTGAAAAAAATGTATATGCTGTTGATTAGAGTGTGATGTATATGTCTATCAGGTTTAGTTTATTTATTGTTACATTGTTGGTTATGTTCTTTGTTTGCTTACTTATTCTGTCTGGTTGTTATATATATTATTGAGAGAGAGATACTGATGTCTCCAACTATTATTATAGAACTGCTTATTTCTCTCTGCAATTTTATCAGTTTTAGCTTCCTATGTACTGATTGGCTGTTATTTGATGTATAAATGTATATCACGATTATATCAATGGTTAATAACTTTAACTTCTTATTGTATTGAATTTTGTTATTAATCTATAATATCCTTATTTGTCTCTTGTAAACTTTTGTGATACAAAGTTTATTTTGCCTGATAATAGTATAGCTACTTTTGGTCTCTTTTGCTTACTATTTACATGGAATGCCTTTTTTCTATCCTTTTACTTTCAACTTATTGGTATCTTTAAATCTAAACTAAGTTTCCTCTCTACCACATATTGTTGTCTCATGTGTTTTTATCCATTCTGCCAATCTCTGTCTTTTGTTTGGAGAGTGAAACAATTGACATATAAAGTAATTACTGATAGGAAGGGACTTATTTTTGTCACTTTGCTATTTGTTTCCTATATGTCTTATAATGTTTTTTTTTCCTTAATTTCCTTCATTACTGTCTTCTTTTGTGTTTAGTTGATTTTTTGCAGATAAATGTTTACATTTCTTTCCCATTTCCTTTGTGTATATTCTATAGATACTTTCTTTTTGGTTACCCTGGCAATTACATTTAACATCTTAAAGTTATAACATTCTAATTTGAATTTATAATAGGTTAACTTCAACAACATACAAAAACTCTGGTTCTTTTTACCTCTGTCTCCAACCTTCTCAGTTGTCAATATCGTAACTTTACACCTTTATATTCTGTGTACCAAAAAACACAAACTAATAATTCTTTTAAGTGTATTAGACTCTTAAATCATGTAGAAAACAAAAATGGAGTTACAGGCCATTAAAACAATAATACTAGCTTTTATAATTTTCCTTCTATTTATTGGAAATAACATAATCCTTTATTGAGATCTTTATTTCTTCATATAGCCTCAAGTTACTGTCTAATAACTAGGGTCCTTTTATTTCAAATTACAGAACTCCCTTAAGCATGTCCTTCAGCTTTTGTTAATATGGGAATATTTTGATTTCTTTCTTACTTTTGAAGGACAGTTTTGCTGGATATAGAATTCTTGGTTGATAGTTTTTTAACTTCTTTTTCTTTTAGCACTTTGAATATATTGCCCCAATGCCTTTTGGCCTCCAAATTTTCTGATTAGAAATCTGCTGATAATCTTATTGAGAATTCCTTGTATATGACAAGTCCCTTTTCTCTTGTTGCTTTCAAGATTCCCTCTTTGACTTTTTCTTTCAAAAGATTGATTATAATGTATTTTAGTATGTGTCTCTTTGAGTTCATCTTACTTGCAGATCATTGAGCTTTCTGAGTGTTTATATTTATGTCTTTCACTCAGTTTGGAGGGATTCTCAGCCAATATTTATTCAAATATTCTCTCTGCTCTTTTCTCTCTTTCTCCCTTTCTGGGACTTCCACAATGTGTTGGTTTGCTTGATGGTGTTCCACAGGTTCTGTTCATTTTTCATCAATATTTTTCATTTTGTTCTTCAAACCCAATAGTTTCCATTGTTCTGCCTTCAAGTTCACTGATCTTTCCTTCTGCCTGCTCAAGTATGTCTTCTAATTCCCCTGATATGGTTTGGCTCTGTGTCCCCACCCAAATGTCACCTCGAATTCCAATTTTGATGCCCACATATCAGAGGAGGGACCTGGTGGGAGGTTATTGAATAACGAGGGCAGACAATCTGGTTGTTTGAAAGTGTGTGGCCCATCCCCCTTCGCTCTCTCTCTCTCTCCTGTCACTGTGTGAAGAAGGTGTTACTTCCCCTTCGCTTTCTGCCATGATTTTAAGTTTTCCAAGGCCTCCCAGTCATACTTCCTGTTAAGCCTACAGAACTGTGAGTCAATTAAAGCTCTTTTCTTCATAAATTACTCAGTCTGAGGTAGTTCTGTACAGCAATGTGAGAATGGACTAATACATCCCCCTAGTGGATTTTTAATAATATTTTAGCTATTGTACTTTTTAGCTTTAGAATCTTTCTTTCTTTCTTTCTTGGTATTTCCATTTTGTTTAGACATCATTTTCTTTACTTTTTCTGTATTTTTCTTTAGGTATTTGTGCATCTTTAATGCTATCACTTTATTTCTTTTCCATATGTTATTGGGGTACAGGTGGTATTTGGTTACATGAGTAAGTCCTTTAGTGGTGATTTGTGAGATTTTGGTGCACACATCACCTGAGTAGTATACCCTGCACCATATTTGTAGTCTTCTATCCCTCACCCTCTCCCACTCTTCCCCTCCAAGTCCCCAAAGTCCATTGCATCATTCTTATGCCTTCATGTCCTCATAATTTAGCTCTCACATATCAGTGAGAACACACGATATTTGGTTTTCCTTTCCTGAGTTACTTCACTTAGAATAATAGTGTACAATCTCATCCAGGTCACTGCAAATGCTTAGTTCATTCCTTTTTATGGCTGTGTAGTAATCTATTGTATATATACACAACAGTTTCTTTATCCACTCATTGATTGATAGACATTTGGTTGGTTCCACCATTTTACAATTGTGAATTGTGCTGTTATATTGTGCACACACTGTTATAAACATGTGTGTGCAAGTATCTTTTTCAAATAATGACTTCTTTTCCTCTGAGTAGATACCCAGTAGTGGGATTGCTGGATCAAATGGTGGTTCTATTTTTAGTTCTTCAAATAATCTCCACACCATTTTCCATAGTAGCTGTACTACTTTACATTCCCACCAGCAGCATGAAAGTGTTCCTTGTCCACTGCATCCACGCTAACATCTACTGTTTTTTGATTATGGCCATTCTTGCAGGAGTGAGATGGTATCTCATTGTAGTTTTGATTTGCATTTCCCTGATTATTAGTGATGGTGACCATTTTTTCTTAGGTTTGTTGGCCATTTGTATGTCTTCTTATGATAATTGTCTATTCATGTCCTTATCCCACATTTTGATGAGACTGTTTGCTTTTTTCTTACTGATTTGTTTGAGTTCATTATAGATTATGGATATTAGTACTTTATCAGATGTGTAGATTGTGAAGATTTTCTCCCACTCAGTGGGTTGTCTGTTTAGTCTGCTAACTGTTCGTATTGCCATGCAATACGAACAGTTTAATTAGGTCCCAGCTATTTATCTTTGTTTTTATTGCATTTGCTTTGGGGTTCTTGGTCATGAAATCCTTGCCTAAGACAATGTTGAGAAGAGTTTTTCCAATGTTATCTTCCAGAATTTTTATAGTTTCAGGTCTTAGGTTTAAGTCCTTAATCCATCTTGAGTTGATTTTTGTATAAGATGAAAGACAAGGATCCAGCTTCATTCTCCTATATGTGGCTAGCCAATTATCTCAGCACCATTTGTTGAAAAGGGTACGCTTTCCCCACTTTATGTTTTTGTTTGTTTTGTTGCAGATCAGTTGGCTGTAAGTATTTGTGTTTATTTCTGGGTTCTCTATTCTGTTCCATTGATCTATATGCCTATTTTTGTACAAGTACCACACTGTTTTGGTGACTATGGCCTTATAGTATAGTTTGAAATCAGGTAGTGTGATGCCTCCAGATTTGTTCTTTTTGCTTAGTCTTGCTTTGGCTATGCAGGCTCTTTTTTGGTTCTATATGAATTTTAGGATTGTTTTTTCTAATTAAGAATGAGGATGGTATTTTGATGGGAATTGCATCAAATTTGTAGATTGCTTTTGGCAGTAGGGTCATTTTCACAATATTAATTCTACCCATTCACGAACATGGGATGTTTCCATTTGTTTGTGTCGTCTAAGATTTCCATCAGCAGTGTTTTGTAATTTTCCTTGTAGAGGTCTTTAAAGTCCTTAGTTAGGTATATTCCTAAGTATTATTTCCCTTTGAGAATTGGAACAAGGCAAGGATGCCCAATCTCACCACTCCTCTTCAACATAGTACTGGAAGTCATAGCCATAGCAATCACTCAAGAGAAAGAAATAAAGGGCATCCAAATTTGTAAAGAGGAATTCAAAACGGTCACTGTTTGCTGATGATATAACCGTTTACCTTGAAAACCCTAAGGACACCCCCAGAAAGCTCCTAGAACTGATAAAATAATTCAGCAAAGTTTCCAGATACAAAATTTACACAACAGTAGCTCTCTTATACACCAACAGCGACCAAGTGGAGTATCAAATCAAGAACACAACCTCTTTTACAATAGCTGGAAAAAAAAAAAAAAGAAAAGAAAGAAAAGAAAAGAAAACTACTATTACTTCAAAAGCTTTTCTCCTAGTAAATGTGCTATCAGGCCTTGTTCAGAAACAATTTTTGTTAATTTCTTTTTTTTCTTTGATGAGCCATACTTTCCTGTTTCTCTGTATGCCTTGTGACTTTTTGTTGAAAAGTGGACATTTGAATCTAATAATATGGTAACTGAAAATCAGATTTCAGATTTTTGGGGGTGGTGCTATTATTTTCATATATTTATTTTTATTGTTTTTATTGTTGTATGTTGTCCCTGGGCCAAGGAGTATTCTGACATGCTAACTTAAAGTCTTCTCAGGTCTCTTCTGAGCCTACACATTTTCCTGGGCATGACTTGTTACTACCTAATTTTTCCAGTATAAGCAATTGGTTTTGAATGCCCTGGTCTTTAATGTGTGGCTCTCAAAACAAAAACAAAGAAATAAACAAACAACAACAACAAAACAGAAAAATGAGAGGAGAGAAGGGCAGTGGCTGCTTAAATCCCCAGGAAGTCACTTCAGCTGGATGGGGAGAGGCTTGCAATAATAAGGAGAGGTGTAACAACAGTGGCCATCCACCTCTTTATCTGTACCTTTTGGTCAAAAGCAGCAGTCAGAGCACAGATCCCTCATATTTGTATGACAAGGTCTTTTTTGCTCGCCCTGCTTCCCACAAACTATGTGCAGATTGTTCCAGGAACACATGTAAAGCGGTCTACCTTGGGTCTTGGGGAGGGAGATGGGTAACTACCACTGTGTTAATTGCCGAAATGTACTGAAATTAACAACACTTTACTATCCATGCCTTCTGTTTGAAGTTGCAAGCCTTTGATAGCCTCCAGAGTTCCCAAATAGTTTCCTAAGACTGATTCTGCCAGTGCAATTGTTGTCTAGGTAGGGAGACAGATTCCTGATGCTTCCTTTTCCATATTCCCAGAATCCTTCTCCAATACTTGCAACTTCTTAATGTTGAATAAAATTACGTACGCACATGCCTCATCTCTCCTACTAGTCTGTAACCAACACGAAGACGAAGAATAAGCCTTCAGTAGCTGAAAAGTGCGCCTTAATTACAGTAGGATCACAGTGTTTGTTGAGTGAGTGTCTGTGAACTACTATCAGAGTAACAAGTTAAACAGTAACAACTGGATTTGAGTCTAATCTCAGCTGACCTCTCCTCCTCAGTGTTCCCTGTTCATGTTTCTCAACCTCTGAGTCTATCAAATGCCAAGTAACAGTCTGTTTCTCTGAGATAATTCATCTGTCCTGTTAATTTGTGTTAAGTGGTACTTTATCAGAGCCAAGCTTTTAAGTCCATTAAAAGTCTTACAGCTTGTCTCAAAGCTGGAAACACTATAAAAGACAACATCAATCCTGTGGCTCTGCCCTGCACTTAGAACGAGTTGATGCTTTCAGTCTAGGTCTCTAGATCAGCCCACAGGACCTTCAGAATTGCCCCATAAAATAACAGTAGGCCATGGAGTGTCAGTTTTTCTGAGATATGAAACAGGCTGTCCTGAACTCCAGAATATCTCATAGAGATATCAGCTGGAGAATAAACTAATATATTATCGTCAAGTACTTTCATTTCTCAAGCCTTTAAAATACACTTTTAAAAACTTTGCATGTGGAGAGTACCTTATTGTGCCTCTTCTTAACTTTAGTATCTCTGTCCATCTAATGATTAGTTCCTCCTCCAAAGAAAGAAAGAGATGGTGATCTGATTGATCAGAGTGCAGGGCTTTTACTAAGCTATATTTTACTAGTGGATGATGTTCCTCTGACCCAAAGTTAACACCATTGTATGGCACATCATCTTTGGTCTCTTCCCATGAAGACTTGCCTTAATAAGGACATTCTAACGAGATTCTCTTTCTTTCTCTCTTTTCCGCAAGCTCTGAACTTCTATTTGATCAGATATATTTGACCAGAGCTACTGGCATACCTAAAAATGCTGACTTAAATATTTTTATTCACTCCATTAATGATCATAATGGAGGTTCTAGCCCGTGCAATGAGTCAAGAAAATAAATTAGAGGTATAAGGACTGGGAAAAAGAGAGAAAGAGATCTCTATTTGCAGATGCGATGATTATACACAAAATTAATTCTACAAAAAATCAATTTAATTATGAAAAGCATTTAGCAAGGTAGATAAACACTAAGAATAATTTTAAGATGTACTCGTCTTCCCATAATACTACTTACAAACAGAAAATAAACTATATATGATTGGAGGGTATTAAAACATATATCTTGGAAATATTCTAAAAAAAGTTTTTGAAGACTCCATGGGAATTTTAAAAAGCCAAGAAAAAGTTAAGGAAAAATTTATTCTTCTCGATATCAAGACTTCTTATATTATTTAAAACAATATTTGGAAATAGAAAGGCAAATTGACCACCAACACAATGGACAGTTTTAAAACAGATTTACACATATGTGAAATGCCAGTGTATGTATGGCATATCAGATCAGTGGAGAGAAAATGAATTATTCCCAAAATGGAACTTAATAAAATAATTATTCTTGTATAAAATAAAAATATTGGACGTCTCTGTCACTTTATATACAAATATCAAATTCAGACAAATAAAGGGCTTAAATTTCAAAATCTACATTGCAAAACGTTTGGAAAAACTATAGATGATTATCTCTTAGAATATGGGCTGGGCAAAGTCTTTCCTTAAACAAGTTACAAAAAGCACTAGCTATATAAGAAAAGGATGATCATTTGAGTTCTAATAAAACTAAAAACTGTTCCCTTTTTCAACACATATCTTGAACCAAATGAAAAGACTGGAGAAATAGATCAGAGATATTTGCAATATATGTAACTAATAAAGTATTAAACTCAAGAATATATAAATAATCTCTACTCATTATTAAAAGTGGGCAAATCTAACAGAAAAAGGGCAAGAAGCATAAGTAGGCATTTCACAGAAGAAAAAATAAATATAACCAATGAAGCCAGTAAACACATTAGGAGATATTTATGACCATTGTCAGGTTGAGTTGGGTCAGAGGTCTTTTTTGAGTCAATAATTGATGACATTCCGGTGATGGATGCTTGTTTTTCTGGGTCCTTGAGCGACTATCATAAACAGAGCCTTTCCATTTGCCACTAGCCCAAGATGGACCTGTAAGGTAAGCAAAACCTTAATAGAATGAATGTCTTCTTAATTACACCACAGAAAATTACCTTATAATGTAGAAAAATTTTGCATATGTCCAATGGTAGTAAAAAGAAATAAAACAAAAACATAGCACAATTAAGGGATAGAGAATGATGAAATTAGTAAATTCTAAGTGCTGACATAGTGTCTGACACAATGGTGGGCAGAACAGATACAAAAAGTATATATTTGTGGTCATAGGAGATTTCTCTAAAAATCAATTTGATCAGGGACCTTAAGGAAGTAAAGAAGATGATCATGTAGATACCTAGAAGAGTGTATTCTAGGATAAGCAAAGGTAAGTACACAGGCCTTGAGGTGAGAGAAAACAGAACCTATTTGAGGCATCACATGGATGCTAGTGTAGCTGGAGTATGCTGAATAAGAACAAGGGGGGTCCAAAATAAGACCAGAAAGGTCATCTGTTTTTGAGGTCACAGATCAATTTTAAGGCCAACCTAAGTATTTTGAACTTTGTTGCTAATGAAATAGTTTTGAGCCATTGTGATCTGAGTTATTTTCCAAAAGTATCACTAAGGCTGCTCTGTTGAAATAGAGATTGGGGTCAAAGTGGAATCATGGAGACCTGTTAGGAGCCTATTGGGTAGTGGTGGTCAAATTGGGAAGAAATAATTGTATTGTGCTAAATCTGAGAGTAGAACTGAGAGATAACAAGAAGAAAGAAAAATGAGTCAAATGTGACATTAAGATTTGGAGCTTGACCAATTGAAAGAATGAGTACTTTATTGATATTACACATGTGGAGTAACAGAATTGGGAGAGAAAATCAAGAGTTTAGTTTTGGTCATGCTAATTGTGAGATAGCTATCTGACATCTAAATGTAGGTAGAAGAGGCTCTTGCATATACTAGAGAAAGAGAGTTCATGAGAAATATTGGAATTAGACATATACATTTGGAAGCTGACAGAATATAGAAGGCATTTAGGCTGGGTGCAGTGGCTCATGCCTGTAATCCCAGCACTTTGGGAGGCCAAGGTGGGCAGATCACCTGAGGTTGGGAGTTTGAGACCCCAACCCCATGGAGAAACCCCATCTCTACTAAAAACACAAAATTAACCGGGCATCGTGGTGCATGCCTGTAATCCCAGCTACTTGGGAGGCTAAGGCAGGAGAATCGCTTGAAACCGGGAGGCAGAAGTGGCAGTTGAGCTGAGATTGCACCATTGCACTCCAGCCTGGGCAACAAGAGCAAAACTCCATCTCAAAAGAAAAAAAAAAAAAAAAACAAATATAGAAGATATTTAATGAGCTTATAAAACACAATCAATTGCATAGTTAGGTAAAAAGAGCAGAGAAAATATCTAAGGACTTAAGCCATGGAGAACTCCAATTTTTACTAAGTATGATGAAAAGCAGGATTCAGTGGGGAAGACTAAAAAAGAAATGACCAGTGAGACAGATAGAAAACCCAGAGAAAGCAATACTTCAAAATCCAAAGGGAAAATGGATATCAAGAAGAGAGCATGATCAACTACGTCCAGGTAACAAAGAGAAATTACTGTTGCATTTGACATAGCAGAGATCATCGGTAACCTTGGTAAGAATAACTGGGGCAACTTCTGGTGAATAAAATTTTAGTAGAATAGTCTAAGAAAAACTATGAAGTTAGGAGGTGGGGTGTTGCAGGAAGTCAGGGACCCCAAACAGAGAGACCGGCTAAAGCCATGGCAGAAGAACGTGGATCGTGAAGATTTCATGGACGTTTATTAGTTCCCCAAATTAATACTTTTATAATTTCTTATGCCTGTCTTTACTCTAATCTCAACATAAATTGTAAAGATTTCATGGACGCTTATCACTTCCCCAATGAATACCCTTGTGATTTCCTATGCCTGTCTTTACTTTAATCTCTTAATCCTGTCAGCTGAGGAGGATGTATATTGCCTCTGGACCCTGTAATAATTGCATTAACTGCACAAATTGTACAGCATGTGTGTTTGAGCAATATGAAATCTGGGCACCTTGAAAAAAGAACAGGATAACAGCAATGTTTAGGAAACAAGAGAGATAACCTTAAACTCTGACCTCCGGTGAGCCGGGCGGAACAGAGCCCTATTTCTCTTCTTTCAAAAGCAACTGGGAGAAATATTGCTGAATTCTTTTCCTCAGCAAGGAACATCCCTGAGAAAGAGAATGTGCACCTGTGGGTGGGTCTCTGAACTGGCCCCCCTGGGCGTGGCCGTCTCTTATGGTCGAGACTGCAGGGGTGAAATAGACCCCAGTCTCCCATAGCGCTCCCAGGCTTATTAGGAAAAGGAAATTCCCGCCTAATAAATTTTGGTCAGACCAGTTGATCTCAAAACCCTGTCTCCTGATAAGATGTTATCAATGACAATGGTGCCTAAAACTTCATTAGCAATTTTAATTTTGCCCCGGTCCTGTGGTCCTGTGATCTTGCCCTGCCTCCATTTGCCTTGTGATATTCTATTACCTTGTAAAGTACTTGATGTCTGTGACCCACACCTATTCGCACACTCCCTCCCCTTTTGAAACTCCTTAATAAAGACTTGCTGGTTTTTGCGGCTTGTGGGCATCACAGAACCTACCGACATATGATGTCTCCCCCGGACACCCAGCTTTAAAATTTCTCTCTTTTGTACTCTGTCCCTTTATTTCTCAAGCTGGCCGACGCTTAAGGAAAATAGAAAAGAACCTACATGAATATCAGAGCAGATTCCCCAATATCGGGGCAAGCCAGTATAGAAGATTCTTGAGGATGTTTTCTTTTGCTTTTTCTAATGGTGATTGAGAAATGCAGCAGGAATTGAATAGCATATCATGGGAACAAAGGTTTTTTGGATTTTGTTGTTGCTGCTGTTTTTGTTGTTCCTGTGAGGAAAAACAAAACCTTACATAAAACATGTCTGTGTGTTTATGGGAATGGTCCAGTAGACAGAAAAAAAAACTGACAATGAGGAAGTGATATCCTTGGGTGTATAAGACGGAAAGAGTAGACTTGAGATAGGAACATGGACAGCTTATCTATAATAACTGAAAATAAAAGAATGTGTGAATAGAATAGAATAGAAGCAGGTATGTTAGCAGATTTGGAGAGGGAGATTTTTCTTTACATTATCCCTTGTATTTCCAGACCTCAAATTCATGATTATGCCCCAGCAAAAGTGTACAATTGACCTAATTAAATGATTATGGGAGTAATTTTACAATGTTACCCAGAAAATTGGAAACACATTCAGGACCAGAAGCTCAGTCTCCTGATGACTTCCTATGGTCTTTAGTTCATTCATTCATTCATTAAATAGTTATTGAACCTCACTGGCCAAGAACGCTTTAAGGCACTGGGAATAAGTAATACATAATGTAATTTCTGTTTTTAATAGGGTTTGGGTCAGTGTTCCTGCTCAAATCTCTTGTCAAATTATAATCTCCAATGTTGGAGGTGGGGCCCAGTGGAAGGTGATTGAATCATGGGGACAGATTTCCCCCTCCATGCTGTCCTCATGATAGTGAGTGAGTGCTCACAAGATTTGGTTGTTTAAAAGTTTGTGATGGCCGGGCACGGTGGCTCACGCCTGTAATCCCAGCACTTTGAGAGGCCGAGGCAGGCAGATCACAAGGTCAGGAGTTGGAGACCAGCCTGACCAACATGGTGAAACCCTGTCTCTACTAAAAATACAAAAAGTTAGCTGGGCGTGGTGGCTCACACCTGTAATCCCAACTACACAGGAGGCTGAGGCAGGAGAATCGCTTGAACCTGGCAGGAGGAGGTAGCAGTGAGCCGAGATCATGCCACTGCACAGCAGCCTGGGTGACAGAGCAAGACTCCATCTCAAAATAAATAAATAAATAAAAGTTTGTGGCACCTTCCCCTACCTCTTCCTCCTGCTATGGCCATATAAGATGCACCTACTTTGCCTTCACCTTCAGCCATGAATGTAAGTTTCCTGAGGCCTCCCCAGCCATGCTTCCTGTACAGCTGAAATCTGTACATGTGAAATCTGAGACAATTAAACCTCTTTTCTGTATAACTTACCCACTCTCAGGTATTCATTTCTAACAGTCCAAGAATGGACTAATACAGTTTTCCAACATATTTTAATCAAGAAGTTGCAAAAAGCATAAATTGCATAATTAATTAATATGAGTTAACAAGTTCTACAAAACAAGATCCATTTGCAATAGTACAAAATATGGAGGCAGTTCTCGAGTAGCCAGTGAAAAATAAATAGCCGATAATCTAAAATTTGAAGGATGAATAGGTCTTGTATATGTGAATTAAAGTGTGGGGGTGTGGGTAAGAACATTGCACAGAGCAGGAACACTATACACAAGGACCTCAAGATATTAACAAAGTGTTGTGGTGTGGTGAGAACAAGGGTGTGGCAGGGGGTGGATTTAAGTTGGAGAAACAGGCTGGGACTATATCACATGGTTAAAAGTTCAGATTTCACATGAAATATAATGAAAAGAAATTGAGGGAGATTTATGCTAGAGACTAAATTGACTAGAGCACATCTTTAATATAAAGGGATGATTCTGAGTGCTGTATGAACGAGAAACTGAAGGGAACAAATATATAAGTAGGGAAACCAGTTGAAATAGTATTGTGGTTGAGCAAGTATAAAATGTTGGTTGCATCGACTAAGGTTATATGTGGGGAAATGGGAAGAAATGAATGGATGTGAAGGTTATTAAGGAGTTTGGACTGATGGATATGGTAGTAGATAGCTGTTAAAGAAAAATAATTTTGAGGATGACTTCTAGAATTTGGGCTTCAATAAATGGGTTGATGGTAGTGCCCTTATAAAGAAGAGAAGGTTTTGGAGTCACAAAAGTAATGAGTTTAGTACTGAAGAGAAAGTGTGAGATGTCAGTGAGATTTTGAGGTGAAGATGACAAATATAATGCATCAAATGCCTGCCAAGTGCTATGCTGGGTTCTGTGAATATGAAGATAAATAAAAGTCATTTTCTACCCTCAAAATCTTATTGTTTAACAGCTCTCACTCCTCTGCTTTACACCTTCCTTTTTCTGAACCTGCCACCAGTTATAAAAGTTAAATTATGCTCAGGAATGGCTGCAAGGAAGAAAGAAAATATTCCAAGTTGATCTCCTTTAACTAGGCAACAGCCACTTCTTAAAAGGATCATAATGTGATGGGAGATACGCTAATAATATTCATGGAAATGAGGGTTCACTGTATTAACTACAAGATCAAGGGATAACTACAAGTAATTTGGTAATGGGCTATAATTACACTTCCATCTATAGCATGGGGATGAGCGTGGCACACAAATCAAACACTATTACTAAATACTTTCATATTTCATCAGTGACTTCTCTTTAACATTGTACTTTAATGTACCTGAAGAGCTGCCCCAAAATAAACTAGTCATTTTGAATACCAGGTTAAATAGTGGAGAGAATAGTTAATTCTCACTTTTTTTCTCCCTCCGTCCCTCTTCTCCATGCCTTTCTCCCTCCCTCTTGGTCTCTCTGTCTCTCTCTCTTCATTTTTTTTTCTTTTCCTAGCTTGATCTCTTTGCTCAAATCAGGGATACTATGAATTGCCATCCAGCTCCATAGTTTTTCAAAGTGCCAGTTGAGGGCTTCAATGGGTCTTCATGCTAGTTTAACTTTTCCCTTTGCCCAACCCCAGAAGATGTGACATGTTGCTGTCCCCAGACCCTCTCGGTGGAGAGTTAGAGAATACCTGTATACAATTACCTCTACCTCTATCTTTCTACATATTCAGCTATATATTGAATATCGTAAATGTGGTAGAGACAATAATGCCTTCCCAAATACGGCTGCATGAAATAATACCATCCCAAAAATGGTCTATGAATCTGTTAGGCTACATGGCAAAAAGAAACTAAGATTGCACATGGAATCAAGATTGCTAATTGGCTGACCTTAAGATAAGGAGTTTAATTTAGATTATCCAGGTGTGCCCAATGTAATAAGAATGATCCTTAAAAATGGAAAAGGGAGGCAGAAAAAGTGAGTCAGAATGAAGTATGACTACAACAGAAGGTCAGAGTAAAGCAATGTAAAGACTTGACCCACCGATGCTGGCTTGGAGAAGAGAGGAAGGGGCCATAAGCCAAGGAATATGGGTGGCCTCTACACATTGAACAAAGATAAAAGAAGGGATTATCTCCTGGAGCCACCAGAAAAAAAAAATAGTTCTGCCAACATCTTACTTTTTGCTCAGTGAGACCCACATAGGACTTCTGACTTACAGAAGTGTAATGTAATATAAATTTGTGTTGTTTTAAAACATGAAAATTGTGATAATTTGTTAAGGAATAATAGACAACTAACATTATAAGTTTATATTGATACCACTAATTCCAATCTAACACCTCAGAATTTAATACAACTTTCCCCCATTTATGACTCCCATTCTAGCATTAACAAAATTGGTCATCATTATGTTCAAATAGTTATTTTTTTAAATCTATCCCAGACCCAGTAGGTCATTGCCTCATGTGGCCACCTTTCTCACTTGGGCTCTTCCCCTCTGCCCAGATGCCACTGGTAAGCCACACATATCTTCCTCACTTAACTCCAATTAATAGTTCTTAGACTAAGTTATGAAAAAGGGAAGGAAAGAGGGAAGGAAAGAGGGAAGGAAGGAAGGAAGGAGGGAGGGAGGGAGGGAAGAAAGGAAGGAGGGACGGAAGGAAGGAAGGAGTGAAGGAAGAGAGGGAGGGAGGGAGGAAAGAGAGGGGGGGACGAAAGGAAGGAAGGAAGGAGAAAGGGAGGGAGAAAGAGAGAGAGAGGGAAGAGAAGGAAGGGAGAGAAAAAGACTGAAAGGACAGAAAAGCAGCCAATTCAGAGATTTCATTGACTCAAAGTCCACGAATAGAATCTATAGATGGAATTTGGGAAGCCATTGTATTACATATCCTACCCCCCAAAATTTCTGAAAAACAAAATGTTTATGTTCACTTCTCCAGGATATGGATCCATAGTTTTCATCACTTTCTCAAAACAGATCATAAACACAAATAAGTAGAATGATGACCTAAATGACCTCCTTAAAATCCATTTACGAGCCTCATAATAGAATATAACTTATCTTCAAAACACTCACAATATAACCACTTTTACCAGCCAAGAATCAGGACCTACCCATAGGTTCCCAGAATCCCCGCATTTCCAAGAGAGGTAGTAGACCATTTATAGAGCGTGCTAAATGATTGTGAACCCAGTTTTGCTAGCTAGTGATACCAACTCCAGGTTCTATGAGAGGCTAAGGAGATCCCAAAATGATTTTATTGAAGAGAGTTTTGAATGTGTATGTATACCTATCCCCTCTCAATCCCTCCAATACCTGACCACGGGTGTGTTGGTGGTAGGAAAGACATTTCCTGTGAAAGGAAGTTCCAGTTAGAGAACCTGAAACTCCCCATGAAAGAAAGAGATAAATTTCAAGATGAGCCCGGTGCAGATTACAATGGCCACCAAAGACTTCTTTCGTTCTTCTCCTCCTTCCCTGAGCCCTATCTTAGAAGGAGGGGGGCGGGGACCCAAGGTGTTCAAGGGGAAGAAGAGATGGAGCAAGCTGAGGGAGAATTGGCTGACCATAATCGGCTTGCCCACTACAAGTATCTAGGCTAAAAGTACTGTTAATCTTCAGGGAGAGAAGCTCTAATTTAGCTCTGAGTTGGCAGTTTGAAGATTATTACACTGGGATGGAAATTTTAATTGCAGAAATGAGACTGTTTCTGAAACTGAAAATGATCAAAGGATTTCTTTTTTTTTTCTAAATGATGAAGGAAAAATACGATACCTGCCCCAAATTCCATATAAGAAATGGGAGGGGGTGGTGGAGCCAACATGGCCGAATAGGAACAGCTCTGGTCTCCAGCTCCCAGCCCCAGCGACACAGAAGACGGGTGATTTCTGCATTTCTGCTTGAGGTACCGGTTTCATCTCACTAGGGAGTGCCTAACAGTGGGTGCAGGACAGTCGGTGAAGCGCACTGTGCGCGAGCCGAAGCAGGGCGAGGCATTGCCTCACTCGGGAAGCGCAAGGGGTCAGGGAGTTCCCTTTCCTAGTCAAAGAAAGCGGAAACAGATGGGACCTGGAATATCGGGTCACTCCCATCCTAATACTGCGCTTTTCCAACGGACCTGGAAAACGGCACACTAGGAGATTGTGTCCCGCACCTGGCTCGGAGGATCCTATGCCCACGGAGTCTCGCTGATTGCTAGCACAGCAGTCTGAGATCAAGCTGCAAGGCGGCAGCAAGGCTGGGGGAGGGGCGCACGCCATTGCCCAGGCTTGCTTAGGTAAACAAAGCAGCCAGGAAGCTCGAACTGGGTGGAGCCCACCACAGCTCAAGGAGGCCTGCCTGCCTCTGTAGGCTCCACCTCTGGGGGCAGGGCACAGACAAACAAAAACTCAGCAAGAACCTCCACAGACTTAAATGTCCCTGTCTGACTGACAGCTTTGAAGAGAGTAGTGGTTCTCCCAGCACGCAGCTGGAGATCTGAGAAAGGACAGACTGCCTCCTAAAGTGGGTCCCTCACCCCTGAGCAGCCTAACTGGGAGGCACCCCCCCAGTAGGGACAGACTGACACCTCATTCAACCAGGTACTCCTCTGAGACAAAACTTTCAGAGGAACTATCAGACAGCTGAATTTGTGGTCTCACCAAAATACGCTGTTCTGCAGCCACCGCTGCAGACACCCAGCCAAACAGGGTCTGGAGTGGACCTCTAGTAAACTCCAACAGACCTGCAGCTGAGGGTCCTGTCTGGTAGAAGGAAAACTAACAAACAGAAAGGACATCCACACCAAAAACCCATCTGTACATCACCATCATCAAAGACAAAAAGTAGATAAAACCACAAAGATGGGGAAAAAACAGAGCAAAAAAACTGGAAACTCTAAAAAACAGAGCACCTCTCCTCCTCCAAAGGAACGCAGTTCCTCACCAGCAATGGAACAAAGCTGGATGGAGGATGACTTTGATGAGTTGAGAGAAGAAGGCTTCAGATGATCAAACTACTCTGAGCTACGAGAGGAAATTCAAAACAATAGCAAAGAAGTTAAAAACTTTGAAAAAAAATTAGAATAATGGATAACTAGAATAACCAATGGAGAGAAGGGCTTAAAGGAGCTGATGGAGCTGAAAGCCAAGTTTCGAGAACTACGCGAAGATTGCAGAAGCCTCAGTAGCAGATGCGATCAACTGGAAGAAAGGGTATCGCTGATGGAAGATGAAATGAATGAAATGAAGAGAGAAGGGAAGTTTAGAGAAAAAAGAATAAAAAGAAATGAACAAAGCCTCCAAGAAATTTGGGTCTATGTGAAAAGACCAAACCTACGTCTGATTGGTGTACCTGAAAATGTTGGGGAGAATGGAACCAAGTTGGAAAACACTCTGCAAGATATTATCCAGGATAACTTCCCCAATCTAGCAATGCAGGCCAGCATTCCGATTCAGGAAATACAGAGAACGCCACAAAGATACTCCTCGAGAAGGGCAACTCCAAGACACATAATTGTCAGATTCACCAAAGTTGAAATGAAGGAAAAAATGTTAAGGGCAGCCAGAGAGAAAGGTCGAGTCACCCACAAAGGGAAGCCCATCAGACTAACAGCTGATCTCTCGGCAGAAACTCTACAAGCCAGAAGAGAGTGGGGGCCGATATTCAACATTCTTAAAGAAAAGAATTTTCAACCCAGAATTTCCTATCCCACCAAACTAAGCTTCATAAGTGAAGGAGAAATAAAATACTTTACAGACAAGCAAACGCTGAGTGATTTTGTCACCACCAGGCCTGCCCTAAAAGAGCTCCTGAAGGAAGCACTAAACATGGAAAGGAACAAGCGGTACCAGCCACTGCAAAAACATGCCAAATTGCAAAGACCATCGAGGCTAGGAAGAAACTATAGCAACTAACGAGCAAAATAACAACTAACATCATAATGACAGGATCAGATTCACACATAACAATATTAACATTAAATGTAAATGGGCTAAATGCTCCAATCAAAAGACACAGACTGGCAAACTGGATAAGGAGTCAGGACCCATCAGTGTGCTGTATTCAGGAAACCCATCTCACGTGCAGAGACACACATAGACTCAAAATAAAGGGATGGAGGAAGATCTATCAAGCAACTGGAAAACAAAAAAAGGCAGGGGTTGCAATCCTAGTCTCTGATAAAATAGACTTTAAGCCAACAAAGATCAAAAGAGACAAAGAAGGCCATTACATAATGGTAAAGGGATCAATTCAACAAGAAGAGCTAACTATCCTAAATATATATGCACCCAACACAGGAGCACCCAGATTCATAAAGCAAGTCCTCAGTGACCTACAAAGGGACTTAAACTCCCACACAATAATAATGGGAGATTTTAACACCCCACTGTCAGCATTAGACAGATCAACGAGACAGAAAGTTAACAAGGATATCCAGGAGTTGAACTCAGCTCTACATAAAGTAGACCTAATAGACATCTACAGAACTCTCCACTCCAAGTCAACAGAATATACATTTTTTTCAGCACCACACCACACCTATTCCAAAATTGACCACATAGTTGGAAGTAAAGCTCTCCTCAGCAAATGTAAAAGAACAGAAATTATAACAAATTGTCTCTCAGACCACAGTGCAATCAAACTAGAACTCAGGATTAAGAAACTCACTCAAAACCGCTCAACTACATGGAAACTGAACAACCTGCTCCTGAATGACTAGTGGGTACATAATGAAATGAAGGCAGAAATAAAGATGTTCTTTGAAACCAACGAGAACAAAGACACAACATACCAGAATCTCTGGGACACATTCAAAGCAGTGTGTAGAGGGAAATTTATAGCACTAAATGCCCACAAGAGAAAGCAGGAAAGATCCAAAACTGACACCCTAACATCACAACTAAAATAACTAGAAAAGCAAGAGCAAACACATTCAAAAGCTAGCAGAAGGCTAGAAATAACTAAAATCAGAGCAGAACTGAAGGAAATGGAGACACAAAAAACCCTTCAAAAAATTAATGAATCCAGGAACTGGTTTTTTGAAAAGATCAACAAAATTGATGGACCGCTAGCAAGAATAATAAAGAAGAAAAGAGAGAAGAATCAAATAGATGCAATAAAAAACGATAAAGGAGATATTACCACCGATCCCACAGAAATACAATCTACCATCAGAGAATACTACAAACACCTCTATGCAAATAAACTAGAAAATCTAGAAGAAATGGATAAATTCCTCGACAAATACACCCTCCCAAGACTAAACCAGGAAGAAGTTGAATCTCTGAATAGACCAATAACAGGTTCTGAAATTGTGGCAATAATCAACAGCTTACCTACCAAAAAGAGTCCAGGACCTGATGGATTCACAGCTGAATTCTACCAGAGGTACAAGGAGGACTGGTACCATTCCTTCTGAAACTATTCCAATCAATAGAAAAAGAGGGAATCCTCCCTAACACATTTTATGAAGCCAGCATCGTCCTGATACCAAAACCTGGCAGAGACATAACCAAAAAAGAGAATTTCAGACCAATATCCTTGATGAACATTGATGCAAAAATCCTCAATAAAATACTGGCAAACCGAATCCAGCAGCACATCAAAAAGCTTATCCACCATGATCAAGTGGGCTTCATCCCTGGGATGCAAGGCTGGTTCAACATACACAAATCAATAAATGTAATCCAGCATATAAACAGAACCAAAGACAAAAACCACATGATTATCTCAATAGATGCAGAAAAGGCTTTTGACAAAATTCAACAACCCTTCATGCTAAAAACTCTCAATAAATTAGGTATTGATGGGACATATCTCAAAATAATAAGAGCTATCTACGACAAACCCACAGCCAATATCATACTGAATGGGCAAAAACTGGAAGCATTCCCTCTGAAAACTGGCACAAGACAGGGATGCCCTCTCTCACCACTCCTATTCAACATAGTGCTGGAAGTTCTGGCCAGAGCAATCAGGCAGGAGAAGGAAATAAAGGGTATTCAATTAGGAAAAGAGGAAGTCAAATTGTCCCTGTTTGCAGATGACATGATTGTATATCTAGAAAACCCCATTGTCTCAGCCCAAAATCTCCTTAAGCTGATTAGCAACTTCAGCAAAGTCTCAGGATACAAAATTAATGTACAAAAATCACAAGCATTCTTGTACACCAATAACAGACAAACAGAGAGCCAAATCATGAGTGAACTCCCATTCACAATTGCTTCAAAGAGAATAAAATACCTAGGAATCCAACTTACAAGGGATGTGAAGGACCTCTTCAAGGAGAACTACAAACCACTGCTCAATGAAATCAAAGAGGATACAAACAAATGGAAGAACATTCCATGCTCATGGGTTGGAAGAATCAATATCGTGAAAATGGCTATACTGCCCAAGGTAATTATAGATTCAATGCCATCCCCATCAAGCTACCAATGACTTTCTTCACAGAATTGGAAAAAACTACTTTAAAGTTCATATGGAACCAAAAAAGAGCCTGCATCGCCAAGTCAATCCTAAGCCAAAAGAACAAAGCTGGAGGCATCACGCTACCTGACTTTAAACTATACTACAAGGCTACAGTAACCAAAACAGCATGGTACTGGTACCACAACAGAGACATAGATCCATGGAACAGAACAGAGCCCTCAGAAATGATGCTGCGTATCTACAACTATCTGATCTTTGACAAACCTGACAAAAACAAGAAATGGGGAAAGGATTCCCTATTTAATAAATGGTGCTGGGAAAACTGGCTAGCCATATGTAGAAAGCTGAAACTGGATCCTTTCCTTACACCTTATACAAAAATTAATTCAAGATGGATTAAAGACTTATATGTTAGACCTAAAACCATTAAAATCCTACAAGAAAACCTAGGCAATACCATTCAGGACATAGGCTTGGGCAAGGACTTCATGTCTAAAACACCAAAAGCAATGGCAACAAAAGCCAAAATTGACAAATGGGATCTCATTAAACTAAAGAGCTTCTGCACAGCAAAAGAAACTACCATCAGAGTGAACAGGCAACCTACAGAACGGGAGAAAATTTTTGCAACCTACTCATCTGACAAAGGGCTAATATCCAGAATCTACAATGAACTCAAACAAATTGACAAGAAAAAAACAAACAACCCCATCAAAAAGTGGGCAGAGGACATGAACAGACACTTCTCAAAAGAAGACATTTATGCAGCCAAAAAACACATGAAGAAATGCTCATCATCACTGGCCATCAGAGAAATGCAAATCAAAACCACAGTGAGATACCATCTCACACCAGTTAGAATGGCCATCATTAAAAAATCAGGAAACAACAGGTGCTGGAGAGGATGTGGAGAAATAGGAACACTTTTACACTGTTGGTGGGACTGTAAACTAGTTCAACCATTGTGGAAGTCAGTGTGGCGATTCCTCAGGGATCTAGAACTAGAAATACCATTTGACCCAGCCATCCCGTTACTGGGTATATACCCAAAGGAGTATAAATCATGCTGCTATAAAGACACATGCACACGTATGTTTATTGCGGCACTATTCACAATAGCAAAGAGTTGGAACCAACCTAAATGTCCAACAACGATAGACTGGATTAAGAAAATGTGGCACATATACACCATGGAATACTATGCAGCCATAAAAAATGATGAGTTCGTGTCCTTTGTAGGGACATGGATGAAACTGGAAAACATCATTCTCAGTAAACTATCGCAAGGACAAAAAACCAAACACCGCATGTTCTCACTCATAGGTGGGAACTGAACAATGAGAACTCATGGACACAGGAAGGGGAACATCACACTCTGGGGACTGTTGTGGGGTGGGGGGAGGGGGGAGGGACAGCATTAGGAGATACACCTAATGCTAAATGACGAGTTAATGGGTGCAGGAAATCAACATGGCACATGAATACATATGTAACAAACCTGCACATTGTGCACATGTACCCTAAAACCCTAAAGTATAATAATAAAACAAAAAAAAACAAAAAAAAAGAAATGGGAGGAAAAAAATCACGTCCAGACAGTTTTATGTTTTCTTCACAACCCGTGAATGGGTCAGTTATTATTTTCCTGGGTCAGTTCCTACCAAAAGTCATCTTTTTATTCTCAAACATAATATTGAAATAGCGATAGATATTGAATAACCCATATTTCTGTATTGCCTGGTAAAGAAAACCCATTAGAAGATTATTTTTTTCTCTCTCTCCCTTTTTTTTCCATCTCGCACATGGCTGGGCAAGCTTAACTCTGCATCTTGTATTCAGATCCATCATTCCAGAGTCCAAAAAGCTGTTACTCGAGGGTCTTTAAGTGCCTTACAGGAAACTTAAATAAGGGAGCTTGAGAAAAATGTTGTTCCTAGAACTTTGAAGGCTAATCATATGTACATCAACCTTGAGGTATTTTAGTGAGTTTATTTTGCTGAAAACCACTTAAGTACTTTTAAAATTTCTAGAATTGATTTTTTTTCATTATTCAAATCAATTTTCTCACTAATGTCCGAGTGCACTACTCTCCTCCATCTGCATTGCCAAACACAACAAGCTACCTTTTAGTTCATAGAAGTACAGTAATTATTAGGAGGAAAAACAAATGAGATAAGGACTCCATAAATCATCAAAAATCATAAATCATTTCTAAGGACCATTTTGGTAATTCCTCTGCCTTTAAGCTTGGTGGTCTTAAATGCCCTCCGAGATGTAAGATTTAGTTATTGAATCAGTAAATATTTATGGAGAATTATTTTAGCAAGGCCTGAGCTAGGAACTCTTGGAGTAGTTCTTTGACTGAAATCGTCATCGAATCATAGTTATCATCGTCATCATCATCTAAAGTAGATTTCAGAAACCTTGTCAGTTCTTTGCACATTCTGATGACTGTTATTGGGAATAATCCATTTCTAGGTAGTAAATGTTATGTCCCAATTTTAGATTCATATGAAATTGCTGTTTATTGCCTGAAATAGCTTATGTGTAGGCTTGTCAAACGTGTGTGTCTGTGTGTATATGTTTATATACACATATATACATACACACACATATTGATTGCACTGTTTACAGCATGGGAAAGGAACATAGGTAACAGTACTCTGAAATAGGCTTTATTTTACAAGTGGATGGTTGAAGGAGGATTTACATTTACGAACATTGTTTAGAAGTGAAGTGGCTAAAATCCATAACTTCAATGTCAGATTGTCCGGGTATTAGTCTTCTGTCTACTCATCAACTTTCTGAACTGACCTATGTCATTTATCTTCTGTGAGCCTCACAAATCTCATCTGAAAATGGGACAAATAGAAATATAACCTACCTCATTGAGTGTTGTGAGTTGTTAAATGGGCGAATGCACCAAGTGCTTAACTTAGTGACTGGAACACAGTTTATGATCAGTAAATGGTAGCTTTTTAGTGCTTACTCTGTGCTGGTGATCATGCTAATTTTATGGAAAAGCACGAATACATTTGCTGGAATTGCTTTTTTTCCACATGAAGAAATATAGACTGAGTAGGCTAAGATGGTTGTCAACATTTACACAGCAGAAAAGTGGCAGGACCCCAGGCTCGGCTTCACCTCTAGGTGCCATGACACCCTGTTAACTCCCTCTCTTACCAGTGCAGACGTGTGTCACAGACACATGAACACTGATTAGCCTACACTTTCCATCCACCTGTGACATCTTAAAACCAGAGAATCCTGGAAGTATACAGCTAGAAGGGACCATCGATAAAAACACTGGAAATATAATTCCAAATGTTTCACATTCCCATGGAGATTTATAGGTATAACAGACTTTTGCATATCTTATGTATTTCAGATCTGGACCTCCAAAATTAAAATTATCTGGAACTGGACAGAGTATATTTGATGAGTGCCAATTTACAGTGGAAGAAAAATAAACATTCAGAGTTTGCTTTATTTTTTAATTTTAATTTTTAAAATTCTGCTTGGCTGTCAACAGAGTGATTTGCCACATATCTAGTAAGTTGTGAAAACGGACTCCAACTCAGCCCTTCTAACTCCAAGTGCATTGCCCTTGTATCTACATTACTTAACAGATGAATTTTAATGCCTTCTATTTATTGATAGCTTTGGTATTTGTCCAATACTCTCCTAGGGTTTTAATGTGCCTCAAGTAATTAAATCTTTGAAACAAACTTTTCAGGGTTATTTTAGTACTACTCTATTTTCTTTCTTTCTTTAAGATAAATCCTAATTGCCTTAATATATAAAAATCCATAGATTTATTTTTTATTATTTTTATTTTAAATATGTAATTGTCAATGGTGTATAACATAATTATTTTTATTTTATTTATTTTTTTTTTTGAGACGGAGTCTCGCTCTGTCGCCCAGGCTGGAGTGCAGTGGCGCAATCTCAGCTCACCGCAAGCTCTGCCTCCCGGGTTCACGCCATTCTCCTGCCTCAGCCTCTCCGAGTAGCTGGGACTACAGGCGCCCGCCACCACGCCCGGCTAATTTTTTGTATTTTTAGTAGAGACGGGGTTTCATCGTGATCTCGATCTCCTGACCTCGTGATCCGCCCACCTCGGCCTCCCAAAGTGCTGCGATTACAAGCGTGAGCCACCGCGCCCGGCCCATAATTATTTTATATATGTATACACTGTATAGTATCCACTTATGTTCTCTCTCTCTCTCTATTGTATAATGATTACAATAATCATTATACAATGCAATACAATAATCTCTCTGTATTGTATAATGATTACAATAATCACATTCATTAACACATCCATCACCACTCATGCTATACATTTGATTGCCAGAACTTGTGCATCTTATAACTAAACATATGTATGCTTTGGCCAATATCCTGCAGTTTTCTCCCACCCCTAGGCCCCCACAACCACCATCCTACTCTTGGCTTCTATGAGTCCAACTTTTTTAGATACCATGCAGTATTTTTTAGATCATGCAGTATTTTTTTTCTGTAGCTTATTTCACTTACCATAATGTCCTTCAGGTTCATATTTGTCAAAAACACCAGAATTTCTTTCTTTTTAATGGCTGAATAATATTTCATTGTATATTATTACTACCACTCTTTATCCATTCATCCATTGATGGTCACTTAAGTTGTTTCCATATCTTGGCCATTGTGAATAATACCCTAATGCACTGGGGAGTGCAGATAACTCCTTGAGATACTAATTTCATTTCCTCTGGATATATACTGAAAAGCGGAATTGAAGATTTTATGAAGAACTACTCGATTTTCTTGATAAGGAAACAAAGGACTAAAATATTTCAGCAAATTAATCAAGATCTAACAGAAAAGAGGCTTAGAAAAAAGGCTCATGAACTTGGGTCACTCTACTCTAGAAATTAATTCTCTACAACTGCACCACAATACCTGAAGACTACAAGACAAGAGAGCTTTACTGTGGACTATTTCTATATTAAGGCCCTGCTGACAATCATTGCTGCTCTTACGCTTGAATTATTTTCAAGTTTAAGTATGTTATTCAAAGTCAAATAGCTATCTGATAGATTCCCTCTCCTTTCTATTCAGATTCAAGCTATCATCGAATGCATGTAATAATTAGATTCAACTGTCATGAAAAAATGTAAGTTACCTTTCTCTCTACTGAAGCACACTTTCCTTCAGTCTTATAGTCAATTAAAGATGATTCAGAGAAGTAGAAATAAATTTTTAAAAAACATGGTGTCCCCAGATGCCTAGGGTTTTAGTTTCCTTACTCTCTAGATTCTATGTAGACACTGAACCTGAAAAGTTATAATAACTTCCTGTGGAACCTTTCTGAGTTGTTGTCTTAAAGGGATGAATTAAGAGGAGAGAGATTGCTTTTAACATCCACTTATGTTCTAAACAATTGGGTCCCCTTCCTATGACACACGATGGAACAGAAAGTGTTTAAAATTGCAGGGCATGTTGGTGGGAGTATACGCAAGGGTGCCATTTCTGAAGGGTAGCTTGGCAACATAGATCAAACTTAAAATGTACAGACCCTATGTTGACAAGCTGGCAGCAATCTAAATGTAACTCAGAAAACTAGTTGAATAAACCATGGCAAAACAATTCAATTGATTTATAATATTTTTTAAAGAATGAGGTAGATCTATATGTAAAGATGAAAAGATATTTAAGAATTTTTGATAAATGGAGAAACAGGTTACAAATAAGTATGTATATGTAGTCATGAGTGCAACAAATGTTTATTGAGCAATGACTAAATGCCAAGCTTTGCTCTGTGATCAGACTTGTTTCACATGCATTTTGAGTATGCTTCTGTTTTATATATACAGAAGGAAAGATACCTAGAGGGCTGTTCACGTAATGATAAAAGGATGGGATTTGGAGGGAAATTTTAATTTTATTACATTTTTTGTCAGATTGCTCTCACTTCAAAAATAATTAGGATATATTTTTTATTATTAGAAAAGACAGATTCATTTAAATGAAAGGTGAAAGAACAGTCCTCTGGCCCATGGACCTTTTGCCATGATGGTTCTGCTTCAACAAGCCCAGAGGAGAAGGCAAGGGATACAGATGCCACTGATCCTCTATTTTCTCAAGAAGTGAAAAGACAAAGGCCCCTACTCATGGTACTGTAAAGGGGGTCATCTTTTATGCTCAGAGAGAAGATCCAGGAAAGTTTGAGCTCACTGTTGAGTCTGTGGGGTCTGAGTGTCTGAAGTCCTCTGAGTTAGAGAAGCAGCTCCATTAATTACAGCTAATTAAATTTATTAAAGAAGGTCAAAACCAAATGGTGTCAACAACTGTCCCCAGAGCTCAAAAGTCACTTCATTGTGCTAGACCTTAGCCAGCACTGAAATATGCTTATCTGGCCTCTGTGAAAACAAAACAAAAACAATGCATTTATATTCACAGAAAAGATCCCTGTGCTTGCGAATTAGGCACACATCTACACGGTGGGGGCCATCATCTAGACTCTGGTGATTTTCTCCCCTGACTTTGCAATCATTTGGAGTAAGATCTTTAGAAAACACCAAAATGTAGGTCAAACACGTTCAAGATTCAATTAGTTCGCTTTGGGCGTGGACATGAGCATAGTTTAGAAGCCAGCAGATAATTCTAAACATGTGCTCAACATTGAGACCACCTGGCCTTAGGGGAAGAACCCCTGCATTCTCCCTGTATTGCTTCATGTGTTTAACAAGCTTCACTCCTCCACCCCTTCCCCAGTATATTACCCCCATTCAAGGTCAATAGGTAAAAGTCATTTTATAATATGTAGAATATGAACGGTCTGCATGAAAATAATCCGGGCCACTTGTTAAAAATGTAGAGTAAAAATTAATAAGAATTTGTGGAAATGGGTTCCCAGATCTGCATTTTAAACATGCATTCCAGTATGCTTTTATGAAATAAAATTGAGACCCAGTGTTAAGTCCTTGCAAGTGGATGCAGCAGACATATGGTAGCTCCAATACAGGGCAAAGATTGGTAGCTGTTCAAAAAGTAGCTACTAGCATTTATTTAGTAACAAAAGCAGATCAGAAGATGCTAATGTACTTTCGGCCTTAACCATGACAGGGTAGATTGTCTTAGAGCCCCACTGACTTGCTGTGCTGTGTCTTGTGGAAAACATTTACAGAATCACCATTTGGCCCAAGAGTTAAGAGTGGCTTGCTATCGGTGAAACTGTCCACGACGTACATGTCTGGTGCTGGGAGCCCTTCCATCACTCCCAGCACCACTAATAGTACACCCTGAAGCCTTTGTGAGATTCTACTTACTCTTTTTAAAGGCCCCTAATTTCACTGATGGACTTCAGCAACTTGCCCAGAGCAATGGTTTATCATATCGCACCTTATTGTCTCTTTTACCTAGACATGTCTACCCTTGTGTTGAAAATGCTCTGAGATCTCCCTATAAAAATTTTAAGTACTTAAATGCTGAATCCTGACTCCAGAAGCACAAACATTCCCCCACATCAGGGGAAGAGCTTAGGATCTTTGCTGCCAGCATGATCAATTCCTACTTTCCTTGTGCTTAAAATAATCATGTAGGAGACAGTCAGCTCAAGGGGCACAAAGTAACATATAGTCTGGCAAAGTTAGTTAAATATGCTGAGCTGTAGAAATAAAGAGCACCAGCTAGAGAGTTGAAGACTGGGGATTATATTGAACATGTCAGTGTATCTATCACTTATAAGGTAAGTCACTAGGGGCAAGGAAATTCACCTCTCTGGGCCTCGGTTCATAAATCTGTAAAATAGGAGAAGCAAAATTTGTTAAGCATTTCTCAAGAAATACGAAAGATGTTGTGAGATTAAATTGAGAAAATGATTAGAGCCTGGAACAGTGGTTCACACCTGTAATCCCAACACTTTGGGAAGCCAAGGCAGGAGGATCGCTTGAGCCCAGGAGTTCAAGACAAGCCTGGGCAGCATAGTGAGACCTCATCTCTACCAAAAATTTAAAAAAAAAAAAAAATAGCTTGGCATAGTGATGCATGTCCATAGTCCCAGCTATTCCAGAGGCTGAGGTGAGAAGATTGCTTGAGCCTAGGAGTTTGAGGCTGCAGTAAGCCATGATTGCACCACTGCACTTCAGCCTGGGTAGCAGAGCAATTCCCCATCTCAAAGGAAGAAAAAGAAAAGAAAGAATCATGACAATGCTTGAAAAATTCCAAAATCTTGTATAAAGTTCTGTATAATTTTATATGACTAGAGAAAATGGTGTGCTAGCTAGTCATTCCTTAAATAATCAATGTTCTCTTCCCAAAATACTATTCTTTGCAAGTAATATTATCCTCTATTAGTAATTCCTGAAATTTCTTTACCAGAGACAAAATATCATCCTGCCATAAACTGAAGTCATAGTTTGGAGTGCAAATGACTTGTAGAGCATCTCCTACAAAAGGGACAAAGTGACACAAAGTGCTAAGAGCAGATGGGTCCCTCAGAACTTCCAGGGAGAGTATACAGACTCTTAGGGCCCCAAAGGGAAGCTGATGTGAAAGGTGGGGGTAAAAAGAGTGATGGATATGTGGAGGTTCAAGGTTTCTGAGTGCAAGCATGCCAACATTCTTTGGAACAAAATTGAGATCGGTTTTCAAATCAAGAGTAATCTACCCTTTCAAAACCTCCCTTGACTTGGGAGAAGCTGTAATATGTCATGGGACCCTGAGAGAACCCCACCTGGGACAGACAGGGCATCTTCTCTCAGTGGTTCATGATGAAGAGGTGCTAAGCCTGCTGCAGCCGAGCAGATTGGTGACAGGTCAGCCCTTTTGCAAGGATAAGTTATTTCTTTATAAAAGTATGCTGCATGACAGAGAGGGGAAGGAAACACTAATTCACAGGCTTTTAGTAGCTGACACACTTCACATTCATAGCTTGCCTTTTGCTTATGGCAACCATTAAACCAGTGGCAGGAGGTTTGAGGCTTCCCAAGAGAGCAAGATGACCTTGACCAGGGTTGATGGAGAAGAGGAGAAAGAGGCAGGATGGAGAGATATTGAGATCTGCTTTTATAACAATAAAAATAGAATTAAAATCAACCAAGACCATTGCTGCATAACTGTAAAAACTTCTCACCCACACGGATAACCTGACCTTCCATGGTTACACATTAAAGTCTCATAGATGATCACAGTCAAGAAAAGACTTAAAGAGAATCTAGTTTAACCCCCTCCTTCACAGAGGACCAAAGGAAATAAGATACCTGTATACTAGGTGCATACTCAGAGTAGAGATGGTAGTATAGAGATAATTATTAAAATACATCATTTAGTAGATCTGGCATTGCTACAAAGTGATGTATCTTGTTACATTTTCAACTTACCTTCTTGGCTGTTGCACGATCTCGGATCACTGCAACCTCCACCTCCCAGACTCAAGCGATCCTCCCACCTCAGCCTCCCAAGTAGCTGGGACCACAGGCATGCACCACCATGCCCAGCTAAATTTTGTACTTTAGGTAGAGATGAGGTTTTGCCATGTTGCCCAGGTTGGTCTCAAACTCCTGAGCTCAAGTGATCCGCCCACCTTGACCTCCCAAAGTGCTAGGATTACAGGTGTGAGCCACCGTGCCTAGCTTCAATTTACCTACTGATTTGTAAATGCTAAAAAGTGAAATATTTTCCTTGGTTATTTTCAGTCATAGGCAAGATGAAATATGCATGGACCTGCAATGATGCTAGTATTAATTAATATATATTAAATATGTATGTCCCAGGCACTGTACTAAATGCTTCATATGGATTATCTCATTTAGCCTTTAAAGGAACTCTGTGAAACTGGGTGATTTGTTTTCTTATTTTGCAGAAAATAAAACAGAGGCTTACTAAAGTCAAGCCACTTGTTGGTGATCAAGCAGGGAGTGGGAGGCAGAGCTGGTATTCAAACTTATTTTGTAGGCTCTCAATAACCCTGCAGATTTGTTCAAACTCTAAAGACAAGCTGCAAACTGTAATAGCTATGAACATAAACTCTGGAGGACAAAGTGTCTGGGTTCAATATGGGCTATGCTTTTTACTAGCTATGAAACCTTGAGCAAGTTATCTCACCTCTTTTTGCCTCAGTTTTCTTCATTCAAAATGGGGTTATTGTTGGCACATATGTCAGAAGGTTGCTAGTTGCTATGAGGACAAATTAAGTATGCAAAGATTGTAGAACCTGCTCTGGTACATAGTTTAGGCTTTACAAGGGTTAGCTAATATTACTATTCAATGGAAAATCAGAAAAAAAATTATAAAATATCATCTAAAATCTGAGCCTGCTTTTTAGGATTCAGCAAATAAATACTGAAAATATATTAAGAGCCAAGCAGTGTGACTCCTGCTGGGAAAATATGATGAAAAAGTGTGATATGATCCTCAATAACAAACATGCAGGTTTATAATAAACAAGTAAACAAACCCACCCTATTTAACCATCACAAAACCTTTTATGTATTCCACAGTTGTTTCACAGATGAGGAAATTCAGATTTAAGAGGCATACTTCCTAAAATTTATGAGAATAATGAGAGACTGAACGAGAATTTAAATCTGAGTCTTTATTTTTGTGAGTCTAAATATGTTCTCACCCATTTTGTTATCTTGCATCATAAATGTGGGTGTGTGTTCTAGTTTAAAAAAGGGAAAGAAAAGACAGCTAGTGGCCAAGCTAACAAAGAGAGCCAGATTTCTGACTTCTAGTTCAAATCTCTTTTACCCACAAAATTGGTAGAAATACGCAAGAACTAAAAATTATAAAGAAAATACTGAAATTGTCAAAGCTATTTAGATATCAGAACTGAATTTTAGCTTGTTTGGATCAAATTACAGAAGAAAATTTTACCCATATCTGATGGACAGCCTATCCATCCATACTGTCTACCATGCACCTCTTTCCACAACCATGAACATGACAGCCAGTTATCTTAACAATGAACAAAGGTAGCATAACTTCTACATCACACCCTATACAAGGATGAACTACACATAAATTCAATTCTTAAATAAGAAGGATAAAGTAATTGAAGTTTTAAAAGAAATAAGATTTAGGAAGTATTTTTAAAGTCAAGACTCAAAAAAAATCATACACCACAAAGAAAAACACTGATGGATTTTAATACATCAAAATTAAATATAACTGTTTAACACATGACATTATAGACAAAGTTAACATACAGGTGTCATATTCAGAGAAGATAATTGCCAAATTAATGACTGATAAAGAATTAACTAGATTTCCTGAAAAACAGAAAAAAACCTACAGTGTCCAAAAAATAAATGTGAAAATTATTTTGATAGTACACGAGGACAAATATGAAAGTTTACTTACTTGGAAAATATTCTCAGTCCCAATTCTGATAAGAATAATGCAAATTACAGCAATAATAAGACATGATTTTACAAAATTAGAATGGCAACAATAGGAAAAACCAATTCTGCATGATTATGATTATAGGTCAAAATGGTAACCCTCATACACTGCTGATGGGAGAGATATAAGCTAACAAGCCACACTGAAAAATCTCACATGACATTTATCTGATTAGTTTGCCTACAATTTAAAGAATAGCAACTGTACTCTTATGTATAGGCCTGTGATAAACTTTTACACAGGTGCGCAAAAAGCCATGGATTCCATTGTACACCATCCATATTTCACATGGGATCATAAAGAGTTGGGTGCAATCTAGGGTCTATCAATAAGACAGCAGATTAATTAAATGAAACACATGTCCAAGAGTTATACTAAATGATCAGAAAGACTGAGCAATATATATGTGGTGATGTTTGTTTCCCAAAATAAGATGTTAAGGAAAAAACCTTATGAAAATAATATTTGCAATATAATACAATTTGTCATAATTTAAATGTCATAAACATGCACATCAAACCATATATTTTTCATACTTTCATAACATAAATCAACATATAAAAGTATATTGGAAGGAAATACTTGAAAATAAAATTTATAGGTCTCTGTCAGGAGAGGGAAATAATATTATAAATATAAAATGCAGAGCAAGTAATAAACTACATGATGACTGTGTATTATGAATATTAAAGTAGCTGTGACTATCTGAAGTAAAAAGAAAAAATAAGGATTTATATATAATAATAATTTACCATTTATTGTGCACTTACTATGTGCCTGACTCTGCACTAGGCCTTTTCCATTAATTATCACATTTAACTCTAACAGAACACTAGGAAGCAACAGCTATTTTACAAAGGAGGAAACTGAGGCACCAGGGAGCAAAACTGTCAAAGGTTACAAGGACAATTAATACCCAGGGTCATCAAAAAACTGTTTTCATTTTCCTATCTCTTGACTATTTCAAGGGAGAGTCATACCTGGAAGTACACAGAAGAAGATAATAAAGTAAAAACTGATTTCAGCCTAGAGCTCCTATGAATCATTTAGTTTTGAATTTCCAAATGCTAATCACCCTGAGGAATCTACAGAAGCCCAACAAAAGCTAATCTTTGATTTACTATGCTCCATTTTACATAAGAAGACAATGAATGGGGATGAGACCTCGAACTCTTACTGTTGTGTTTGGTCCATGTTAGGTACAAAGTGATTGCTCTCCAAATGAGATAATGGCTCAGTCAAGAGATATGCTTAAGTTGGGGCTGAAGTAGAATGTAAAACAGGTCAAGTTTTAAACAATAAGCATGTCAAGACAGAATATTTGAGTTAGAAACTAAATTAAAGGTTTCATCACAAATGGTGAAATCACAAAGGGTTTAATTTATTTGGACATTTGAGTAGCCATTATAAGCAATTGTCCAGATAGAATCAGTATAAAATGTTAGATGTATTTCCATCAATGACTGGAATTTAAAACCACAGAACTAAGTAGGTTAAAAGCCAAGGTTGGTGTTCAGTCAGCACGACGAACAGCTGCAATAGGCCTTACTAAGGCCGTTGCCCTGTATCAGCTGCCCATAGTTTCTGCCAGTCTAATCCATGATGCTATCCCCTGAGCATTAAATAGTTTATGTTTCTTGAGTCAGTCTTGTTCTTTGGTGTAAGAATTTTCAGACTCTCAGAATCCACAGCCTATGTGATGGATACGCGCTAAGGATAGGTGTACAGTTTAGTTTGGAGTTTCATGTTTGAGAAGCCGACTGTAGAGAGTACCTGAGAGTCATCTCCCTTGGGATATTCACTCCCTTGTCAATATCCCTTTCTTTGGGGCCTACCTTCTTTTTCTCTCTGCACTAGATCTGAGGCAGTAGTACTAATGCTTAAGATGGAAACTTCATCCACTACATTTAGTGAGGATGGAAAAGCGACTCATTAAAACCAAACTTTGTAACAGAAATGCTGAAGTCTTATGCAGAGTGTCAAGTTTGTCTCTGTGTTTCCATTCAATAGCCATTTTTCTGTCAATATGCAATGTTTCCCAATTCAAAGGATAATCAAAGAAGGAAAGTAAAGAAAGACGATTCTTTATGAGAGAGTAAGCAGAGATGAATCATATCACAGGCAGAATAGACACAAAAAGAGAGCAACCACAGAAGGTGGCATGAGGCTGGGAAAAGTATAAGGGAATAAATAATAAGATGTGGATTCTGTTTCTGAAATTCCCAATAACAAGCTGGGTGGTTTTGGATTGTCATTTAACCTCACTATGCTTTAGTTTTCTTACATGTCAGATGGGAATAGTAAGAACTGTCTTATATGTCTCAGAGGACTATTGGAAGGAAATAAGAAAAAAGTTCTTTGGAAAATGTTATATAAACTGCTATTGAAACTTGATAGATTATTATTAATGATAATGTGTGGTGATATAATGTCTTTTAATTGACAATGGCTATGATATGTCCGGAGAAAATTCTATTCTCACCTATGTAAGAATGAAATAGTAAGGGAAGTGAAAGTGTAAACATAAGACATTTAGGAGATATTCCTTCAAGATGGAATTGAAAGATATTTCATAACATACAGAGAATCATAATAATGTGAGAAGAACTAACAGGATATATCCTTTAAGGCCAAGAAAGTATAGAGAAATTCAGGACTCCAAAGAAATAGTTAGATTACTTCCTGGGGGAAATGAGATTGTGTGGTGAGAAAGAGAAAACCTAGCACAAAGAGAGAACATAAGAAGCTAATAATGGAAAAATCTATGAGGATCTGACGGGCTATCTCTGCTTCCCTCAAGAGAAGTTTGTCAGATGGTGTTAATGAGCACTTCAGGTGTGGGCACATAAAGGAAGGATTACATTGCATGTGGTCACCCTTGTCTCTTTTATGAAATGAGACTAGTGAAAAAATATTGAGGGAATCTTAGAGTTAAAAGAGTCTCAGAGATTGACTAGCAATTCTCTGCTTCGTTCAGAAATTATGAACATGCATTTTCCTATTTTCAGAGACAGGAAACTCATTATATCACAAGGTACTCAACTGCATGATCATATCACACCTTTTGTTCAATAGCTCCTCTTTATGTGGAGCAGACATTTGCATTTGTGCCATGTCTAACAAGTGGCTTACTCTATGTATCACATATATTATTATTCCACTTGCCCCCCCAGCATTTTCTGAGTCTCTACTCTGTACCAGGCACCACACTCATCAGTAGAGATTTAAAAATGGAAAAATATATACTTAAATAATCCAAGAATCTAGAATGCAAAAAATGATTGTAACTACGCACCCTCCTCTGGCATCCTTCAAATACTTGAATGCAATATCTATGTCTTTCCTTGATATTTTATTCTGCTACATAAATATATACAGTTTCACCAAAAATTACTTTTTTAATATTGTTTCCAGATATTCTCACCTTCTCATTATTTTTTCTTTTCTGGACATGGTCCCGTTTTTCAAAGCCCTTCTTAAAATATGAGACCCAATATCTTAAAGATAAATAAATAAATTTCTTTAGAATACACAGTTAGATAGAAGGTTTGAGTCCTAATGTTTAATAGCTGAGTACAGTGACTATATTTAGCAACAATGTATTCTATATTTCAAAGTAGGTAGAAGAGAGAATTTGAAATATTCTCAACATATAGAAATGACATACTCAAAGTGATGGAAACTCCAAATATCTTGAATTGTTCATTACACATTCTATGTATGCAACAAATTATCACATGTACCACCAAAATATGTAAAATATTATGCATCAATTAAAAAGAAATATGATATTTGGCACTTATAAAGGATATTTCATAATCACAATAAAAAAAAAAACTTGGGACTCACAGAGAGCCCAGCTTTTACTGGAATCATTGCCAAATTTTTAACAGTAGAGAACAGTTGTGGATTTTAGTGATTTGGGTAGTGGTGGTATAATAAGATAAACTTTGACCTCAGAGTAAAACAATCTGGATTTGAATCTTGTCTCTGTCATTTATTAGCTGTAATACCTTGGCTAGGATACCACTCTCTAAAAGTGTTTGATTATGGTTAAAATAGGAATATCATCTCCCTATCTCATAGAGTACTGAAAAGAAAAAAATAAAAACAAAGTGAGATTATATCTATGGAAGTGCTTCATAAACAGTAAAACGTAATGCAAATGTAATATGGCACTGCTATTCTTATAATCAAGTGGGTTGATGCAGAACAAAATGTTCCAATCTGTAATTACCCAAATTCAATAAAAATGTGTTATATACTAACAAATTAAAATTCCTGTGGTAGTAATAGCCTCCATTTATTGAAGGCTTATTATGTGCCAGGCAGTGTGCCAGGTGCTTTACAAACATCCCATTTGCTTCCTGTAATATAGACGATTCCACGAGTTTACCGAATCCGTTTTATTTTCCTTTTGGGCACACAGAAAAGCTACATTTTCCAACTTTACCTGTAGTTATTTGGGGGAATGTGACTGAACACTGATCCACCCAGGCCTGCTCATAAAATATCCTGCATGATCTTCTGTTCTGTCTTATTTCCCAAACACTTTTTGCATAGAAATAATCAGGTCAATCCCTGGTGTCATGCACTAAAACGATTGAGGATTACAGGTTCTTCTGTCAGACTTGGTTCTTGAATGATGTTATAAATCAGAGTCTCATCCCACAAGCTCCCATACTAACCTGACATACTGGAATATGTTGTGAGCAAGAAATAAACTTTTCTTTTTCTTTTGCTGGTTTAAGCTACTAAAGTTTTGAGGTTGTTTATTACAGAAGCTCAATATCAATTATCCCGCCTATTAGAGTTCCTTCAAATATTTACTCTATGCCACAATCAGGAAAGAATTTCTACAAGACTACCACTCTATGCCACATCAGGAAATAATTTCTATAAGACTACCACTATATCTATCAACCAACAATTCGTTGGCTTATGAACTTCATTTTTTTCTTTTCTGACCATAGTGATTTTTGACTACTTTGTTCATTGCTTTGAGTTAATTTCCTAGAAAAGAACTCAATTAATATTTGTGGAATAAATATGCACATAGATAAAAATATTTTTGTTTAGATGGTTGCTTTTAATCCCAATTTTCTAGATATGGAAATAGTAATGCTGACTTAGGAGTGCATATTTATCTTATGCAAGAGTTCATACTCTTAAGCACTATACCAAACTGGCCCATGTGACCACTCCAGACCTGCGGCTAAGGATGACTACTGTGCTTATTCAATGGCAACTTTATATTTTCAAGATGTTCTCCCTACTTAAGCACAAATTCTGTGACTCAAAATAATAGGCATCAAGGGCCAATAAGTTACTTCCAGATCATCTTGTGAAGTCAAGGGATCAATATCGGTGTAACAATGACAAACTTCTTTCCATTCTCCTTTGCTAACCAGGCAGAATTTGGTGCCTTATGGACCAGTGGTCCCAAAAGACTAAATAAGAAAGCCAGAGATAAAAGTAAGAAAATGAAATGTTTAAGAAAGGGATAATCTTACTAATCTTCATTTTCTCTAAGCTACTGTAAGACATAAGAGAAAAAAACTAATATTAATTAAATCCATTAAATCACATTTAACACTAATAGGAACATAAAAACTATTATTTTCCTTATTACTCTAGATGAAATCTTGAGATTTAACAAGACGAAAGTTATTGTACTGGTTCACAGAGCTGGTGCATGGTACAGCTTAATTCTAATATAGTTCTTTGGTCTTAAAATCTTCAGCTGTTTGAATTAATATTTTTTCAATGACTTATTATCACACATTTCCCACTACCAACTTGGAATGGAAACACTGTTGTATAAGGTAATGGTTAAGGGCAGAAGTTGTAAGAAAGACAGAATTGAGATTAAAAGCTGGCTCTGCTGTTAAGGGGCCAAAAAGTCTTGGGCAGTTTAGCTTTTTGAGACTTCAGTTCTCTTAAGTGTATGATGGTGAGATATGGTAGGAGAGTTGTTAGTATTAGATGATTAATGAATTATTATAATGCTTTCATCATGACTTTCACATAGTAAATGTTCAAAATGTGAAATAATTTGCATCGTCATTAAACATATTCCAGTCAATATCCTACTGAAAGCTTTTTGATGCTAAAGACTTCATCTTACTCCATAGTATTTGTAGTTTAATGATGAATAATTTTCTTTTGCTGGATTTATTTTATTAAATTAATATAGATTTTTCAAGCATATACTAAGAGCAATGCACAATGCCAGATATTAGGGATACATATATAATTAAGGTAAACTTCACCATCTAAATCTCATTAAAGTTACATACCATTGGTGACACTTAGTAACAAAAAGGGACAGAGAAGAATAACAATAAAATTAACAGACCCAACACAGCATTTTTTGTTGTTGTTTTTTGAGACAGAGTTTCACTCTGTCGCCCAGGCTGGAGTGCAGTGGCGTGATCTTGGCTCACTGCAACCTCCGCCTTCCAGGTTCACGCCATTCTCCTGCCTCAGCCTCCCGAGTAGCTGGGACTACAGGCACCTGCCACCACACCCAGCTAATTTGTTGTATTTTTAGTAGAGACGGGGTTTCACCATGTTGGCCAGGATGGTCTTGAACTCCTGACCTCATGATCCGCCCACCTGGGCCTCCCAAAGTGCTGGGATTACAGGTGTGAGCCATCGTGCCTGGCCAGCATTTTTTTTAATATAAAAGACTTTTATGTGAAATGCAACTTAAATCCATAATAAAAGGAGACTTCCAACTTCAAAATCCACATTTAAAAAGCTTGAAAGCTATCACCATTGGTCTTACAACAAGATACACCAAACAATCTGAAAATCAAGGACTTTTCTTGGAATTAGCAATGGAAGTTGCAGGGTAAATTTTCACCCTAAAATCTGGAGAGACAGATTTATACAGAGAGGCAACCAAGAGTTGCTTATATGGGGCAGAAGTTACTAAAGCCATAAATTAGCAGGAACACATAAATGACAGTTGTATTAGTCCATTCTTGCATTGCTATAAGGAAATACATGACACCGGGTCATTTATAAGGACAAAAGTTTTGATTGATTCACAGTTCCTCAGGAAGTACAGAAAGCATGGCTGGAGCGGCTTTGGGAAACTTACAGTCATGGTGGAATACAAAGGGGAAGAAGGCAGGTCTCATGACAGGAGGAGGAAGAGAGAGAAGGGGAAAGTGCTACACCAAGCTTGTCAAACCCACAGCCTGTGAGTCTCATGCAGCCCAGGATCGCTTTGAATGTGGCCCAACACAAATTCATAAACTTTCTTAAAACATTATGAGATTTGTTTTGCAATTTTCTTTTTTAGCTCATCAGCTATTGTTAATGTTAGTGTATTTTATGTGTGTCCCAAGACAATTCTTCCTTTTCCAATGTGGTCCAGGGAAGCCAAAAGATTGGACATCCCTGTGCTACACACTTTTAAACAACCAGATCTTGTGAGAACTTGCTCACTATCATAAGAACAACATGGGGGAAGTTCGTCCCCATGATTCAATCACCTCCCACCAAGCCCCTCCTCCAATATTGAGGATTACAATTTGACTTGAGATTTGAGCGGGGATACAGAGCCAAATCGTATCGGTAGTTTTGACAAATAGAAGGGGAAAGTGTAGGTTAGCATGAGAATTAGAAATTCCTGAATATTACAGTCACAGAAGTGCCTCCATAAGTTTATGGGCTTTATCTCCAAGAACCCTACCAGGTTATTAGAGTGAAAATATGAGAAAAAGCCCCTTAGGGCTCTGGCTGGGAGAGGAGAATTTCTCAATGGGAAATACACTCAGAACGTTCTCCACAACAAAGACCTAATCCATATGGTGAAAATATTTTGTGAGAGCCTTGTCATAGTTTGGGGAAGGGCATTCCTCCCACTCTAGGTTCTTTAGCCTTCTGTGATGGCTAATACTGAGTGTCAACTTGATTGGATTGAAAAATGCAAAGTATTGATCCTGGGTGTGTTGGTGAGGGTGTTGCCAAAGGAAGGTGGCTACACTAAACACCAGATTTTCAACGTAAACAAAACAGCATGAGAGTCAGTATGTCCTTTGAAGCTTTGAAGCTAAACATTGACTACTGCTCTCTAGAAAACTCCAAGATGGCACAGTTTTCCAAAATCATGCTGTTTTGTCTACATTGAAAATCTGGTGTTTAGTGTAGCCACCTTCATTTGTGATCTTAGGTAGATCTCCTGAATAATTTGTTGCAGCTTCTCTATCAGCACTTGCTGCTTCACCTTTAACTTTTATGTTATAGAAATAGCTTTCTTCCTTAAACCTCATGAACCAACCTCTGCTAGCTCCCAATGTTTCTTCTTTAGCTTCCTCACCTCTCTCAGTCTTCATAGAATTAAAGAGAGTTAAGGCCTTGTCTTGGGTTGGGCTTTGACTTAAGGAAATGTTGTGGCAGTTTGATTTATATAGACCATTAAAACTTTCTTCATATCAACAATAAGGCAATTTTGCTTTCTTATCATTTGTGTGTTCACTGAAGTAGCACTTTTAATTTCCTCCAAGAAACTTCCACAGCTTGACTAAGTCTTTGGTTCAAGAGATCTATCTTTTGGCCTATCTTGGCTTTCTACATGTCTTTTTCACTAATCTTAAACATTTCTACCTCTTGATTTAAAGTGGGAGACATGAGACTCTTCCTTTCACTTGAACACACATTGTTATGTTTCAAGCAATAGGGACAATTCCTTAAAATTAAAAATTTCAATAAGATAATATAATTAAACCACTATAGTTTCTATAATTCACATATCAATTCTTGAGGGCAAATAGTGGTAGATTGTACAGCAGAGATCATCAAGTCAAAGTGTAGGTCAACATGAAAAAAAGCCATGAGGAGGGGAGGGAAAGAAGAGCTGGTTGGTGAAACATATAGAACACACACAACATTTACCAATTAAGTTAACTGTCGTATGTGGGCACAGTTTGTGGTGCACCAAAACAATGATTAGAGTAACATCAAAGATCACTGATCACAGATCACTAAAATAAATACAATAATAAAAAAAATTTGAAATGTGAGAATTACCAAAATGTTACACAAAGACATGAAGTGAGCATATGCTACTGAAAAAATGGCACTGATATATTTGCTTCATGCAGGGTTGCTACAAAGGTTTAATTTTTAAAAATTGCAGTAGCTACAAAGTACAATACAGTAAAACACAAGAAAACAAAGTTGGCCTGCATGGCAGCTTTGTTGGTAATAAGCAGAAAATTTTGAGACAACCTGAATTTATTTCCACAGGTGAATGAATAAACAAATTGTGGTATAGTCATGTAGCAGAACACTTCTCTGCAATGTAAGAGAACAAACTATAGTAGGTGCAACAACATGGATGAACCTCCAGAATTTTATGTTAGTGACAGAAAATAAACAAAAAAGTGCATTGTGCATGATTCCATTTATATAAAACTCTAGAAAATGAAAATTAATCTCTGAGGACAGAAATTGGATGAGCGGTTTTTCATTATTGGGAGTAAAGAGACAGATGGGCTATAAAGAACACAAAAAATATTTGGAAGTGATAGAAAAATATATTATCTTTGTTGTGGCAATGGGATCACAAGTACATATGCACAACAAACTGTGTTTGTACAACTTATAGTATATCAATTATACTTTAAATTGTTTTTAGAAATAAGAATTTTTAAAAACTTACTCTGTATTGTCAATCACATCTAATTTGTTTCTCAAGCAACAGATTGCCCAATAATTACAATAGTTTGAAAGATATTTTAATCCATTCTATCTTTAAATGAAATATTAAAAGAAAGGCATATACAAGTCAGCTCTCCATAATCATAAGTTCTGCATCTGTGAGTTCAACCAATCATGGATCAAAAATATTTAGAAAAAGATGCATGAAGTTCCAAAAAGCATAACTTGATTTTGCCAAGCACTGAGTACTCCATTGAATCCACATGAATGAAGTGATGTGTAGGCCTTGTATTAAGTATTTTAACTGATCTAGGAACAATTTAAAGCATATGGGAAGATGTTTGTAGGTTATATGGAAATATTATGCCATTTTATACCAAAGACTTGAGAATCTTTAGATTTTTGTATCCATGCAGAGTCCTGGAAACAATCTGCAGAAGATACCAAGTGATGACCGTATACGCAGTAGATTAAAATGGAGCTACTCTTCTTAAAGTGAGGCTAGGTGGCCTGAAAGTTCCACAGTCTTACTGTCCCTTACTTTCCACCCCAGCCCTAGCACTCCTGCATTTCCCCCTAGAGAGCCTGGTGTCTTATAAAATAGACATCTAACTCCATGTTTTTTCTTTTTTTTTTTTTTTTTTTGAGACAGAATCTCGTTCTGTCGCCCAGGCTGGAGTGCAGTGGCGTGACCTTGGCTCACTGCCAGCTCCGCCTCCCGAGTTCACGCCATTCTCCTGCTTCAGCCTCCGGAGTAGCTGGGACTACAGATGCCCGCCACCGCACCCGGCTAATTTTTTGTATTTTTAGTAGAGACGGGGTTTCACCGTGGTCTCGATCTCCTGACCTCGTGATCCACCCTCCTTGGCCTCCCAAAGTGCTGGGATTACAGGCGTGAGCCACCGCACCCGGCCAACTCCATGTTTTTTCTAGAAATCTGCAGGTCCAATTATGCCAGTCAATTACCATAGCAATCTCAGTGATGACAGTAGCTCATGATTGACTTGAAAAATTCATTTATTTCTCTGGATCTCAATTTACCCTATTAAAAAAAAGAGTGATGAATCTTACTACTTATAAATTCTTGAACATTACTAGTGCTAAATAATTTTTATATATAGTTAATAAATTTGTTCTCTATTGTCAATCATGTTTATAATCATGTTATATATACTAACGTTTATAGTTAATACATATATACCTTATATGTATATAAATTATTTTGTTTGTGTGTGTATATATACACACACACACAAGTGTATATTTAAAAACCTCTCAAGGTTCAATGTGGGAAATAGAAATCAATCTAAATATTTCCAACAGAAAATGATTTAATACAGAGAACTACAGTCTTATAAAACCTTTGGAAGAACAGGATTAGAAAAGGTCAGGGAAGATGCTAATACCAGAAAGTACTAGTATCTCCAACAATTTTTGCTAAGCATATCAGTTACTAAGAGCATCAAAGTAAGTAATTTATAGGAAAACAAACATGAGCCACTGACAAAATATCACATCTTCTTCTGACAAAGCCCAGCACCACCTACTGCTAGAGTAATCATGGCTTCTTCTATCTTTTTTTTTTTTGGCCTTCCCAATACCTTGCCAGTACTTTCTAACCTTGTAAAAGTTAAGCTAGAATGGGATGATAAAGAAGTCTAGGAAATGTGAATTTTAGCCTTCTACTTGCTATGAGACAGAACATGGCCTAATATATGGTAAGATGCCAACAGATAATCTAATATAGGCACTATTTAATGTGATAAAGGACAAAAGTATAGTGCAAGTAAAAAAGAAAACCTAATGAACAATTAGAAAATGTTTCTCCAATAGATAAATGAATATGTTCAATGTTGGTTGAAATTACTAGAGCAGACATTATTGAAAAAACTGAATCAGATAGGAGTCTTGAACTGTGTGAAGATTTTCGTTTAAAAAAAGTCAAGCAGACAGCTCCATGTATCAGTTGACTTTCAGTGTGTAACAAAACACTCCAACTTTGGGGCATTAAGCAGCATCTTTAAGTTATCTCACAATCTATGGTCAACTGCTAGATTGCCTGAGGGCTAGTTTATCTAAGATGCCTTCAGCTAGAATGGTTCAGTTCTGTTATATGTGGTCTCTTCTTCTCCAGTCCACCAGACTTATCTGATTATCCTGGCACTTGTCTGGTTTCCAGGAGAGAGAGTGGAAACACACAACATCTTTTGGTGAGTGGGTTATGGAAGTCATAGTGTATCCATTTTACGGCAACCTATTGGTCAAAACAGGTGACAACTCTAGTTGTCTAGATTCAAGAATTAGAGAAACAGAGCCAAATTTTAGAGGCTGTGGATGCAGAAAGCCTGAAGAATCATGAGCGTTGTTTTTATTGCATACTATACTACCTTCTGATAATTGATTCAGCCGATATTGTTAAGCTACATGGACAGGAGTGTTGTTTGTAGGATGGAGGATTAGGGAATGTTGAAGATTAGTTATGTGAACATAGTTTAATTCTGCAGTGTTAGGTAGTATTCGGTTTACAGAATCTTTTACTCTGAATATTAGATGTAAAAGAAAGCAAAGATTATCTTTCTCAATGGCTTTGGTTTTTTAAATTTTTTTTTATTTCCATAGTTGATTGGGAAACAGGTGGTGTTTGGTTACATGAGTAAGTTCTTTCATGGTGACTGTGAGATTTTGGTGCACCCATTACCCGAACAGTATACACAGCACCATATTTGTAGTCTTTTATCCATCATCCCCTTCCCACCCTTTTCCCTGAGACCCTAAAGTCCATTTTGTCCTTCTTACACTCAATGGCTTTGCTTTTAGGTGACAAATATTTGACCCAGAAATGTTTGTTTTTACTTGTTTGTTTGTTTGTTTTGAGAGGGAGTCTTGCCCTGTTGCCCCGGCTGGAGTGCAATGGTGCAATCTTGGCTCACTGCAACCTCTGCCTCCCCGGTTCAAACGATTCTCCTGCCTCAGCCTCCCGAGTAGCTGGAATTACAGGTGCCCACCACTACACCCAGATAATTTTTGTATTTTTAGTAGAGATGGGTTTTCGCCATGTTGGCCAGGCTGGTCTCGGACTCCTGACCTCGTGATCCACCCGCCTTGGACTCCCAAAGTGCTGGAATTACAGGCATAAGCCACCACGCCGGGCTGACCCGGAAATCTTAAGTAAATTTCTCAAGGTCGTACATCCATCGGGTGTATTCAAATGGGACTGACACCCTATACATGTCTATTAATCGGAGACTGTAAATGTCAAGAAAAAAATCATTTTTATTTCTCTGGAGTACAATGTAAGTGTATAAGACCTACAGGTAGGGGTCTATTTGTATCTATGTGCTTTCACTACATGCAGACACACACACTCTACACACACATACACACAATAAGAAAAGGAGATATAAAAGTAGCACTCTGCATAGGCCTATTGCCCAATTTTAATTTGGCTCTCCTCCTAATTTCTTTTATACCTGGAGCAGAAGTTATTCCCAGAGCTAATTCATACGTACACTCTTTAGCACACGCCATCTGCTTCTGAAACCTGTGGCTGCACACAACACGTGTCCTATAAGGTAAGTAGTTTCTGATATCAATCTAGAATTAATGTAGCTTCTGTTTTTCTTTAGGAAAAATATAGAAATACATAACCGTAATCCTTTTACACAGCCATCTCCTCCTGCTTAGGAAAGACCCTCACAAGGGTACACAACATGTACCCTCACAATAGTCTCATCGATGCATTCTCCAGAGTGCTTATTTATTTGCACTGAAGGTATTGAATCTCCAATTAAAAGAAAAAAGTCCAAATTAGGGAAAAGATCTGTGAAATTATTTTAAATAATATTATAAACTAGTAATAGGTCGTATAGTGTAAGGTTACTAAGTAAAGCAGCCATGGTTTTTAATTCCATTTTCTGGATTTTTAAAATGTTGCAATCTTAGATAATTCAATATCTCTGAGCTCCAGTTTCCTCATCTTCAAAAAGAAGTGAGTGGGCAATAACAACAGTTATGCATCATCTGAATATTGTAATCATCACTAGTGATAGACACGTAAAACATTACATTCAGTGCATGGTACAAAGTAGGTATTCAAATGTTAGCCAATTATATCATTATATTATTAAACTGAAAAAGTTAATAAAATGATATAATTAAACAACCATAGTTGCTGTAATTCACAAATTAATTGTTGAGAGCAAATAGGGGTGGATTCTGGATAGCAGAGACAACAAAATCAACGTATGGATTAACATGAATAAAACAGCTTCCTATTATTGTGCTAGGTTTTGTGCCAGAAGCTTCACATGCATTGTTTTTACTGAGTCCTCTTTAATAATCCTATTTCACAGATAGGAAAACTGAGACTCAGAGAAGTTAGATAAATTGGCTATGGTCTTAGGGTTAAGAAGTAGGACAACTGGGATTTAGCCTTTGATTTTAAAGATGATTGTAGATTTATAATTTGTTTTTATTTACCCCCATTACTTTCTGTGTCATTCTGTCATGTTTAACCTAGAGAGAACACAGCCCTGGGTCTGGACTTCCACACTTTTGCTCCAATAAGTGTTCAGTTATATAATGTCCAACAAAAACATTTTTTGACTTCCTTGTATAAATTGACAAGGTCAATAAACTTGGGTTGCATTTTTTTCTCCTGAGACGCAGACCAGAGAGGAAAACCAGAGCTCAGACAATTCTGAGAGTTAAGTAGTAATGAAAAATGTCAGGGAGGTTCTGGAGACAACGGGAATGATCTTGGGGTCTGAAGCCTAGAGATCACATTCCTCGGTGCTAGTTCATGAGTGCTAGGAAAAGCCATAGCAAGTAGAATGTCCTAGCACTATGAACAAATTACATTACAATGTACAGAGGATGAGATTGGAAGGCCATACATGCTGCTCTCTGGAATTCTTACTCTAAGAAGCCTTGCCTCAGGAGAATGGCGTGAACCCGGGAGGCGGAGCTTGCAGTGAGCCGAGATCGCGCCACTGCACTCCAGCCTGGGCGACAGAGCGAGACTCTGTCTCAAAAAAATAAAAAAATTAAAATAATAATAAAAATAAATAAATAAATAAATAAAAAGAAGCCTTGCCTGTTTTACATTGTTGTAGGACGTACAAAAGAAATAATTGATTGCTTCAATGTATGTTCTCCGGGGGGCATTTTTGCTATTTCAGCTTCAAGACTAATCAATCGATGAAGTCATGGCTGTGACAAACCTAAACTTCACATGTCTTAACATATCTACTTACATAGTAAGTTCTACCTAAATACTTGTGGCTGATGATAGAAAAGTGTGTTCATCTAGAAAGAGCCAGGGACTCGAATTAGGAAGAGCTAAGTTAACATCTTGTGTACACCAATTCACTTTAACTTTTCAAATGTTTCCTCATCTGTATATCAAGCTTAAAGCATTGCTAGGTGACAAAAGAAGGTAAGAATTATGAAATTACTATTCATATTTTCCATAAAAATTCTTTGGTTTATTCCTTTTTGTTCATATATGTTACATATTACTAAAAAGAAGACTAAATCTATACCCAGCAGTTTCAATGCTTGGGCTCTATTTGCAGATTATCAAAGAAGTCTCTCCCTACAATCCATTTGATAAAACTGCAATACATTTTAATTGCCACCTGCCTTCTTAGGGGCTCTGTTGCCTTTATTTTGGGGACTCTTTACAAAGAGGAGTAGAAGTTAAAATATTTTGCAGCTGCTCTGTAACATAAACCATGAAGGCAGTCATCACCTTTATAGTTTCCTCTTCCTACCTGCCACCTCTAGTCATTCACCTGCTCAGTGAATCTCTACATTTCTCTCTATCTCCTCGGTGCCTATCCTAGCCCTCTTGCACTTGCACAAGGATCTTCAGAATTGTCTTTCTATTTCCAGTTTTATTGCCTTCAAGACACTTCCTTACATTGCAAGTAAAGTGATCACTTAAAGAGCACATGAAAAATACTATGACCACAAGGGTCATGAAAACTCCTTAGCTTAATATCCTTACACAGCTTCTCTTTGCTTTTAAGAGAAAACTTAAAGCCCCTAAACATCATTACAAGACCCTCCATAGTCTGACCCTGCTCATTTCATCACTTTACCTCTCCATCTTGCTCTCTGTTCCAGCTCTACTAAACTCCCTGTTCTATGAACTTCCCCTGCTCCCCCTGCCTACGCTGTTAGACACTTTTGTTCTCTCAAGTCTTCAGGTCCCGGAGTAAATGTCACCTTGTGGAGTGGTTCACTAAGCCCGAGATCAGTGGAAAACCCTTTGCTACACTGTCCTATATCTTCCTGTACTTCCCCTATTATAATGTTCCGTGCTTTCCACATATTTAGAACTCAAAAATTATCCGCTGAAAGAATTGGTGAATATGCAAGTTCACTTCTTGATTTTTAACCAGTTTGTATTTTTCTCTCACTTCAGAGATCATCAGTGCCCCAAAGAATTAAAATGAGGACGGTTCAGTCAACAGAGTGACAATTTTTTTATCTCTAGATTTCCTTGTTCTCAAGAATTGAATAAATGCGTGAGTGAATGAATGAATTTATATGAGTGATACTCAACAGCAAACTTTACTAGTTCAATTCTCCCTTTCCAGTGAGCCATGAGATATGCTCAAATACAGACCAAATAGATCATCAGTGACACAAAGACATACATTTTTGGCTCTAGTGACCAAGCTGAGAAAGTAGAGACTCAAGTTTTTCTGTGACAAGCAGAAGAGTGAATGAGTTCCTTTCATTTGCCTTCCCTGACCCTGCTTTGTATCTCTGGCCCCTCAGGTTTGACTTGTGAAAAGATCTGACTGCTTAGAAAGATGTAAGGCTGTGAGTTAATTTATAAGATTGTAGACAGCTAGAGAGTTGATTTAATTGAAAGATATAATTACCAGGTGTTGAAGGCAAAGGGGTTCATTAATTTCACAGACACTCTGTTGACTGAACTGTCCTCATTTTAATTTTTCATGACACATCAAGGAGGAAGACACCTGGGGGTCATGAGAATGGATCAATCCTGAACTTGCAGGCACTTACATCCCACCTCAGGGGCAAGTAATCTTTCAGAAGTAGAAGGCTAAGTTGTTTTCTACTGTTCAAAACTCCTCTTTGTAAAACTCTATCATAATCCTCCATCTACCCTTTGGGCTCCATGAAACCCTTCATAATCTGGCCTTTGTTTACTTCTCCTGCCTCAATATTTGATACCCTTCCCCATTCCTATTCTGTTTAAAATATTTTGAACAAATAGTAAAACTAATAATTATTGGTATAATAATCATTTTAATTATTACTACTGCTATTAGTATTTACCACACTCTTAGTATGCACAAAACACTGCTATACGCACTGTATTCACGTTAGCTTATGTGGTCCTCCTGACTGCTGTGGTAGGTGCTATTCTCATTTTAAATGTGAGAAAAGTGAGTATGGGACCAGTCAAATTACTTGCCCCAAATCAAGCACCTAATAAAAGCAAACCCTAAGTTATACTGGAGGACAAAACTCTGTCTTTTAAAATGCAAGGGTTTTGTTGTTGTTGTTGAATCCTATCCTACATTCGTCTGTGCATTCTTTGAGGGCAATTGGTGTGTCTCCAACAACCAGCAGAGCACTTGGCACTTAGAAGACTGTCAAGGAATCTGCTGGGTGAAGAACAAAGGAACTTTCCTTTCTTTACTTAATTACAGCAGTGCTACCATCTAGGAGAGAAAGGTTGGCTATATAGTCGTCATAGCCCAGCTAGAGATGGAAATGGCAGTACTCCCTAAAACAAATATCTCAAAGGACCAGGGTCCTTGCAGCGAAGTCCACAGAAATGCTCAAAGTAGGATCAGCACAGAATTTGTCAAGGAAATACTGAGCAGCCTGATGGAAAGAGCTTTGCACATTATTCTGCTTGGCCATAGAAGCCAGGTATTCTTACTTTAATGATACACTTTTTTTTTTTTTCTTGAGACAGAGTCTTGCTCTGTCACCTGAGGTGCAGTGCAATGGTGCAATCTCGGCTCACTGCAACCTCTGCCTCCCGGGTTCAAGTGATTCTTGTGCCTCAGCCTCCTGCGTAGCTGGGATTACAGGCATCTGCCACCAGCTCAGCTAATTTTTGTATTTTTAGTAGAGACAGGGTTTCACCATGTTGGCCAGGATGGTCTCGAACTCCTGACCTCGTGATCTGCCCGCCTCAGCCTCCCAAAGTGCTGGGATTACAGGCATGAGCCACCATGCCCAGCTGATAATATACTTTTAAAACGTGGATATACCAATAGTCCTTGAGATATGTGAGATCATCTGATATGCATATAATTAGGAGCTACTCTTAATGTTTGCCTGAAGGTTAAAAAGACTAACAATAAAAATGGTAATAAGAATAGTGAAAATAATAAAAATAGTAACACTTTATTACATGTCTACTCTATGACTGCTGCTATCCAAACATTACCTGTAGTCTCACAAGAACACTATTAAGCAGAAATTAATATTAGCTCCTTTTGACAGAGGAAGAAACTGAGAAATAGCTTGCCCAAGATTAGCTATAACTTGAAAGAGAAAGAATTCAAATTTAGGTTGTTCTGACTCCAAATTATTTTCATACTGTTTCTAAGTAATGCTCACTACTTCAGCATATTTTATCTTAATTTTTAAATATATTATTTAATTGTGGCTGTTAATTGAAGGCTTATTTCACAGAGAAGAGGAAAAGGATTTACAGTCAAAATATAGAGGCTATTTTGGAGGGAAAAAAATTACCTTGGGTTTCACGTCCTTGATATTGCTGGCCAAAATTAGCCACATCCCTCAGACTATAGTAGAGGCAGACAGTTCAATTAACCAAATATGGGGAAAAATAGCATTGATTAAGTAGAAATCTTAAGAAGTGGTTAATTACATTTCCTGGATAACTGAAGACATTTTGTGTTTCAGCCCATCTTAATGAAAATCTAAATATATCAGGCCCTTTACAGAGAACAGATCACAGCGCCTTTCTCTGTGTCCTTGAAGTTTATTTAATCAAGTTTTTCAGAACACATATATTGCCTTCTTCAGTGTCTCCACTATAATTGTGATATTTAGTAATGATTCCTGATCCCACAGGAGAGATTGTTTCCTAAATGTTTGTAATCATTTTATGGTATGACATCACAACACTTGAAAACCTGTATCGCACTCAGGCATCTCTAACAATCGGAAATTCATATAATTTCAATTTCATTCTTCTGAACATCACTGATGTCTTGTTCTGAACTTGTCTCTGTCTTATCCTAAACTTCATTTAAGTCATTTTGGGGTAACAGACATAGAGTTGTAAATGATTTCCTGGAGGGGAGACTGAGCACAGCCAATCCCCAGGGAGATGCCCAAAACTTCTAAACCGTTGTAGTTAATTTACACAATAGATTCTTGGCATTCATACATTTTCTCTTTCTACTGTTGTAGTTGAGGTTAGTTTTAATTTTTCTCAGCTTATATTTAGAGTGTATCAGTTCCTGTGGTTTCAAGCCAAAAGTATAATCTCAACAATCAATAAGTGTAGATATGGTGACATTAATATCAGTGCCCAAATCCCAGTTATTCTGAGCCTACTCTGCTGTGTTCCCTCCGCCCTGCCTTCAGCAGGATAGTGATGTTTCTTATGGGCTTAGGAGAAAGTTCACTTATTTTCTATTTTAGGTACTCTTCAAGGCTTCTTCCCATGGCCCTTGCTTCATTGGGCATAGCCACCCTTAACCTGCTGACTACCCAAGCCCACAGAGTCATTGAGCTACACTTTAGTAAGCAGTAGACTATTGAGGGGAAAGGACTTATCCACAATTCAGACTTTATCAGATGGACTTCAGAGCAGAGTCGCTTGAGCCTGGTGTCTCTCAGGTTTTGCCTGAGCACCATTTCTGCATTTTCTATTTTGCTTAGGAGTTCAAATCTGATTCATTCACAGGGTGGAAAGAACATATGCCATCTCATCCATTGTCTTCCTCTTCCCCCAGATGCTTCGAAGGAAAATAAAGAAAACCAACAAAGACAATAAGCTGCTACTTCTTCATTTAGCCCATCTCACTGTTGACTTCTCCAGAGAAGACGCTGTAACAGAGTTTGAAGAACAAGATCTTTCTTAGAAATCAACACCTGTGAAAGCAAGAGGGTACAAGCAGAATTGTGCAGAAGAAGAAGGTGAACCCCAATGTAGGCCCAACAGTGCATCTACCAACATGGCAAAGAACAAAGTGAATGTTGCTTATGAGACTTTCTACATTGGACCTGTATGGTCAGGCAATTACATCCCTGCCTGGGTGAGTCACTGTATGTAGTATTCCCAAGAAGGGCATGACCTCATCAAGGTAGATTTCTGCAGTTGAGACAGACCCTGAAGATGTCAGATGGAGGCTGTTTACTGACAATATTCCTTGTAATAGAACAGCTACCCCTTCCTTGTTTCCTTTGACTCTCAAACAAAAAAGACCCATGCAGCTCTTTGTATAGAAATAAATATATAGATATTTGGGTGCTGCCTAAGTCTTCTCCCAGAAGCATCTGAGCCCTAGTTTCCATCGAGGAAAATTAAAAATTTGACCTTTTATTAAATTTAAGAGGGACACATTCGAAGACCTATCTTTGAAGAACATGAAAAGTGCACTACAGAATCCCTAACGTTTGCCGTTAAGTGAAAGGACAGCCCATCTCAGTGATCACCCAGAACTGTGATTGTCCATGTCCTACCCAGACATAGGGTGGAGCCAGAGAGCAGTGGTCCACTTAACCAGGCTTGAGTCTGGATTGCAGTGTTAGAATATACAGTACAACGGGATCAGAATTGGAGTGTTGAAATATACAATACAAAGACAGCAAGCTTGGGAGCACAAGTGTTCAGAGTCAGAGTGCTAAGTCAAGGCCATACATACCTACAATCAGAGATGAGAGGGACAGACTCATTTGAAGATGGAGAAACATTGCCTGAAGCAATATAACACCAGAATGGCAAATTCTAACAAGATTACCTGAAATGCTGTGGCCTCTATCTTGACTTTCATTGGTTTAGTTTCACTAGTAACATTGGTATAGTCTATCATTTTTAGGAACATACTATGTACAAGGCACTGTGCTGAATCCAGTCTATACATTATTTTATTCATCTTTAATGTAAACCTATGATTTGGGAGTTATTATGTCCATTATACAGGTGCATGAATTGATTCTCATTTATGTTAGGAATTTTCCCTAAGTCAACAGCTAATAAAGAGTAGGGCTTCTCTTCTCAGCCAGGTTCTACTGAACCCAAAGTGTACAAAAAAAGACTGACAATTGTAAGTCAGAGTGAAGATTTGGGTTAAATACAAGAAGCATTATAATGATAAGAGTCATTCAAACACAGAATTGGCTATCCTGGTGAAGAGCTCTCCATTCCTGGAAGGGTTCCAACAAAGATAGGTGGCCATCTGTTATGCACATTGCAGAGGCAGATTCTGACTGGCTGGGTGGTTGAACTTATGATTTTACAATACTCTTTCCAATCCGGATGCTCTAATTTTAAATCCCTGGTAACTCCTACAATTTCCATTGCAATCCTCTTTCTGAGGCATTATACAGCTGACATGCTTCTCTAATATTTTGGCATTCTCTTGATATAGAGTGGACATTTACAGTTAGGAATAAAATTTGGATAATTTATACTTTGATACAATTTGTACTGGAAAAAATAGATGCTTAACTGTACACTATGCCAGCATAACCAAGATAAAGCTAGAACACTCTAGGGTTTGCCTCTGTCCAGTGTCACATTCAGAAAAAATTCTAATTTAATATGAACAAATATTTGAAAATTTTAAAGGCTATCTAAATCTGTAAGTTTCAAAAAAAATAAAAATTTGCCAAACATAATACTAAGGAAAAGAGTAACTGCTTAAAATCATTTTTCAAAGTGTATTTTCCTTAGACTTCAAATGAATGATAGCTGCCCAATAAATATTCTTTTCAAAAGCCCCAACCTCTTCAAACTCCAGCCCATGCCAAACTTTCCCACTCTCTTATGAGTCTATCATTTTACCCTAAGAGAACCTCTCCTCTCTTTCTTGTTTAAAACAAGTCAGTGAATGTTTCTTCTTCCTCCGATTCAACATTTCACTCATTAACTCTTAGAAGGCAGAAAAGAAGAGTCTGAATATTCATGCTTTATTAATAAACTTTAGTAATATCTTTACAGACTCCACCAAAGAAGATAATATGTCTATTGTGCCACCTGTAGATTCTTATCATCTACCACCTGAACCCCTTCTTCCTGAACGTTCTTCTCATACTTCTATAGTGGGGTCATGTGGGATCTTCTAGAGGCTGAGCTTTGACTGTATCCATTAAAATTACTTCTAAAAAGCCCAGGTGTGAGTAACTGAAACCAAAGTCCAGAGAGGCAATCATGTTGTTTTCAGGTTCTGTGACCTCCCAATCCTGGGTCTTTTCCTCCTAAGAAAGAAAAAAAAGTGGAATGTCTATCGAGTTTGTTGCCCCACGGTCAGAGCGCCTGTCTTGATGTTTCTCATCATCTTTGGTTTGTCTTTGACATTGTCTTTTCCATGCTGGGGCCTAAAGTTGGCCAGGGAGCATCATCCCTTGGGACTGATTTTATCATAGTGGAAGCAACTTAGGAGGTGCAGCATCTGGCTGTCCCTGAAGCATCCGCTTTTGGAGTTGAAACCACTTACCTATGCCTACCTGGGCCACGCTTTGCAGGATCCAAATTCAGGAGGCTGTCACATGCCCTTAGCACCTTATATTCTCATGTCTTACCTAGAGTTTTAGCCTGAGTTTTGCTGTTTGATTTGTTCCCAGGGAAACATTATGGTCACCTTTTTTTCCTCTTTCCCCTTTATCTAATTGGCGTTAGTAACAGCAAGAATTCAGTCAACTCCTCATATAGGTGGTGAAGTCTGAAATAGTTTTTTAACTCTTGGCTATAAATTGCTACTGCACTGACCTGATCTAAGGAGTTTCTGATCCTCCAAGCCACCTTCCACCACCTGCTGCCCAATTACCAGCTACAGATCTCCCTCCAGTCTGGAAGACAATGCAGCTTGTAAGTTACTTTTCTGTCAATGTGCAGATATCAACTAAACACACACATTTCAGCCCCTGTTCACTATTTCTAGGAGGTTCAGTCAGGCAGTTCACCAGCAAAATAGGTTGCAAAAAGTGCATAAATAAATCCTAATCCAGGACGCTATTGACTCTTAATTGCCAACATCTCTCCTCTTCCCTGCACCTCTTGGTTCACTGCAAGCTTACACACAACTCAGTGTTTCATTTGCTTGTTTTTTTATTCCCACATTGTCATTATCATGTTCCCTGCACATTGTCAAGTTTCTTAGAGTAATAATAGACTCAGGGTTATTTTGGTACAAGAATCATAACTTTACAAACATCATGTAATTAAAGATTAATCCCGACACAGGCTATCAGGTCTTCCTATTTAACAGCTGAAGTCATGCTGCTCTGTGGCTCTCTCAAAGACAGTTTATAATTCATTGAGCCAACTTTCAAATTAAGAAATTCTTGATGAATTGTTTTTAATTTGGGTGAGTCACAGAGTGTTAAATATTGTGCATAAAGTGAGACTTATTGATACTTTATATGACTGTATGTCTAATCTGTGGAATTTGAATTCACATAAAATGCCTGTAACACAGATTCTACAATGTGCGTGATGGAGCACCATGGAGCTGGAGCTTAATTCTCAGGCATTTTGTCTTAAAAATGTGTTCTGGGAAAAAGCCTTGAATTAATCCATGATGTCTTCTACTGACTACCTCTTTCTTTTGAGAAAGATCTATAATTCTTTCAGATATTGAACATCAATAGGAACCAGGTTAAAACAATAGACACATCTAGCCTAAAATTTACTGCAGTAGCCATGGAATTGCATGGCTCAAATTTCCTGCAGAAGTGGGAGTGGAGAAGCAATGTTGACAGATAGCCCCAGTGGTTGCTCTAATGAATCTCTAGCACCTCTGAGGCCATGCTTTTCATGAGATGCTCCCAGCCGATGACTGAGGACAACGAAGGGGCTAATGCAGAGTCCATTTCTGTGCATAGCAGGACTCCTCTAACAGGTGATTTGGCCCTTCTTGGAACCTCCTTAAGCCACCTAATTTGAGACTATTCTCACCCAATCCTCCAAATCCTTCTTTCTTTGTCTTATTCTCTGGTGTCAGACCTGCCATCACAATTGGAAAGCCCTCCCTGCCTTCTCCTGCTTCCTCCCCTTTACCCTTAGACATTTCTCCTCCAATAAATCTTTTGCAGAGCTAATCATATCTTTCCTTCTGCTGCTCTACAGTCATGTTCTTTTGACTTACTTAGCTTAGTGAGCATCCACTTTTAATCTATATTGTCCAAGAACATAATGGTGACCTCAAGTGGTCTACAGTGTTCATCTGAACCTAATGGCCCATTGATGGACCTATGGCACATGGTCACATCTGAGGATCACTCCAGGATCACTGTGGCTCATATTGGATCAATATCTATCCCATGTGCCATATGACCATCAGTTTGGCAGTCATGATGAAAACAAATTTTTAGCCACATTTCAAGATGAGGATTTGAGTTGAGTTGAAGCTGAGCATTTCACTTTTTATCCTAAATCCAAGAAGAGTTTTCCATAATGAACTCAAATAATATTTTATTACTCTAATACAATATTATCTTTACAAGAAACTTTGATCTGACATCTTAAAAATGAAATGTATACCTTATTTTGTGGTCAATTGTAATACTTGAAATGAAGGTACGCATTAAGAAATACCAGTTTTTGAACTTTTCCAACAACTGCTACATACCCTTTCCTAACAATTGCTACATACCCTTTCCTTTCTCTCTCCAAACTTGCTATTTATTCATACTCACTGCTCATAAATGCTTATATTGTTTTCAATCCTGCCACACATTTTACTAGATCCTTCCTTCTCTCCCAAGAGAAGCCCTGTTCTTTCCAGTGTAAATAGAGCTAGCATTTTTGTTTTTCATTTCACACTTTACTCATTGCCTTTTTTTCTTAGGAAACAAAATATGAGGAAAAATGTCAACATGATATATGAACAATTGTCTTTTTTCCCTGTCTTCACATAAGAAAATGGTTACCCACATCTAAGCGCTTTCACTGTAGCATCTTCTCATACTCCTAGCATCCTTTAATCCTTTATGCCTGTGAAAAACTCAGACTGACTTTTGGTTCCTTCCAAGTGAGGAAATCATGAAACTAGCCCAAACATTAGCAATTCAGCATCTTTCGTGATGAAAAATCTTTTCATCCAAGAAAATTTAGGAGGCAGCAGAATGTCTGGCCTTGTGGCTAATTCAGCAGTGATCTCACATTAACACTACTGAGGTCTGGCAGCTCAGCTGGGAGTTGGCTAAGGCTAGAAGAGAAAGAAGTACATCCCTGCAGGCTAGTCATGGTCCTCCTCCTGCTATCCCTCCCTACTTCACACCCCATAATCAATCCTGGCCACTATTGCCAGTTTGCTACCACCTAGCCTGAATTGGTATTCTTCCTGCCTTACCAGTCTGCACTTAGATTTATGATTTATTTAGAATTGGATTACATCAAGGCTCAAGGCCAAGGCTCCATAATCCGTCACTGTCTCCAATGTGGCCAAACACAAACATTTGTTTTAGCTGCATCAGCATCTCTAAACCCCACCAAAAGGATACCCATTGTTAATCGCTATAGCAACTGTATCCTTTTGTGTTTTTTTCTTCCCTAACTGCAACCTCTTTGCCTCCCTCCTTTCTTATTCCAAATGAAAGCATTGACTTCATCAAGTAATAGATATTCATAATTTAACAGAATGGTTGCAAGTCTAAGCTATGCTGTTGAAATACATCACACCCAGGGTTGCTTTGCTATTGGTTTTTGTGCTGAATATCAGCAAGTGTTTTAAGGTATGGGTCTTTCACACATATAAGGAGGAGGAAAGAGATATATGTAATTGTCACCAATATTGATGATGGCTTCTAGCCTGCTGAGTAAAGTCCCATGCAGCAAAATTAAGGTGTTTCTTCTTTAACTAATGTTCATGTCTTTTATATTTTATTATTGTTTATTAATACTAGTGAAAAGGGCTACATATGATATCTCAATAGCTCATCAAAGTTAACAGAAAGTAAATACTACCTCACCTAAACTTTACAATGTTTTGCTAAATGAGGGTATTTATGCTGTTTTATTGTTGAAGAAACAGGCTCAGAAAAGTGAAGTAGTGAGCTTAAGCTCACAGAGTTTTTAAGGAACAAAGAGAGAACTGAAGGCTAATCTTCAGATTCTAAGCTGAGAGTTCCTTCTGCTACACCATCATTACCTCCTTAACAAAGGAGGCATCTATGTGGACTAATTAGCTCACACATCAATTTAAAACAGACTTCCTGAAGGGCAGCAAGGGTGTATCTCAATGACATACAGCTCTGTTAAGTTATACAAAAGTGGAAGTACAATGGGTTAAGTAAGCAACACTTTTGAAGATCTGAGGCATGCCTAGGCATTGGAAAAATAAATCGAACAACAAATTATATAGAAAATGAAATGGATTGAGGAGTCCTAGCTTCTAGTCAAGCTCTGCTATTAACTCACTGAAAGCTATCTTTCTTCCCTGAGCTTTAGTTTCTTTGTGGGTAAAATGTGGGAGTTGAAATAGGTTTTCTCTAAGCTTAAAAACTTTTAATATTGTCCAAGTCTCTCTTAAGCACACATTGCATGCTTAACCTTGAGTTTGACACCTTCAGGAGTAGAAACAGAAGAAAAAGTTGGTGTTTCGCTCCATCATGTGATACAATATAACTAATGTTCACAAGGCACAGATAGTGTCACAAACACATACCACCAAACAAAGCAATGGAAACAGTATTTACGTGTTACATTTTAAAGTTCAAATGTAAACACTGAAATCGGCCAAAGGGAGTTCAGAGAGAACTAAAATGATCAAGAAAAATATCTGTGGCATAAGAAAAATCTCAACTGAATGATTATGGGTAACAGAAATTTGAAGGGTAGTGTATTGGTTTGTTCTTGTATTGCTGTAAAGAAATACCTGAGACTGGGAAATTTATAAAGAAAAGAAGTTTAATTGACTCATGGTTCTGTAGGCTATACAGGAAGCATGATGCTGGCATCTGCTTGGCTTCTGGGGAGGCCTTAGGAAATGTACAATCTTGGTGGAAGGAGAAGGGGGAGCAGGCACGTCACATGGCAAAAGCAGGAGCAATAGAGAAGAGGGGAGGTGCTACACACTTTCAAATGTCCAGATCTCATAAGAACTCATTCATTATCATGAGGCCTGTACTAAGGTGGGTGGTGCTAAACTATTTGACATGGTTTTGCTCTGTGTCCCCACTGAAATCTCACCTTGAATTGTAATAATTCCCATATGTCAAGGGCGAGACCAAGTGAAGGTAATTGAATCATGGGGGTGGTTTCCCTCATGCTGTTCTCATGATAGTGAAGGAGTTTTCACAAGAGCTGATGGTTTTATAAGCGTCTGGCATTTCCTCTGCTGGCACTCATTCTCTCTTCTACCACCCTGTGAAGAGGTGCCTTCTACCATGATTGTAAGTTTCCTGAGGCCTCCCTAGCAATGAGGACCTGTGAGTCAGTTAAACCTCTTTCCCTTATAAATTACCCAGTCTCAGGTATTTCTTCATAGCAGCACGAGAATGAACTAATATACTATTTATGAGAAATCCACTTCCATAATTCAATCACCTTCTACCAGGCCCCACCTCTAACATTAGGGATTACATTTCAATATTAGATTTGGACAGGGACACACATTCAAACTATTAATATAACAGGTAGGAAAATGAATATCCATACCCAGTGAAGAAGTTAATGTAAGTGAAACCTCAGTAGAGGGAGTGAACTAGAACATTTCCATCTGGCTATGACTATTGACTTCCCTGTACCATAGCTTTGCTGTGAACTTTTGAAACTGGACCAAAAGTAGTTACAAAGAAGACTAAAATAATCATCCACCATTTACTCAACATTCAGCTTTCAGAAGCTTATACAGAGAGAGGATGTAAAGAAAAGGAAAGAAGAATAGAAAAGAATAAAACACAAAACATAGCAAAATATGGAATTTTAATATTGTAGGGAGATATGATCCTATCTAAGCCAATCAACTAAATACATATGGATAAAAGGGGGCCCCCAAAATGAAGTGACTCTTCAATGGCATACAGTAACCACAAGCACAATGCACCCCACACTCTCTGTGGTCCCCATTCTGGTGTTCCTTAACTACTATGGAAGTAGTAAAGAAAACCAGAAAAGAAGGTAGAAAAAAAAAATGAGTAAAAGGGAAGAGAAGGGTGAGGGGAGAAGGACCAGAAAAATACGCCAGTAGGAGTTCACAGAAGTCTGTGCTCACCTAGACATAGGAGGGCTAATTCAAAGCCACTCAAAACAACAAGAAATTGGAATAAGTTTCCTGCTCTCTCCTCATTATGTTAAATTCTTCTTCAAGTATTTAGATGACTGACAAGGAAAAGATGTCACCACAGTTAAAACTTCATCTATTCATCTGTCTGCTTCTGTCTGCAATGGTCCCCCAGTTTGGACAACTTCAGGTGGCTAGGCCCTTGAATCAGAACAAAGCCAATTTCAATGAATAGCGACTTAAACCACTGGTTCTCATTCTGAACATTAAATCACTGTGGAAGATTATTTTTTAAATACTCAGGGCTATTTTGTTTGTTTGTTTGCTTTTATTTCCCCTAATGTGCACCTAAATTTGAATGTCTTTGGCTTAAGGGAAAAAAATTAAATTCAGGGTAATCTCAGCCAGAACCAATATCAGATTATCCTATGCAGCTGTATCTAGAACATGAGTCAGGCACTGAAACAAACGGGTATGAGGATTAGGATTAGAAGAGTGTCCTGACAATTCACTCTCATACTGGGAAATTAAGTATTTTAGGGAGCTATGTATCCACATTCTATGTAATCCTTCTTGTCAGCATTTAAGACCCTTCCAGAGATGATGAGTTTCCTAAGAAAACACCATAAGAAATGAACACTAAAACCTCCAGAAAACATTCCCCAAGGAGACAAAATCTGTGTTGAAAAGGACTACTGGGCACAATAATAATCTGTTAGTTAATGTCTGGATTGCAAAATATGTGGCCCGCTAAAGGTCACTTAGCCCTGGTGCTGACTGGTTTGAACCAAAAATATGAAATGATTCAAGCAGGAAGTGGAGGCCTTGAGTGAACCTCAGCTGGTCAACTCTTTAACTTTTCCAGACTGGCCTAGCATTTAGTGGAGCAGGGCTGGCTTTTCTAGAGACCAGACCCTGGGCCTAAATTGGACCTGTCTTTTTTTTTTTTTTTTTTTAGTGGAGCTGGGAGACAGAGTCTTGCTCTGTCGCCCAGGCTGGAGTGCAGTGGCGGGATCTCGGCTCACTGCAAGCTCTGCCTCCCAGGTTCACACCATTCTCCTGCCTCAGCCTCCCAAGTAGCTGGAACTACAGGCACCCACCACCATGCCCAGCTAATTTTTTGTATTTTTAGTAGAGACAGGGTGTCACCGTGTTAGCCAGGATGGTCTCGATCTCCTGACTTCGTGATCCGCCAGCCTCAGCCTCCCAAAGTGCTGGGATCACAGGCGTGAGCCACCACGCCCGGCCTGGACCTGTCTTTCTAAGACTGAACATGAAAAAAGAGAAAGATGTTTGTCTCTGAGTCAGAGGGTGAAGTAGGCTTCTGTGGGTCAGTGGAATTCCTCTTCCTGTATTTTGGGCTGAGAATCTCAGCACCTTAAAAAGAGCTGTCAGTGCCTTTGACCTCTCATGCACTCTTAACTCTGGAGTCCTTATCTCTCTTCTTGGGAATGCTGACCTCAGTCAGCCTTCTTCTACCTAAAGAAAGCTGCACAGAAACTCTTTTCCCATGAACCGAACAGAAACATCCTGGATGAAGGGAGATTATGACTGTGCTTGAGGACATTCTGAAGGCAAAACATGCCAGCTCCCACCATGGCACATGTGAGGATTCTCTTTCTGAAAAATTCTGAAGGTTTCATCTGTTGGTCAAATTGATGATGATGATTCTAAACTATTTGTAAATGCTTACTGTTTGCTGTTTGCTGAGCACCATGCTGAGTATATATACACTAACTTGGGAACAATGAAAGTTTTACTATTAACATGCATGTCATAAGTATTGAATTGGAGAACTGAATAAAATGTTTTGGAAGCACTCATTAGGGGGTGACCCATTTTTATAAGAAAGTTGTGATGGGATAAAAGACATTTCACAGAGGCTATGATTTCTGTGTTAGACTTTGATGGTGAAGTATTAAGCTGGGCTGGGAATATTGGTAGAAACATGCTCATTAGAGGTGAGATTAGGAAGCTAAATCAAGATTTGTCAGATAATCCAACTAACTTGGAGAGATTGTCTAGCGTGGCTTGGGAACACAGCTGGGGCATCATAAGCCACACTGGTCACCTCACCCCTAAAACCTTTTCATGGCTCCCTGCTACCCTTAGTACAAAGCTCAAACTTCTTAACTTGTAATACAAGGCCTTCAGGATTTTCGTCTGTATTTCTTTGCCTAGACCCATCTTTTCCCTCATTTATGTTAGCTACCGTTTAGGCCCATACTTTTTGTTTTTTCAAACAGTTTGTGTGTTTGTTAATCTCTACAGCTTCTAAAAGGCTTTTACATAAAATAACCATCCTCCTCAATCTTCATCTTGTTGCTACCTACTCATCCTTGATATTTCAGTTTAGATAATCACTTTCTTAAAAGGACATTCCTAAGTCTTCAGATCAAGATAGCTTTCCTTCTACTTCCCCTTTTATAACATTTATTATCTTTAAACTTACTTTTTCTGTCCCCACTAGACTTCAGAATAGATTGTGTCTTGCTTACCAGTGTGCCCTTGTAACCTGGCATTTTCCCTAGCATCTAGTAGGTTTTCAGTAATACTTGTTTAAAAGAGAGTGTAAGGCAAGATTGCAAAGGATGTTGAATGTCAGGGTCAGGATATTATCCTATAGCTGGCAGGGATATGCTGCAGATTGGTTTAAACTAGGAAGAATACACTATCAAAGCTGAGTACTGAGAGATATCACTGTGTAGATGATGCTGGAATGAGTAGAATTTGAGGCTTCTTGCATAGAGAAATGCCTTGACTGTATATTTGGTTTTAGAGGCCATATTAACCAATCTATATCCCTGGACCAGAACCCTGTGTTGTTAACTGTTTTTATTGCAGAAAATGATCCTGCTTCAGCATCCCTGCCCTATCATGGTCCCACCTGATAAGAAACCTAGCCAATCAGGTGAAGTAGGGATAAGGAAGGAAAAGGAAAAACTCGTTGTTCAATCACTTTCAAAATCTCCCCTGTGCTTTGATTTGCTTTCAGAGAACACTTTAGCTCAACAAACAATTGCAAACTACCCAGTTGCAAGGTAAAATGAAAAGCCCACAGGCATTAATTATATATAGAGATATTAAAAAAGAAGCTACTGCTTAATTATTGTTTGCAAATCTCGGTATTTAAATTGACTTATTTGCAAATGTCTGTTTAGAAATTGACTTTGTAATTATAAAGTCAGTGCAGGGATGTCTCAGGCCCTGGAGGAGTCTAAAACGAGGAATGATAATGTAACAGCCAGAGTGAGACATTGTGAGCTGCATTTTAATAACTAAAGGTGGCTGGCAGGGGGTTGAGATGCTTAGTGGAAAATCCCTAAACTGGAAGATGAAGGGGCCAGGGTCTCCCTCCCTTGTTGGCAAGGAATCATTGGAGGAGACATGAGGGGGCAGGCAGGGAGCAAAGAATTTGAAGGTGGGTGAGGCCAAGGGCAACTGGGAGAGAGAACCGTAGGGAGTGTGTTGTGTTCTGTGTGAAAGGAGTCCTCCTTTGAAACCAATTACAGAGGTTTCAGGAAATCATCTAACACCAATAATGCTCTACTCAATTGTTGAAATCTAGAGGTACTATGGTAACATTATTTCAAACTGAACTGTGTCCCTCCAGAGTTCATATGCTGAAGTCCTAACCCTCAGTACTTCAACTTGTGTCATTATTTGGAAATAGGGTCCCTGCAGATGTTGTTAAGATGTGGCCATATAGAAATACGCTGGGCCCTTAATCCAATATGATTGGCTTCCTTATAAAAATGGGGAAATGTGAATACAGAAACACATACAAGGAGAATGCCATGTGAAGATGACGGCAGAGATTGAGCCAATGCTTCTACCGGCCAATAAATCCCAAAGATTGACAGCAAACTACCAGAAGCTAGCAGAAAAGATGTAACACAGAATCTTCCTTGGAGCCCTCATGAGGAACCAACGCTGCCAACACCTTGGTCTCAGACTTCTAAGCCTCCAGAATTGTGCAACAAGAAATTTCTATTGTTTCAGCTTCCCAATTTGTGGTTCTTTGTAACCCTAGGAAAGTAATACAGCTGGCATATTGGACTCACAATGGCATTACCTATCTCTACGAAGAAATTGGAGAGGGACCGACCTAGAGCTAACAAGAGGTTTTTGCAAAATACCAGAGTATTAGACATGGAAGGGCCTGACCTCGAAACTGTCTAGAATGATCGATGGGTCTTGAACATGGTTACATTTTGGAATTACCTGAGGAGTTTAAAAAAATACCAATGCCTATATTCTATGCTCAGAGATTCTGATTTAATTAATCTGGGTTATCTCCTGGACATCAGGCCTTTAAAAGCACCCATGGAGAGCTCATTTGTAGCCAATGTTGAGAACCAACCTTCTAGATTTTACATTATCTCCTTCATTTAACAGGAGAGGAAATTAAGGCTCAGAGAGGTGAAGGAATAATTGCCAAGGGTCACATTGTTAATAAGTGGAATAAATGAGAAGTGACCCAGACACTTGGACTTTCAGTTCACCGTTCTTCCCATCGAGCAGGATTTCTATCCTCTTGGCCCTGGATATAGAATGCAGGTACTGATTTCTGTTTCCTTGGGAGTCCTCTAGTCCTAGGCGAATGGTGACCTTGGCCATTGATACTAAAGGAAAGTTGTCAATTCTCCATGTGCACAGTGAGTTTAGAATACTATTTCACACATACCTCATCCTATTTCTTTATAGCAACTTTATCATATTAAGTGGGGCAAGTACGTTCCACCTGTTAAAGAAGATTAAGTACAGAGAGATGACACTGGCTCTCAAATTCAACTGTTGGTTAAAGACAGAACCAGGATTCAAACTTGGGCCTTTCTGAAACTACTCAATTATTTTTTTCACCACTTGTCCAGTGAAAGTGAAGTTAAACTGTATTGGTCTAATCTTTGTTCAAATATTTCTAAACAACCTTGGCCACTTTTCTGCTTTGATTCTACTTATGTCAGTGTCATCCATTTACTCCGAAAAGATAAAAGACTTGCATGAACTTTGGGCCTTCATTCAAATATATTGCAAGGCTCAGAGTGGTGATGGAGAGTGTGGTCATCACGATGTTAGAGAAAATATCACTAAAGAAGGGTGATGTTCTCATTTTCCACTTAAAGATAGGTCTGTTATCCTGCTTTAAAATGACCACCCTGGCCTTTCAACTTATCCCCATCACTAATAGACACAGGTATAAAATTAGAGCCATTTGATTCCTGTCTGTAATCCTAGTTGCACACTGATTTTTTTGTACTTATACAAATATAGGTTCAAGGTCCAAATCTTGGATTTACTATTTATTAATTATGGAACTGTAGGGAAGTCAAATACTTTGAGTTTTAATTTTCTCAACTGTAGAATGGAAAGAGTAATGCCTATTCCTCGTCTAGTGAGTAAAGCCAAAACAGCCAAGTATAAAGAGGTCCCCAGAGAACCTCTGACTGGCCTGCACACTGGGAGAATGGAATGGAGGCTCAGGAAGTTCACACTTTATAAGGGTGTGGCCTGACCTCTCCTGTTCTGGGGTGGTTACCTGGAATTCAATCTGTGAGATGAGGGCCTGTTAACAGGAACCTCTCTCACTTTGCTGAATTTTTTTTTCCTTTTTACCCAATAAATTTCATTTTTCTAACCCTTCAGAGTGTCTGCAAGCCTAATTTTTCATGGTTGTGTGACAAGGACCCCATTTTTAGCTGAACTAAGGAGAAAGTCCTACAACAAAGTGACCTCGTGTAAATAATATTCCTTATACAGATGCACCTTGATTTACAATGGGATTATATCCAGAAAAAAGCAATCATGAATCAAAACATTATAAGTTGAACCATTGTAACTCAAGGACTGTGCATATATATTATTCCCTCAATAATGTGAGTTTGAATCTTTTCTTCCAGATAAGTAGCTAACAATGGTTTCAAAACAATCAATGGCTTGCCCTGCTTTGGACCATTAGCTGCATTGTTCCTATTCCCAAGTCCTATTTTGTAATTTCACCTTGTTTGTGTCCCAGTTTTAAAGTCTTTGCTTCAGCAAGCTATCCAGGACTCCATTTATTTGCATCGAGCCCAAGCTTTTTCTTACGAATTCTTCCAGTGACTTAAATTTTGCCGATGATCCATCTTCCATCTCTTTCTTCTATGCTACTTCTCTGGAACATCACTAAGAACACTATTCATGCTCTGACTGCCTTCTGTGATTCTGCCTATTGCCTCACAGTAGGTCTCCCTGGTCTTGACAACCTGAAGAGGCTTGGGTTTTAGCTATTTCTCAAAGAGCAAGAGCATGAATGGAGTAACAATAGTAGGATGTAAACTCTCAAGCTCTTCAGGAAGACTTATCCCTATAGGGCAAACAGCAAAGTAAAGAAGGTGGGAGACATATTGTTGAGGATCAAGTGCCCAGAATAACACTCTGAGTCCATGTTATAGGTCCAAAGCCCAAGTCTTGGATCCACTATGCATTAATTATGGAACTGTAAGGAAGTCATATACTTTGAGTTTTAATTTTCTCAAATGTAGAATGGAAAGAATAATGCCTATTCCTTGTCTGGTGAGTACAGTGATCTCATGTAAATAATATTCCTTATACAGATGCACCTTGACTTACAATGGGATTATACCCAGAAAACCAGATCATGAATCAAAACATCATAAGTTGAACCATTGTAAATCAGGGACTGTGATTTACAATTATGGGAGAGGTGGTCTTTGATATCTCTTGATGGATATCCCTCTCCTCCTAAGAAGCCCCTGGTCTTACCTTCTTTTACTGTATAAAGCCAACCTGAGGAAAGTCATCAAAGTGGTCTGGCCTTCAGAGACTGCAAAACCAGAAAGTGATGTTTGCTGTACAAAATGTCTCACTTTTAAATCTTGCAATCTGACTAGATTCCCTGTAAAATGCTAAATGTGTTTTAAGTAAAGCTCAAAATTCAAATGAATACTCCCAACAATATTTATGCATTCCATTTCTTTCTTATATATAGGCCATAACATTGAGGAATTGCATATAAAATATTAGAACCTGAAATTTTTAGGGCACCTCCCATGGGCCAAGCATATTCTGAATCTTCATAATATTGTAACAACATATGTATTATTACTAGTTCTATTTTGCAGATGAGAAAACTGAGGCTTAAAAAAAATTAGCAAGTTATTCAATACCAAGTTAGCTCATCCAAAATCTTGCAGTTAACAAAGAAGAAAGGTGCAATTTGATGCAGCCCTGTGTGATTTCAAAATCTATTCTCAGAATTACTAAATGATACTATTTAGGAAACCAAAGAAAGACCACTTTCTCCCAACCCCTCATTTAACCCCCTTCAGGAGAGAACAAGATAGAGATTCACCACTATCATTTATACGTATATTTCCCAGCCTATTTCTTTATTTGTAAAACAAGGCTGAGCTCATCTAGAAAAACCCTTCAAGCTCCAATATTTTATTATTCAGATACAAATACTGCCAGTGAAAGCAAGCAGCCACTGCTGAAGGGAAGATATTAATGATCTACAATTAATACCCCATTTCATTAAAAATTAGATATGTTAAATGCCATTCAATTTTGTTTGCACCATCAAGTTCTGGGTAGGTGTCTACGTTTCTTACAACTTTCCAGTAATTCTCCATCACCAACTGGGTTAATTTTCCAAGCAGGCAGATGACAGATTTTAATTCTCAACCTTTAGTATTCTCCAGCCCTTGAGACATTGGAGTTCCAACATGAACTGATTCAGCCACTATCCCAATCCAAGATTAGGATACTTTCTTTGGGGTGAAGTCTATGTGGGCCCCTCCATGTATTAAAAAAAAACAACATTAACAAGGCTTACATATGGGGTTGTCTCCATATCTATCCCACACTCACACCCACTGATTTTCTGATGGCAGACACTGTAAATTTATGACAGTAGGTTTTCAGACTCAATATAAATATTACTTACTCACTTAAGGCTTCTCCTGTTGTAGTCTGAAGTGAAAGAATCATAGAAGACCAAGTTTTAAAGAAGATATAGTAAGTTATTACTATATAGTAATAATGCTAACAGCAAAGCAGCAAGAGCAACATTCATCCTTGCAGCTACCACATGCCAAATACAGTGGCTACATGCTTTATATATGTTTTTTCTCTTATTCTTAAAAATAATCCAATAAGTGGGTAGTATGGTCATCCTCATTTTACTTGTGAGAAAATTAATTGATTGTTTACTGGTTGTTTACATATTGGTTATTTTATTGGTTATTGGTTATTGATTGCTATATAACAGATTTAGCAGCCTAAAACAATATATATATCATCTCGTTCAGTTTCTAAGGGTCATGAGCCTGGGAGTGTCTTAGGTGGGTGGTTCTGGCTTAAAGTCTCTCATAGGTTTGCTAACAAGATGTTACTCAGAACTGAAGTCATATGAAGGCTTGACTGGGGATTGACTTTGAGATTCAGTCACATGTCTTTTAGTAAAGTCTAATCCTACCACGTGGGCTTCTTCTAACAAAATGGCCACTGCTTTCCCTGGAATGAGTAAACCAAGAGAGGAAGAGGCAGAAGCTGCAGTGTCTCTTATTGCCTTGGGAGTGACATACCATCAATTGTGCATTATTCTATTAATCACATACCCCATCTCTGTTATGATATGGGAGGGGATACACAAGGGAATAATACCAGGAGGCAGAAGTCACTGGGGGCTACCTTGGAGTCTGCCTATCACACAAACTGAGATTACACAACTGGTAAAGTAGCAATAAAGAAGTGAGTTTATAAACTCAAGTTATGTCATCTTCACAACCCATGCTTTAAACCACATGTTTACTGCCTCCTTAAAATGTCTTCTCATGTACCTCACTTTCTAAGCCTTTCACTACGAGTCAGGGTTTGATCAGAGAAACAGAATTACTAGGAGTGACATAGAATTAGGTATAGTAAGTCATATAGCAAGTTGATATTTAGTATAGTGTAGCAAATTATACCGTCTTTATGTGGGCTGGAATCTACATGGCAGGCAGAAAAAGAAGGAGGAGGAGGAGAGGAGGAGAAGGAGAAAGAGAGGAAGAACACATGGATATAAAGTGAAGAAGAGAAAGGACAAACTAGGATCTGATAAGACAAAGTAGAACCCACAAGGATGAAGTGAAACCCGTGTTAGGCTCTCAGTGCCTTCAAGCCTGCAAATTTGATGCGATGTGTAGGTGATCTGCAGGAAAAGTGAGTGCTCTTTGTTATGGGAAGCTTGAGAAGATTAAAGAAGAGATCTGATGGGAAGTGAAGGAGTTACAGGGATGCTGCTGCCCCATACCACAAGATAAACTAGCAGTAAGCAATAATGTGGGTAATCTGCAGCAACCTCTTGCACCCTGCACAGACCTTCCAAGTCTAAACAGAATATAGTTGCTGCTTCCCTTCCTCTTTTCAAATCTCATATAAAATGTCTCTTGTGGCCCACAGTATTCCTGAATTATGCAGGGTAGGGAGTCCTTGGAAAGTCAATACCAGCTTAACTAAATTGACATAATAAAAACCCACCGTACCATCTCCTCTGTTGTGTTGCACTTTTCCATAGTAGCATCTGCAAATCCATATCCACACTGTACCCAGAGAGACACACCACAAGCTATCACTATCTTGTAAGTTTTAATAATTTTTTTGCAAGGGACCACAAGTTGTTATTCTGCACCAGGCCCAATAAATCTGCACTGCCCCAATTTAGCCCTCATCCTTCTGACAGATTTTTTTTCTTCAAAACTCACCTGTCAAACTTACCAAACTTACCTGTCACTTAGGAAAAGTTTTCCCACCCAACAGTTCTACCCCCTTAAAGAAAGATACACACACACACACACACACACACATTAAAACAAAAAATCCTTCCCTGGAACTATCTGTGAGGTTGTTAGCTACTGCTTTGCACTTATCATCATGAAAGGTCATCATTTACTTCTCCATCTTTACTGTAAGTTCTTCAAGAGGCTCATCTTTGTATTCCTGTGCCCAGCACAGAGCTCAGCCCACCAGTTGAGTTAAATACTTTACAGCACCTCTGTCAGCTCACTTTCCAGCCTCTGCATCAATGTCTCCACTGTGAGTTAGCTCAGTACTTCACTAAGGAGCCAACTTTGAACAGCTTTCAGCAGCTGTGATAGCTAGAAAATTCTTTCTCATAAAGAAATCTAATTTTATCTACATTTATCTTCCTGTAGATTCTACATACTGATCATAATTTTATTCACTGAACATAGGCAAAATGAATCTGCTCTCTTCTAGTGATAGCTCTCAGGTATGTGAAGGCTAGTTACTATTCTGCTTATATTTGTATACTTACACCTCACCGTGGCCTGGATCCATGACTAATATATCTCTTTACACACAAGGTCTAAGAGTCCTTGGATTGGTAGCGTGTCTAGACTGTCTTGGTCTGGGGCAACTGGAATGACTTGGCTCTCCTTCATGTGTTTCTTAGCATTCTGCAGGGTATTCTGGACATGTTTTCATGGTGATAGAAGAGGTGTAATAACGGGGACAAGCCTACCTAACAAGTGTGTTGCTAGTCTTTGCCTGTGTCACTTCTCCTGATCTCCCATTGGCAAGTGGAGTGACCAACCATCCTGATTTTTGTGTAGCTGAAGTGTTTCCCTGGGCCCAAAGGGCTTCCAAAGGTGTGGGATCTTCAGTGCTAAAATGAGGACAACTGGTTACCTATCCAGTCATGTGACTAGGTTCAGAATCAGAGTGAGACACACTGCAAAGCTGTCACGCAAAGGGTGTGGATTTGAGGAACAAAGAATTGGGGCCATTAATGTAATCAGTCTACTGCTGATGGGCTATGTGTTTTTCAAATCACTCCCAAACCAGTTGTTAGACCAAATCAATACATCTCATCTTCATTCTTCATCTTAAACTAAAAAGAGACCAGACATAGCCACAGAAAATGAAAGGCATGTTGTTGAAGAACACAGTGGGGTTTGTTGATTTTTAAAATTCTCATACAGGTATTTTTCAAGTTGATAGCAGAAGTCTCTTGCTCACCTGCTCCCTAGAGCATACCCCAAACAAGACTATGTACTTTCCAATTAAACTCAGGTGAACTTAGCCCCGACATGTAGCTCAAGTGTCAGTGCAATGCCAAAACAACTGGATGAAAAATGTAAACTGAACTGAGCAGAGTTTTTGTTTTTGTGTTTGTGTTTTGCCTCCACTATTGAAAGCAATTTTTGATCAGGTTTTTCTCAAATCAGGTCAAATTCATGCATGATGTCCTGGTGGGCAGAGCCTTCATCAACTGCTGCCACCCACCTCTCCCACTTTTTTCCCTTTGCTCTCCCTCATTGACACTCTGCTCCAAACAGGAAGTGCTGCTTCAGCCAGGTCATTCATTCATCATTCACTTATTGGAAACCCATCATTGGCTGGCTACTGTGCTAGCCCCAGGGAATGTGGGGAAGAATAGCTCTGAATCAGTAACCTGAAGCAAGCCAACAGCAGCTACAGACTTCTGTACAAATAACTAGTGAAGATGTTTATATAAGATACATGCAAAATACACCGTCATAGAAATATATGTAAGGTAAATGCAAAGGAAAAACACTGCTGTCTTTGCCCAGGCAAGTCAAGAAAGATTTCAGAGATGAAGTGCCCTTGGATTAAGCCTTGAACGATGATAGAAGCTCACTTGTTATAGAGTAGAGCAGTTAAACACATGGACTTTGGAGTCAAATAGGGTTTGGAATGATATTCTGTCACTGGCTATCTGCATGACCTTGGGTAAGTTAATTAATTTCCCATTTTCCTGAATTTTACATGTTCTCATAAATAAAATGGTCTATTAAGAATTACATGAGATGAAATTACGTGTGGGTGTATATAAGTATGCCCATCTATAGTACTTAGCATTGTGCTTCTCAGAGAGAAATCCCTCAGAGTAGAGCTATTACCATTGTATCACTTCTGATAGTGGCAAAAATGAATTGAGCAGAACATTCCAGATAGATAATACAGTAATTCCATGAGTATCAAAAAAGCATCACATGTTCTTGGCTTTAAAAAAAACAGAAATTTGACTTGGCATTGAGTGTTATATGTCAAGATTGATTGCAGAAAGTGCAATAGATTGTGAAGAAGATAAGGTTGAAGAGGCAAAGGATACCTGAGACTGAAGGATTTTAAACTGTATGTCAAGTAATACTGTATGAAATTGGGAGGAGTTGATTACTAAGGAATAGAAAGAAGTCAACGTAATATCCCAACAAGATCCACTAGAATGGAAGATGTATAAGTACAAGGGTCATATCTGGCTTACCACTTCCTGTAGGGACTTAACAATGCCGTTCTCCTTGCAGAAGCTCTACAAACTTTTGCTGAATGAGCAAGTGAAGGAGTAGCAGTGGCATCTGAAAGACAGTCAGACAAGTTTGCTATATCAGTTCAGGTAAAGAATACCAACCACTTGACTTATGGCAGGAAGAATAGTTTCAAAAAAGTTAGGAGGCACAACTGTGAGGATTGGGTACTGGCTCTGTATGTTGAAAAGAAGGGAAGCATCAAAGGTGATCTGAACTCTACCATGGGTCTCCAGGAAAAATTCCAAAGAAACAGGATTAATGGTGAATCGTATTTTTTTTTTGCTGGTCCATTCAGGTGTTTCTGACACCAAATGAGATCATAGGTTTGCAAGTGCTTTGCAAATTGTAAAGTAACTGTGTAATGGTAAATGATATTTATCCACTCACAGATAATTGGATAGCTATTGTGGGCCAGGGACAATTCTAGGTGCTGGGGTAGAGCATCAAGCAATGTCTTATTGTTCATGGATCTAGCATTCTAGTGTAATAAGAACTTCTCTGATTTTAAGTTACTCAAGAGTTACACATTCTCCTTCACTCACTAATAGCTAACATGGATTAAACTCTTTCATTATACCAGGAGTTTCATAGAAAGAATATCATTTAATTCTGGGAGAACACTTGAGATGAGCATATCATTCCCATGTTGAAGATGAGAAAGCTAAGACTTCAAATATTTGAGTAGCATTACAAGGTTCACATAGATTCAAAGTGGTAAAGCTAATATTTGAAACTGGGTGGAGAAGGTGTCATGACAGACTCTTTGGGGCGATGCCAGGACAGGAAAATGTCATGTGATTTGGAAAGGCATCACAAATAATACAAATGCATACTTGGAAATTAAAATAATACTTTTTTATTTTTATAATACAAACTACAAATCTAAAGCTAAACCAATCCGGGGTGAGGGGACTGTTGGGGGTATGGGTTTAAAAGCCTAGGAAATTCTTTCCTAGCTAAAATATTGACAGGACTTTCATAAGGCCCCTTCTCAGTTAAGAAACTCAGTCACTTACATTTTCAATCTAAGACTATTAAACACAACGTCTCTACAACCCCATGAAGTTAAATACCCTTATTAAAGTGATCTCATATATATTACAGTTAAATAATAGCCGTGGGAGAGGGCAATTAGCAGATGCGGTCAGGAGAGAAAAAGATATGTTTTTCAGATGAGATTGGAAATGAGATGGAGAGTCAATGAGGCAGAAATACACAAGACACTTTTTTTACCCTGAAGTTTCTTGAATTCTGTTACTAATGATACCTTAAGATGCTTAGAGCTCTGACCAGAAAGGACACATTGTCATCAGGGAAGTTCAAGGAGACTTTCAAAAAGTCCAACCACAATGGATTTCTACCTAGTTCTTTCTAGAAAGCAGTGTTCCTCCTCCATCGTCGTTGCATTTATTGATCACTTGAACTGAGAAAGAATCAGCCATTATGGTTTTGTTACCTAATACCAGAGGGAGAAAGAAGGCAGAAGTCTGGTTTCTTGAAAAGGAGAAGGTCATCAGCTTGAAACAGCAGACAAGGTACTCATCTCAAATTTTATTCCCTGATTCTTGCAAGTCTGCTTCAAATTCCACCACTATTTGCCATCGTTCTGGATTATGATGGATTTTGGTCTTCTAGTCTGGCTGCAGAAATGCAAATATCTATTTGTGGTCTTTCGCAGGATGCTTTGAACTTTTAGTTAAAAAGACGAAGGGAGATAGTAGAAATCTCTGTGGGTGAGTGAGAGGGACAAAAGGATTTTATGTTCATGTGAACCTAGGTTTAATTTCTGACCCATAAATTTACTAACACTTGTTCATCTTGTCCATCATTGTTTTTAGTGAACCAATAATACCTCAAGACAACTCAATAAACATTTGTTAGAAAATAAATGGGTGACCTTGAATAGCTCTTTTTCTCTCTCTCGTTCTCACCTACTCTCTCTCCCATCTCATAGCAAAAGCCCATCAGTGATAGAATGAAATGATAGGGACAATTCTAATAAATATCAAAAAATTACATTTCTTTTCCTCTAGAATTAAGAAAGTTTAATTCCCAACTATACTATGCAGTAGCCATTTCTTTGATCAGATCAATAATTCTCTGACACTTGGTTTCATCACTGATACAAAGGAAGGGATAAAGATCTGTTCCCATTCACCTCTCAGTTGCTCTGAAGATTACAAGAGTTTATGGAATTAGATACATTTGGTAAACAGCACAGCACTGTTTAAATGTTTATTATCATTATCCTTATCATAATTGTGTAGATGTGGGTCAAATTCTCACTGGTGACCCATCTTTCTTTGGTTGTGGGAGCAACTACTGTGTCCATGGCAATCTTACAGTCATTATTTTTAAAATCCGACTATGTTTTCATTAACTAAGTCTACCTTTAAGAAGCCGGATGCCTTCCAGTGCATCTAACTGCATAAAGCAAAAGATCCTAAAGGAATTTATGTGGCCTCAAGGAGCATTATTAATGGAGGTCCCTTCTAGAGATGTAATTTTGGAAGCAATTTTCCATGAAATTACTGAATGTGTGTATCCATATAAATTTGAGCCCATTTAGTACAATTATAATTTAGCCCAATTATTGCACTAATGACATTTTCAGTAGATATTCTGGTTTAAAAGGAAGGGATACATTTATTACATGTGTATGTAAAACATACGTCAAACTGGATTGTCAGATAAATGTTTCCATGAGTGCTTCCATATGCCTTTTTCCATTCATCTTCACTGACACACGACCACAGTGGGTTGTACAATTGAGTAAGGGAAATATCTGAGTCTGAATTGTCTTTAGTTAGGGCTGAAATATATCTCAACAAAAGGAATTACATTTCATCACATTTTGTGACCTAACAGACTAACAAAGCAGGTGATTAATAGTATGGATTTTGGAGCCAGCTGGGGCCAGTTTTGAATTCTGGATCTGCCCCATCCAGCAGATGGCATTGAGCTTTAGTTTTCCACCCTTAAAGAGGAAGATAGTAGTATCAATCCTTAAAGGTCTCCCAGGGTTGTCAGAATAATAACAGCAAAATGCACAAATATAAAGTTCTTAACACAATGCCTGGCATATAATGCACTCTTTAAGTGATTAATGTATATGATATCTTCCTAAGATATTGATTTCAGATAGAACCAAAATAAAGTGTGTATGTGTGTGTGTGTGTGTGTGCAATGTGTACTTCTCTGTGTGCGTAACTATAAAACCTGAGGTTCAGAATGGTTGTGCAATGAGTTCAAATGGGTCCAAAGATGTACAATTCGTTAAGCAGTTGTGCTGGAAGCAGAATGAGCTTTGAGGGACCTCAGAGATAAGACAGTCCAGTCTCTTATATTTCAAGGACGCTGAATAAAGAAGGAATAATTGACTTGCCATAGCTAGCGGAAGCAACAAGACTAGCCCATTATACTTCGTAAGTTCAGTTCAATATTATCTCATTAAAACACACTTTTCCCAGAGTGCCACACAGTCTTTTCTCCACCTGCCTGCCTTCAGCTTATCTTTGCTTCACGTACCCAGGTTATTGGGCTTCTCTTTTACAAATGAAATATATATGCAACCCTAAACCATATATCTCTTCTATTTTTTTCCCAAGACAGCAGGAAGGCCTGGGTGTTGGAGAGTGTTTTTCATGTATTCACTTACAGAAATTCAAAATACAACCTTAGCAGTCTGTGTGTGTGTGTGTGTGTGTGTGCACATACACACGCATGCACATGTGCGATGTTCCCTCTCAATTATTCTTCTGTAGGACATCAGGAGCAACTTATGGGTTACCATGCTCCTCAGTTGTCCTCAAAGATATCAGTATCAGAGTTGATCATGGTAGTGACAATGATTCTACACATATTGGGTATTCACAGTTATTTTGCCCTCTTGATTCTACAATCAGGTTCTCTTGTCATCAATCAGCAATCATCATGGCAACATTGCTGTTAATTTCCACACATGGTTCTCTCTTATGCCCCTTACCCTCTCCCCAGGCCAGTCTACAACCTTCCATCTTCAGAGGCTTCCAATGTAAACCATTCTACCAATTGTGTCTTCTCCATCATTCTTCAAAAGCAGATGGGACTGACATTTTCCACAGGAAACGTAGCATTTTGCCTCTGCATCCTCTCCACTTACTTCCTCTAACTCTGCAGGTGCGCTTGTGCCTCTTTCTCCTTTCTGGTGTTGCTGTCTCTCCAAGATAGCAGTGACTCCCCATTGATGGACAATTACTTTGGGGATCCTTTATTTATTTGTCCCCTTAGAACGTGGCACTAATGATCATGTTAACCCCACTGCTTTCTAACTTTGAGTCTCATATGGAAAAAAATGGTGCTCATGAAGGAAAAAAAATTAAGAACAAAAATTTACCAAGAAGGCTGACAAGAAATAAAAAAGTGTTATTTTGGTTAAAATGATCCTCAAACTTAAATATGTACTCCAGTGTCATAGTTATTCCCTATTATCCAGCATTATCACAATTCTGGTGTCACCACTTTCCACCCCAGGGTTTAAACTTCTCCCAGCCTTTTTGACACTCACTTTAAAATCAAACGGCCTTATACCATACTAAAAACACAGCATTGGTAGCAGAGGCTGAATCTTCTCAGTTTGGGCTTAATTTGCTTATTTAATTTCATTTATGGTTTACATTTATACAATTTATATTAAAAATATATTTTTTCTCCAGTTGGATTTTGTTGACAAGGATTTCCAGTGCCTTAGTTTTGCTGCATTGTTTGGGCTTGAACACCTGACTTTTGTGTCTATAAGTTCTCCTTTACCCCAACTTGTAAAATAGAATCAGTTAATGGGTTTTCAAAATTTTAAAACAATAAAAATATTTTAATAACAATTTTTAGTCTACAATATTGAAATTTTACTGAGTTTCTTATTTCATTTCCAATTTAATTATTTGATAAGATAATATAATCAGTATAACACATAGTTATTTGGAATTTGCTGAAACATTTGGACTTTATATCATTAGAGGAGACAAAATCATAAATGATTCATTTTCTTTGTATATTGCTAGGCTTATTACCGTGAAATATTTTCTTGTCTCCATTATAATAAAACTTTTTGCCCTAAATTTCAGTTTATTTGATATAAATATTGCTATTCAAGCTTTATTTTGGTTTATGTGTTCAACTATATGTTTTTCTCCTTTATTTGGAAATAAATAGTTCTTGTACGTAACATATTACTGGCTGTCTTTGTTATTAATTTTTTTGTTTACCTACCTTCTTCTTTTTTTAATTATCACTTTCCTGTTTCTCTTAAATTGATAAAGTTTTGGTTTCCACTGTTTTCTTATTCTAGTTTGAAAGTTACTTATTTGGTTTCTATTATTTAAGGAGTTTCCCAGAATTGTTATCAAACATTCTATTAATTTATTTTTTTTCTAGCAACAACTAAGGTTAACCAGTTATCTATTAAAGACAGAGAAATCAGTTATGCTTTCTTCTCTGACTCCCATCACCTGGTTGGAAGCATTGGAATTTGAATTCCAGATTGTTTTAGAGAAAAAAGTACATATGTATGTCTAATCTAGACACCAATGTGGTATTTTCTTTACTCACAAATACTTATTGCCTATCATTACTTCCTTTTGTATTCATTATTCTTATACACGTGGAGTATCTTTAACCGAAAGAGCCAAAATACAAAATGTTTCAGAACAGAAACTTTTTCAGTGCTTACGTGACATTCAAAGAAATGCTCATCAGAACATTTTGATATTTTTTATTTTCAAATTGGGAATTCTCAACTGGTAAGTATGTGCAAATATTCCAAAATCTAAAAAAATACACAATCTGAAACACTTATTCTTCCAAGTATTTTGGATAAGGAATACTCAACCTCTAGTACATTCTTTAATCATGCATTGGAAACATTTTTGCTACTGATTTTTTAAGTTCTTGTCTGCCCATAAGTATCATTATTTATCTCTCATATTCAAGTTATAATTTAGTTGCATATAGCATTCTTATTTTACATTTATTTTGTGATATAGTCACATGTTCCAGGGATTCAGTTGTGGACTTGGGACGTTATTCCCCCAATACCTGTGAGTCCTTGCTTGCCCCATGTTTCTTGGGTTCTCGTTTGTGCTTTCAATCTTCCTATACCTTTCAGATGCTGTGGTAGCTTTGGATTTCCAAGACTAGGATGCTGTGGCAAAGTTGAAAAGTTTGAATGGTGAGTAACACCTGTAAAATTAAAAGGCAGCGGCAGGATTGGGTGGGTGAGGGAGCTGTCAGCATACTATTTTTACCTGGCAGTCCCTGACAGCCTGTCAGGGATCTGTCAAGGTCACCCATGGCAGAATCCCCAGCTTCCCACTGTCTTGCTTAGTCACTGGCTAGAGGCTGCCTGAGAATAGCATGATCTTGACTCAAAAGCTGGGGTGGATGCTTACGATGCTACTAGCTGAAGACTGGCAGCTAAGCACATTCCAGCAGCTGGACAGTGAGTTTTTTTCTTGAAGGGGATCTGGGGGTGCATCTCATATTACAGAAATTCATTCTGAGAGATTTTCACTCTTCCAGATCACCAGTTTCTTCTTGACTCTGTCCATTCTGCTATTCAGTCTATCTCTTCTGTGGTTCCTGTTATTCTTTTCATTACATAATCATGTCGATTTCATTACTAAGACCTCCTGCTTCTTCTTTCACACAACCTCTTAATTTTGTTTCATAGAAGCTCTACTTACCTATTTTGTTGATAATGTTAATTATGCTTATGCTAAATTTCTTGTCTGCATTTTCTGTCAGCATTTTTCCTCTTTGTTCTCTCCCTTTCATTGTGCTAGTTCTCACATATCTTGTAATTCTTGTCCATAGCTTATGTTTACAGTTGACCTTAACTTCAAGACCGTCAGCTAACTTTTTAAAGGGTAGAAGCTTCTACTGAAGTCTTCCCTCGCTGTTTTCAGTAGGATTAAAGAATGGGTGGAATGTAGCAGGAAGAGAAGGATATTTCCCACTGATCTCTCAAGATTTCTGGTCACTCGGGTTCTGCCTTGTCTCCTACCTGCAAATGGTCCCTCTATTTACAACTCCTTGTTACTAAAAGCTTGAAGTGGGGATGGCTTACAGACCCTGGCCACCTCTCAGCCCCATCAATACCCTTCTGCCCCTTGTGTGCTTGGCATTCCCATGCAGTGGTAGGAAATGCCCATGGGTTACCTCTAGGCCCTGCACTGCTGTTATCCATAGTTTCAAGTCTCTGGAGCTTCTCTTTGCTTTAATCAAATACCACCTCCTCTTGGCCTCTCTTAGATTCCTCCTATTCTCTATTCTGAACATGTTGCTGTACTTACTCAGTTAAAACCGTATTTTTGACATTTCAGGTCTTAGATGCAGATCACAGAGACAATAGCATGAACTCCAAATGCCATGTTGACTAGAAGATCCAGCTTAATACAATTTTTTTTAATTTTCCCCCAATAGGAACATGGAGCTGCTCTCCCTGAATTGAAAGATGGGACCCGGAGCCCTTAACCCCGGAGGTTCCTTTGCATCTCTCCTCTGACTGCATGGAACATGATGTTTTAAATCATTGGATTGGATGACTTCCAGGGTCACTTTTACTCATACATTTTATGATTCCAGGGTCCAAGAATGATGGTATTACATGTAAGAACTCTGAAGCCTCAAAGAGAAGAGCAATTAGAATTCTTCTTTCTTTCCTATTGTTCATAAACACGGTATTAAAATGACCACTAAAGAGCAGAAACCTCTCACAGGCTGTTTCCCAGTTCTGATATTATACAAAGACAGAACACCCTCCCTTCACTTCCCTTTTAATATCTCAAGTCTCTTCCTTCGTTCATCTGTTAAAGAACATTTATCCATTTTTCCCTGTTCAATATTTATCCCATTTTATTTAATGATCAATTATCAACATTGCAATTATTGCCACCAAGTTGAGGGGAACGTGTAGAGAAGCAAGTTGTGAATATCAGTAGTACGCTTGGTCCAGGTGGGGGAAACTGCTTTAGAAACGACTGGCCACTTGTGAGAAACTTGGCAGTGTTTCTTTCTCATTTTGACAAAAAGTATAAAGTCAAGTGTTGTTTCACTTTTATTTTTGGTAACTTTAACACAGCTTTGTTTTGAAAGTTGAGTTCAAGGAAAGACCTCGAAAATACCAATTAAGTGCCTCTGTTAAAAGCCACTGGTAGGAAAAAGAAGTCTCTATGGTGTTTGAGGAAAAAATAAAGTGAAAAAGAGAATCACAAAATTTCTAGGAGAAAAACTCTGGGCACCATTAATCTTCCCCACACAAAATGGAATTATATGAAGACAGGTTTCTTCTAGACGTTCACTGAAACTCAGAGCATATGCATACAGAAAGAAGCTTAGCCAAAGCAGTACTCTATAAGGGGGCTGATTACCCGATTCTGTCCACTCTGGGAACCTACATGTTGGTTATAATAATTAAGTAGGATTTGCTCCAGTGAGATATCAGCCTATGAAAGCATTTCCCAATGTGTGCTTTATAAAACAGTTATCTTACAAGATATGCTGTAAAAAAGACCCCGTGATCAAACAAATTTGGGAAATACACCATATTCTCTACTCCTGTGGGAGATTTCCTATGCATATTATCATGTCAGGTAGTTTAATTATATTAACCCAGCATTTCTCAAAACAATTTCCCATAGTACCCTCTTTGTTCTGGTTCCTTGACACCTGTTGCTAAGGGCAGGTGGTATATCATGGCGGGTAAGAGCAAAGCCATAGAAAATGAAGAACCTGATTTCAAATCCTGGTTCTTCTACTTAACAAGTGAAATCTCTTTTGGCTTCACTTCCCTTGTCTATAAAAGTGAGACAATAATCATGATCTTGTGGAATTGTTGTATTCACAGGCAGTAATACAACTAAAGAACACAGCTCTGTACCAGCCATGTGCAAAGGGCTCAGAAATAGTAGCTAAAAGAATATGTAGTGATTCTCGAGGTTAAATTGATAATAATAATAGAAACCCAAAAACAACAAAAACATCTGGAAGCCTAGAGAGTTGTAAATATTAATATATGGATAATTTTGTTCTTCCTTCCTTTGGTCCTAGAAAAATGTTAGAATGAGAATAGAGACCTGGAAAAAGCTTTGCTGTAGAGAGACAGATTTTTAAGTACTTCTTAAAGTTAGTTTTTATTATCGCCCTTTCAATGGAGCCCTTTCTGCACCCACATCCTTTTCACCAATGTCCATCTGACAGGATATTTCCTGTTTCCTTTCTACCAATTTTTTTTTTTTTTTTTTTTTTTTTGAGATGGAGTCTCAATCTGTCGCCCAGGCTGGAGTGCAGTGACATGATCTTGGCTCATTGCAACCTCTGCCTCCCAGGTTCAAGTGATTCTCCTGCCTCAGCTTCCCAAGTAGCTGGGCCTATAGGTGCCCACCACCTCCCCCAGCTAATTTTTGTATTTTTAGTAGAGTTGGGGTTTAGCCATGTTGGCCAGGCAGGGTTTAAACTCTTGACCTCCAGTGATTCACCTGCCTTGACCTCCCAAAGTGCTGGGATTAGAGGTGTGAGCCATCATGACCGGCCCTCTGCCATTTACTTTTACACCTACCACAACACAGGAGTCACTTTCTATAACCTCTGTGTCCTTCTTGTCCCACTGTCTCTTTTTCAGTGATGAACTCTTAATGGCCTCACACATAACCACTGCTCTGTGTAGCTGAAGAGGCCCCAGAGGAGCCTGAGGAGAGACACATTTTGGCCACACGTTGAACCTAGGGTGAAATTTGAAGTGAGAGTTTTCAGCAGCCATGTTTTTACAGAACAGCTGACCCTAGCAGGGGGTAGTAGGTTTGAATTTTGCTAGTTTCTTTATTGCTAGATTAGGGGGAAAAAAATAAAACAAAACGAAGAAACAAAACATTCAAATACATTTGGCAGGTGGTCTTACAACTCCAGCATGGGTGCTCAGGATTTCAATGTTAAACTTGGTTAATCATGATTCAGAATTCAAGGAAAGGAATATCGTGGAGTACAGAGATAGAGTCCATGAGCTTTGGTATTAAAAACTGGGATCTTTGGGAGGTCAAGGTGGGTGGATCACGAGGTCAGGAGTTTGAGACCAGCCTGGACAACATGGTGAAATCCTGTCTGTACTAAAAATACAAAAATTAGCCGGACGTGGTGGCGGGCATCTGTAATCCTAGCTACTCAGGAAGCTGAGGCAGGAGAATTGCTTGAACTCAGGAGGTGGAGGTTGCAGTGAGCCAGGATCAAGCCACTGCACTCCAGCCTGAGCGACAGAGCAAGATGCTATCTCAAAAAACAAAACAAAACAAAACTGAGATCTGCTTATGTGTGGATAAAATGCTTCTACAGGCCTCCCTTTTCTTATCTGTAACTTTTAAAAATAAAATGATATCTAAATCTTAAGATTTCTGTTGAGTTTAAATGAAATAATGCAGAGTATTTGGAGTATTTGCTATTCTGTCAGTTTAGGAAGGTGTTAGCTTTCAGGAAAACGTGTAGGTTGACAGATTTAGCAGTTTTTGTGTGAGTTAGATTTCTACCCTAAAATGGGAATTTTGCTCTCAATTGCATTTCTCCATCCATATATTAATGCATTCTCTGTCCCTAAAAGAAGTTACATACCAGGCCATAAACAAGATGTTATGTTCCAAAGTCTGAAATGTTAGACTAGAAGATCAAATCTTTTCTGATATTTGACAGATTTTACCATCCCAGAGTCAATTAACAGGTGATCATTTGTTTCTGCAGAAAAGTTACAGGAGATTTCTAACATCAAAGAATTCGAAGGCTGTTCTGCTAAATGAATGATTTAGAGCAGCCGTATAGGGATGTACACAGGAAGTAGTGCTTGTTCTAATCTAGTTCTCCTTAGCCCAGTCTAGTTTCAAGTACAGGGGAGAAAAAGAAACAGCAGAATAGGGCTTGGTCCATAATTTTCAAATAAGGGACCCAATGCCCTACTCAACCCATTCCCTCCTTGGTTGTATCTAAATTGCTATTTCCTTGCTGTAAGTATTTTTTATCAGATGACTATTTTAATTTTGATTTTTATCTACCTGATATATTTCAATGTATTTTAGTCATTTCTTATGGTTTTAATGCATCTTCGTGTCTTTGATTTTTTCTAAAAATGTACTGATTTTGCAGTTTACATCATATGGTTCCATTAATTGAAATGGTAGCAGATCTTAATCAGCTGTTTCTTACATCTGTTCCCTCTTACTCACGGTGGATCATTTTCTTTTATGTTTTGTGCTTTGGGGTAGCAAGCTCATCTTTCTGTGCAGCCTGAGGTGAGGGTATATCTCTCCAGAGAGTGACTGTGTTGGAATTTTCCAGGTGCTCAAAGGGGACCACAGACCTGGGATCATTTGTATGTTAATAGAAAAGCTTGTGGCTTCACAAACCATAAAGGAAATTTAAATCCAAACCTGACTCCCAAAAGTGAAACAGGATTATGATTTTAATTTCACAGATTCTTGGAGGATTTTTTTTCCAACCAGAGACTAGAGAGAGTTGGACGTGTTTTCTTGAATTCATTTTATGGTGAGAGATGGTTTTATATACTCCCTTCCTTCCATGAGAAAGTACCACTTTAATGGATTTTACAACAAATTCTCAGGTAGACCTCTGGTGAGCCCAAGGTCATGTCTTCTGTTTCTGAATATGTGTTAAACACCCTAGTCCCTAGTTTAAGGGCCACCCTTACCCCAGCAGCAGTATTAGCTCATGCACTTCTACTCTCATTTACAGTTCTATTTTGACTCATAGCGCTAAGGGATTTCTCTTTTGTTATGACTAGTGGGGCTATGCCTGTAAAAGTTTGCACCATTTTGTTGACAATGTCTAAGTGTTTATTGCAGGAGGGTGCTATGGTCTAAATGTTTGCATTCTCCTAAAATTTATATGTTGAAATCCTGTATTAGCGTTCTCTAGAGGGACAGAACTAATAGAATAAATGTGTATATAAAGGGGAATTTATTTAGTATTAACTCACACAATCACCAGGTCCCACAATATGTCATCGGTGGGCTGAGGAGCAAGGACAGCCAGTCTGAGTTCCAAAACTGAAGAACCTGGAGTCCGATGTTCCAGGGCAGGAAGCTTACAGCATGGGAGAAAGATGTAGGCTGGGAGGCTAGGCCAGTCTCTCTTTTCACTTTTTTCTGCCTGCTTATATTCTAGCCGATCTGGCAGCTGAGTAGATTGTACCCACCCAGATTAAGGGTGGGTCTGCCTTTCCCAGCCCACTGACTGAAATGTTAATCTCCTTTAGCAACACCCATAGACACACCCACTATCAATACTTTGTATCCTTCAATCCAATCAAGTAACACTCAGTATTAACCATCACAAAATCCTAATCCCCAAAGGGATGATATTTGGAGGAGGGGCCTTTGGGAGATGATTACATTTTGAAGGTGGAGCCCTCATGAATGAAATTAGTGCCCTTATAAAAAAGAACTGAGAGAGCTCCCTCATTCCTTCTACCATGTGAAGACACAGCAAGAAGGCACCATCGATGAAGCAAAGCATAGGCCCTCACCAGACATCAAATACGCTGGCACCTTGATCTTGGACTTCCAGTCTCCAGAACTCTCATAAATAAATATCTATTGTTTAGAAGCCATCAGTCTATGGTATTTTGTTATGGAAGCTTGAACAGACTAAGACAAACGGTCTTGAGTTTCTGTTGTCAACCATGTTGCCCTAACTCAGAGTCAAGTAGTGTTGTTTCAACCTAAGGTCCTTCAGTGGATTCTGGGGACTTAGCAGTGCTAAAAAGGGTATCCAATATGCCAGCTCTCAGATCTTCCCCTGCTCTCAGTTGAGCTACTTTGCTTTTGTCTATTTTATATATTGGACTTCTGAATAAGAATTGGATACACATAATGGTTTAGTCTTTCAAAATAAAGGTTGTTTTTTTTTTTTTTTTTGAGATGGAGTCTCGCTCTGTTGCCCAGGCTGGAGTGCAGTGGCGTGATCTCAGCTCACTGCAACCTCTGCCTCCCGGGTTCATGCCAGTCTCCTGCCTCAGCCTCCCAAGTAGCTGGGATTACAGGCGCCCGACACCAGGCCCGGCTAATTATTTGTATTTTAGTAGTGACAAGGTTTCACTGTGTTAGACAGGATGGTCTCGATCTTCTGACCTCGTGATCCACCCGCCTCAGCCTCCCAAAGTGCTGGGATTACAGCACCCTTTTTAGCACTGCTAAGTCCCCAGAATCCACTGAAGGACCTTAGGTTGAAACAACACTACTTGACTCTGAGTTAGGGCAACATGGTAGACAACAGAAACTCAAGACCCTTTGTCTTAGTCTGTTCAAGCTTCCATAACAAAATACCATAGACTGGTGGCTTCTAAACAATAGATATTTATTTCTGAGAGTTCTGGAGACTGGAAGTCCAAGATCAAGGTGCCAGCGTATTTGATGTCTGGTGAGGGCCTATGCTTTGCTTCATCGATGGTGCCTTCTTGCTGTGTCTTCACATGGTAGAAGGAATGAGGGAGCTCTCTCAGTTCTTTTTTATAAGGGCACTAATCCCAGAACCATGGTGCCTGGCCCCAAAATAAAGTTTTAACATTCTGCATTTAACATTATAATAGAAAACATCAAGATGTGGTGTGACAAACACAAATCTCATTGTCCAATGACATGAGCACTTAACAAATTCCAAACTGCCATAATCATTTTACAAATAAACTTCCACTCTTTTTGAGTTTCTGGAACAGAAATCACCTCCCAACTTGAGATACAGTTGAGACAATCATGCTTCCCCAGGGAGTAAACCACTCCAGGAAGAAGTTGAGTAAGACTGGAGGCCTGTTAACACTTGTGAACTAGGGAAAGTTTCTTCATTAATGCTGGCAGCGGTGGGGACCTTATATCTGGAAAGAGTCAATAATGCATTACATTACTTAAGCTGTAGAAAGAGTTCATAGACCACATCTTTTTAAAGGCTTTCTTCAAGGGACTTAACCTAGGGAAGCAAGAACTCCTTCAGTCCCAAAGAGGCTAAATAAGGTAGAATATTGGCTGTGAGGACCCTGTCCTAGAAAAAGCATAGGAAGGGGAACAGAACAAACACAGGGAGTTGAAGAAATTTTGTAAAATAAAAGAAGGTAAAACTAGAAAGAGGGAGCATATGGCTACAGAAGAGGAGATAAAAGTAGGCACTAATATGGACATCATCTTTGGACATCAAATGTGAGATGCTATTAATACAAACATATTAGAGTCTAAGTCATAGTAGCATCAGAAGAAAGAAACAGCCCGATGCAACTAACCTCCAGGAATAAATGCTTATCATGTCTGACAAAGCCTGATCAATCCCAGCCCTGCCTACCTCCAGTCAAACTCCCTCCCAATGGCTGGTTATTCTGGATTGGCCTTCTTTCTGTCCTGGCAGCAAGCCAAGCTCCTTCTGACACTAAGCATTGGACATACTATCACTTCTATCAGTGGCACCCCTCCACTTGGACTTCTTGTCTCACCTTAAATGCTGCCTGTCTGGGGATACTGTCCCCACTCTCCAACACACACATGCACTCAAAGCCAAATGTGGTTCTCCCTTGACATGTTTTCTTAGAATTTTAGGATTTTTGCTGTAACACACTTATCACAACTGTAATGGTATAATTATGCTTGTCATCTTTAAAACTAATATATTTTTCCTTACTGGAATGTATATTCCATGAAGGCAAAAATAGTTGTTTCTCCATGTCTAGCACAGTTCTTGACACTCAATAAATATTTCTTGGGGGAATAAATAAAAAGATAAAAACAGAAAAACAGATTTTTTAAAAAGTTAAATACAATTAGTCTTGTAATAAAGTACTTTACAGAGTCAACTGTTGAGTCCTCAAAGATCATCAGAAAAGTCTATTGATCAAGAAAAGCTCAGTTTATTAGATTTACTGCAGGAAAGGAGACAGCCTTAGTAGTGTCTCAAAATAGAAATATATATGGTTTTGGGGTCAGAGTGACTGAATTTAAGGAGAGTCTTACAGGATAGAAACTATTTGGGATTGGGCAGAGATTATGCCATGATAGCTTTGGATTGATGGTCACAGTGCGGAGGGTCTTGAAGTAATTCTGGATGAGTCGGGTGTTATTTATGATAAGTAAGCTGTTTGGTTAGTTCCCAGTCTTATCTTCCTGGAGCAGGTATTTCCTAGAGCAAGCAGCTAAATTATTTTTGTTTATTCTCAGCATTGCTTAGCAAAGAAAGAGGTAAAATACATCATCCTAGAGTTATTTAGCTCAGAGAGAGGGAGGTATGCCTGTTTCCAGTGTTGTCAAACACAGGGACAGAGAATTATTTTGGTTTGTGTTCTTATGCCACCTTTTAGTTGTACTGTAGCGTGAGCTTGGGAGTAGATTATAATTGTATTCAGATGTGATCAATCCAGATCTTCAGTGCTGTTTGATTGTTATGTCATCTTATAGAGTGTCTGGTGGTAGTCTTTTTGAGATTGAAATGTATCAGATTATCTTGTTTATTTCTTACTGGAAGTTTATTTGTCCTCTCATTTGATGGGACAGTGGCTTCATGTGAGCACAGTGACACAATTGTGAAGAGAAAGATTATAGTTAGATGGTGCAGCACGCTTTTAAACCAGGCACAATGATGCCTGAATTAAACCAAGAGAACAGATCCCATCCCCGTTTGAAACTACATGTGGGGGATTTTGATAAATAATCTAATTTTAGCTTATTTGCTCCTCCAAATCCCACTTCCAACATATGACTATAAATACTCCAAAATTTTTTCTTTACATTGCCCAATTATTGATATTTAGATTCAATCCTGTAAGTCTTGAGGGTTGCCCCTACAAGAAATACCCAGGGGAAGAAGTTAGAGAAAAGGGAAATTTGTCTTTTGATAACCTACTATGTGCTGCCATAGCAACCCTGTTAGTTCTGACAATAAAAATTGAGGCATAGAAAATGGAAACAACTTTCTAGAAATGGGGAAGGTAATAAATATTGAATAATGGATATTAATCTGAGTCCCTCCAACTCCAGAGACTGTGTACATCCCACTGTACCATAAAATCTCCCTTTGAGGAATAACACCACAAGCCATTATCAGTTAACTCCATACATTTTTTTCTAATAATATAGTTATATCACTCTTCCTTGATATTTAAACAGTTGATCTTTTGAAGGATAAATGGGGGCTTGGATTTTTCTTGGAAGCAATAGGAACCCACAAGAGGGTTCTGAGACAGCACTCACAGGATCAGTTTTGCTCTTATTGTAGCCACAAGTGGGATGATAGCAAACAAAACTGGAGTCAAAGAGATCTCTATACCCATAGAGGGTTAAAAACAAACTTTTTCTCCTTAGAGAGAAGAGTATCAGCCTAGATTCATTGTCAGATGGGATGAGCCGTTGTTTCCTAACTTTAAGAAAGATGCATAATTTAGGCCAAGATAATCACCAGTGATGCATACAGCAGAGATTAATTTGAAAATTTAATATCAAAAGATTGGAGGACTTGCTTATGAAGCCACAGCTTCCAAATTATAGTGAGGCATTGGTTGGTAACAAGTGCTCAGGAGCCTCAATGTGCAGAAGAATATTAAAAGATACCACAGGTCCTCTAATTAAAATCACGGCAAAATGGAGTAATGATTGCAGATATAATATCAGAAAAGGGTAGGGGGATGATTAGAAAGCAGTGCCAGGAAGGCAACAGGGGCTGGAAACTGTGGCCTCCATCGGGAGAGGCCTTTTCCAAATTGCAGCCAAATCCCTGGAAATTAGCAAGAGCTAGAGGGAAAGCAAATGCGAGTTGCTGGTGTTATAGGAAATAAAAATATTGCTCTATCACACATGATTTGGACAAAGGTTTGGTCTGTTTTTTCAGTGCAAAGTGACAATTGGGAATAATTAAAAACTGAGCCTGAGTTTGCAAGTGACTCACACACAATACACAATAATAGCAATCAGGATGGTCACATGGACTTGATGCTTTAGGAATATTTGGCTGGTTGATAGTAATAATGTCTTTTATTGTTATTGTTTGTTTGCTTTGTGATTTTTGTTTAGTTTTATAGGGGGAGGTTAGTGGGAAAAAGCCAGCAAAATGGGAAAAGTTTCCATTCATTCCTAAAAAGACAATACTGGGGCAAGTCAAGAGGACTGGCAGACTTTGGACATTTGTATCTGTCCTTTTATGAAGCTGGAATAAAAAGCTGTGTTATTAGAATGTGCCCAGAATTTTAGAATGAACAATAATGGCTAATGAGCTAATATGAAGGCATGTGAGAATCATCATTCCTCTCTTCATCAACCCACCCCTATTTAATCCTCCTAACTGAATGCTGTTCTTCTACAGTTTGTACTTATCAGGGCCTAGCCAAATAATGCCATGAAGCCCAGAACAAGATCATACTTTGTGAGCATGTTATATTATATATATTATACATATACTGTCACTTCACCATTTGATGCTCACTGCAGACATTAACAACCCATTACAGCATGCTTTCCTACAGACTCCAAATAAATCCTCAGAATCCTTTTCAACAGAGGGTCCCAAAAATCACTATCAATATTCAGATGTGGCATGCAAGATGCCAGCCTCTGCTAGGGAAATTCTGGAAGTTTCAGATATTTCTGAATACTTCTAATCAACAGGAAAGGAAGACAGAGAGTAAGGTGTCGAGAAAAGAGCCCCACATTAGCAATCAAAAGTCTGGAGCTTCTATTCCCTCTTCTGCTTACCATCCTTGTAATTTTGGACAAGTAACAGAACTTCTTGATTGTTAATTGCTTCACCTATAAAACTGAAGTAATATGTACCAGTAATAGTTCTGAAAGTAATACAACAACAAAACGCAGTAATTGAGTAATATGTCATGAGTCATGTGATGATAGAAGAGAGAGCTGTTATTAGTACTGAACTGATAATCACTAATTCTCAGTTACTTTTCTCTTTTCTTAGTTACAGCGGAGCTGCTGGCAGAGGCAACTTTAGCCAAACTTCTATTACTTTGCCTTAAACCACATTCCCTATTTCAGTTATCCTCAAACTTGAATGGCCAACAGAATCGTCTGGGGGCACTTGTTAAAACACAGATTGCTGGCCTGGTGGCTCACGCCTGTAATCCCAGAACTTTGGGAGGCTGAGGCGGGCAGATCACCTGAGGTCAGGAGCTCAAGACCAGCCTGACCAACATGGAGAAACCCTGTCCCTACTAAAATTACAAAATTAGCTGGACGTGGTGGCACATGCCTGTAATCCCAGCTACTTCAAAGGCTGAGGCAGGAGAATCGCTTGAACCCGAGGGGCAGAGGTTGCAGTGAGCTGAGATCATGCCAGTGCACTCCAGCCTGGGAGACAAGGGCAAAACAAAACTCTGGCTCAAAAACAAACAAACAAACACAGATTGCTACACCCGCCCCCCACCCCTCAGAATTCTGATCCAGTAGGACTGAGGGTGGAGCCCAAGAATTTGCAGTACTAATAAATTCCCCTGCCCTGCTCATAGTTGCACTTTTGGGGACATTACTCTAGGAACTTCTGCATCACCTAAATTCTACATTACAAGGTTTAGATCATTTTCCATATCTTTTAGGAAACATCTGCAATAAACCCAACCCCAGTTCTCATTTCTCAGAACTACTATACCACCGACAGTTTTCTTCCATTCCTGTGAGGCTTAGCAGGCTTATGTTTTTTAGGAATCTTTTCATTTGTATTTGTCTTGCCTTCCCAGAGAGACTTGGAAGTTCCTCGAGGCTTCAGCTTTATGAATTTTAGTATCTTTGTCTCTCACTAGTGACACTGATCCAAGCACTCATTTGTTTTATTGCCCCCAAAGTACTTTTCTCAACACATCTCCTGGATGATTCTGAAGACCCCCTAGGCTGTTGCCGAAAGGGTGCAGAGCACAGCCTCCAGTCATCTTTTTTTAACCCCTGTCACTCCTGTCACCACACTGCTGCCAAGTCCTTGAGAGGTTATTCTTCCACTGGACATAGCTGCCCTTTGTTGGTGACCCTTCTGCTGCCATCACTCTGCTCTTAGTAGCACTGGTCCCCCAACTCCCAGTCTCCTTTACCTTGAGAGCCCCATAATTAGGTCTGACCCTTTTTAAAATTTTCTTTAGTAGCAGACAGGAGACTATTCTGATGTAAATGATTTATCTAAAGGGATAAAATATATACAAATAAGTAACTGCAAAGGTTAATTTATAACTACAGCCCAGGCCCAGACTATATAATCTTGGCTGTCTGACTTGCTCCCATTGAGTTTCCACTTGGCCAGGTACTGCCACTCATAAGAAGTAATCCTGTTTTCTTTGTAGCTTGGACTCCTAGATCCAGCGAATGAAAGACCATCCCCCCTCACTACAGTCCTAGTCACCCTAAGTCCTGGTGTTCCAGCCACTATCTCTTCCCAGGACTCTTTGAAAGTGGTAATAGCCAATTCCTATGGGGAAAGCCTTGCCTCTACCCAAAAGGAATAAATTGGCTCCATAGCCCTGCTGATATAGTCATAGTAGCTGGACATCAATACATCAATACAGTTCCCAAATACCTATTATTGATTCTTAAAAACTACCATATGTACTTCATAAATATGTATACAATTATTATGTATCAATGAAAACTTTAAAAAAATATGCAAAACATTTTTAAAACTATCTTTTTATTTGAAATATCAACGGCCATTCCTTTCTCAATTTCTCTTTACCCAGATTTAAAGAAACAAAAAACAAACAAACAAAAAACGCGTTGGTGTTCAATTTCACCCAGAGTCACCTTATGACATGCATTGAATTGCATTGAGAATGTATTAATAAATGCATATACATAAATGCATATTAATTTCATCTACTAGTATTCACCTATAGGCCACTGTGTGTTGGGAAACAGATTTAAGTAGCTAAAACAGAACTGTAGAATCTCCAGTCTTTCCTCTGCTCCTAATGTTCTTCCTCTTTACATGTAGCCAACTCCCACTGTATCAAGGTAGTTTTGTAGCAGATGAAAGTCCTTGAGCCCATGTGGTCACACAATGGGCCAGCCCTTTACTAATTCTACTACCCTACTGAATAATTCTCTGCTTTGCATCTGCCAATGTTGTTACCCAGGCACCTGCAGGTCCTCGCTTGCAAGGCCCTGCCTTGAGCGAAGATTGCCGATTTGAGCCAGAGCAGTTTGTCCCTGTTGCTTATTTGTTAAGATGAGCCTGTCCATCTGTCTGCATGCCACAGACCCTGGGTGGCGAAAAGCAATAAAAGGAAAGCACTCTTCGACAGCCCTCTCGGCATAATGCCGGCTTGTAATGCCATTGTTATTTCCAACAACCCCCAATGGATCTGCTGACTGTGGCTAGACAAAAGGGGAGACACTGTTAACACAGCCCCTACACTTCCTAGGGGTAGCATTGTGCTGGGCTATCAGAGTGGCTTTTACTGCCTATCGATTGGTGTATTGACCACAATTAAAGGCCCCATCTCCCATTGACATTGTCACTGGTATATTTATTTAATAAATCCCAGCTTGGTCCATGACCACTGCAGGGCTGACCTAGCTAGCTTCTGTGCTTCTTGATACACTGGGGAGACAAACGGGCTAAAAATATGAAGATATCCTCTAGTCCCAGGCTTGCCACTAAATTGCTATATGACCTTGAATGAATCACTTCTCTCTGGGTCTCAAGTCCCTCCTCTCTATCCCAGGTGTGACCCAAGAGGAGTCAACAATTCTGTGATTCTTATTTCAAGACGTCTAGCTCCCGTGGGTTGTGGCATGAACTGGTTGAGAAGACCCCCAAAATAGCAGCAAAGTAATTGCAATGTATATTCTAATAGCAGCAGCTGTAGTAACGGAGCTGCCTCCCTCCCTGGGCTTCCTCTTTAGGGGTGATATGCCAGAATGAGAAACAAAATTACTGTGTCTGTTCAGCAAATTCCTCCTGACAAAATCTTTAAGCGTTGACAAGAGTAATATACTGAAAATTAGTTTAGAAGTGTTTCAAGTTTCAAAAATCAATCAAAATCAAATTAGGTTCTGAAGATGCTGTCTGTTGAGTTTTAGGAAAAAAATAAAGATTCGCTTCAGCAACTCGGGAAAGTGGCTTTGACCCTGAAAGAGGTGACTGTTTCACACAAAGTGATTGTTCTTCTTTACATCTTCCTTTAAGGCCTTTGCCAAGGACTTGACCAAGTATGTCCTTGTTCTATTCTCTCAGCCATTTGTAAATAACTTACCAGCTGACCTACATTTTAATCACATTTCTCTCTCTTCTGTCTCCCAACCCCCAAGCCCCGTCCAAAGCTAAATGAGGGAAAAAAATTAAAAAATAAAAAAACCTAGTCTTATTTCCAAGGGTGGTAAAAAGGCCTGGAGGTGGTGGGGAAAAGAAATTAATAGCCTGTGGTCTTTCTTAACTTGGTCTAATTGTCAAGTGCAAAAGAGCTATATTCAAGATGTAGGCATGCATGCCTCTGTGGGGTTAAATGATGAACGGGAGTTTCAGCTTTGGCTTCATTCTTTATCCCCATATGTAACTTAAAAATCAGGGTCTTTTATAGCCTGGGAGGACAATAATAATCACTTTGACTTTTGTGCTTAAATGACAGTGGCTGTTTCCTACATACGATGACTTACCCCACCCCCCTACTTCCCCTTCTTCTGTTCTTAGTGGTTTTGGGGAGTTCACAGAAGGCTTACCACATGTTCACAAACCAGGTTGGCAGCCATAGTCACCACAAAGAGGCCCTTGTGTCTTTTTCTCTCCTGTTTATCAATGTCTATTATCTATGAAGCTGTCATACCTAACACACCTCTTGAAAGCTACCATTGCCTGGGCCAAGGGTGTCATTACCCAAAGTTTCCAAAGTCTTTTATCCTCTGGGTAGAGCTGAGAGAATGGCCTCCTCCTACTCTATGCAATATGGATCTCCAAGCATTTCTGTTTGGATCTAGAATTCTTTGTTCCCAAATATTTTGTTAAAACAGTACATTTAGTTTCAAGCAAAACTCCTCTAACCATCAAGACTCAGACAATGGATTGACAGCATATGTATATGTATGTAGGATGTGTACGTGTCTATGTGAGTGTGTGTGTGCACATGGGTATATGGTTGTGTGTGGATTGAGTGATTAGAATTGATACTTTGCCTTGCTATGTCCACTTCATTCTCATCTAAGCTCAAAGCTTATCTTTGGATATATTAACATGGGCTATCTATGGCCAATATAAATGGTTGGCAGTGGAGTTTGCTTTGTGTGTCATAATAAAGCTCTTTCAGGTGGTCACTTGGAAAAAGAGAACAGTCTGCTCCAGATAATAAACTTCTTCAACTATTGAGGAAAAAAAATAAAATAAATGCTGCCTATTTGGAAATGATAGATTTCCAAGTTTCAAAGTCTCAGCAATCTTAGGTCTCTTAGAACCAAGTTTCAGATGTTGCCTCCATTATATATGAGATTTCTATGATGACCTCTTCATGGCCAAATCAGTAGTTTCTAACCTATTCATTCGGAGATGTAGGCTCTGCCTACTCTCTATCCTACCCCAAAGGCATACACCTACACACGAATGCCCCTGCACACAGAAGGAGAGTTGCATTGTCTGATTGGCATCTCAAACTATGGACCCATCATTTCAAATCATCCTCTCTCCCTCTCCTCTGCATAGTTGATATTTCTGAAGATTCCATTGATGTTTCAAGTTAGTGACAACTTCCCTCAGACCCACATAATCCTCACTTTTGGTATGTATCTCAATTTCTTGTAATTCAACACATATGTATAATTAAATGAGTTGTAGCTTCTCTACTACACCAAAGACATTTTCCCTCCCTCTTCCCAAGCCCACAGCAGTTACTTCAGATACCTGTGGAGGACTTACCTGTTGGCATCTCCCATCTTTCCATAGCTAGCTCTATTTTTTGACAAATATCATGAGAGCCAAATGACCCTTCTTTTTGTCCTAATGTGCTTCCTTCCTTCAGCAAAATCTGAGGCCACTGTAGTGCCTGATGCTGGCTCTCCATCAGTGCCTTTGTGGCTGAGAGCACCTAGAAGGAGGACTCAATAATTTGCTATTTTCTATCCCAGCAGCCTAGAAAAGAACTTGGCACACAATGTATATTTGATCAATGTTTCTTGATTAAACTAATGGAATGAAGGAAAGAAGGAAGGAAGGAAGAAAGGATAGAAAAGTGAATGACAAAATTAGTATGTATTTTTTTCTGGCAATAATAATCATAATAGTATCATGTTAAACAAAAACCTGTCCTATTAAGAATACAATTTTGTCTGCTTAGTAAGTACCACATGGGCATTTGGGAAACTCAAATATACAGAGAAAACTAAAAGTTGCAATTAATTCACTGTCCAAATAAAACTATTGCTGAAATGTTGTGTTTTTATATGTCCATTTTTCTCTAAGTATCATTAACATATTTTCCTTAACGAAATTCTTATTAGTATATTTTGCTTTATAACCTCCCTTCTTTTTCTATGCTTAACTTATACCATGGGAGGTTTTTGTTATCTAATATGTTTTGAAGTTTTCTTGTAAAATATGGTTTTTAATGCATAGCATTCTATTAATATACTCAGATTAATATACACAGGTATACTGAACTAATTTCTTATTCTTTGATATTTTGGCTTTTCATTTAAGTTTATACACCTGTGTGCATCTATGATAGTTTTTAAATAAAATATTAGGTCAAAGGTTCTAAAGGGTAGACAGATGTCATGCAGGTGAGTGCCAATATTAGACATTGCCACTTTTCTCACATTTGGGAACTCTTTGATTGCAATGCAAAAATGAAGAAGACTTCGATTATAATAGATTTTTATAAATCGATTACTTAAACATTATATAAATAGAATAAGATCACAATTTCCCTGCACTTTAAAAGCTGGGCATAATTTTGATTCCTCCGTCTCCTTTCCTGATATATAATGAATCATTAAGTCCTGTCTGTTTCACTTTCATAGTGTGTTTCCAACCTTCCTTCTTCTCCAACCCTTCCGACACTGTTATAGTCCAGGTCCCATGTTTGCATTCCTGAGTTTTCAATATTGCTCTTTGTTTGGGTTTTTTGTCTCTTATCTTTCTTTTTACTGTAACATTTCCCAAGTGTTTTCCATGAGACACTAGTCCCATGAGATACATAACCAAAGAAGTCCCATGACAAAATTATGCAATCTTACTTATTCTCTTCCCTCTTGGGGATACACCAAGCATATCAGTTTGCTAGATTTTCTAGGAAATCCTAGAGTTAAACAATCAAAACCAACAAAAACAGTAAGAAAAATTTTATTTAGCTTGCTTGAACATAAAATATACTAATCCTAACTCACACATTCTTTCAACAAATCACTGTTTGTATGATTACCATGAGTGATGGCCGGTTGTGTGAGTGTGTGAGTGTGTCGGTAGGTGTGTGTGTGACATCTTTTAACCACCAGTTGAACCTGTGCCTTAAGCAAACACTTTGGGTGTCACTTTTACATTGCATTTCACACAGCTGATTAAGTAATTTTTTAAAGACTAGATATAATTATATATTTTTGAAAAAATTATCCAGTAAAGTAGACATTCCAAATGACTACAATGGCATTCAAGATGCTTTAGGGTTTCCCTTAGTCATAATGTTCCAGTCCGATGTCCCATTGAGCCCCTGCATCATCAGAAAATCAAAACATATCAAAGTTATCTCTCCTCTCCAAATATGTCATAACTTTCTCAGCTTTTTATGCCTGATTTCTGCTATTTCTTCTATTGACCTTCCCCAGTGATAATATTTGGTTTACCACCAATAGCAAATATTAAAATCTTACAAAATCGTGCCTATCTTCTCCAGTGGTCACTTCATTCACATCCTTCAAATTCCAGTGATGGCTTCTCTACCAAACATTTTCTAATGCCCTGAAAAAGCTGCCCCTTCTGTCTTAACAGCCTCCAGGTAGGCAGACTAGTGATGTTCACCTTCCTTTTATAGATGAGAAAACTGTTTGCATAACTGTGGATTTTCTGCACATTCTGTGATCTTTGCTAACCATCTGGTTACATTTCAAGAGATAAGAGGTTAGAGAGTGAAGAGGGTGGAGGGAGAGAGTGTCCAGGGACTTCTGGAATCTCAAAGGTGGTGAACACTTAGCTAAGACACAAGAGGCCTTAACTAAATCCCAAGTTTGTTTATGGCTGTCAGAAATGTACCTGGCATGTTCAGTTCTGATTTTCAGGGATTTAAGTTTAGCTGGCAAAGGAAGTTGTATAAACTCAGGAAATGGGACAGGAAAAATATGAAAGAAACGCAGATAATCAGAACCAATTAAATTCATAAAAATGTGTTGGCTTGAATTATAGTTCTGGGGGAGATATTTGTTATAGTTCACAATTCAGTAACTATTGGCCTTTTGGGTCCCTAAATTAGCTGTTTACTGACTTATTTAAGCCAATCGTTAAAATGTCCACATTCTGACAAACTGTGAGGATTTTGGGGCAAGCATGATGAGTACAATTATTAACAGCCTACATTTTATTGACATGTAACACTATGTAGAATGATTTTACATCTAGAATACTCACCATAATACCCATTTTATAGAATGGAAAGCTAAGACTAGCTTCTGATAATGTTAAGTGATTATTCAGAGCTAACAGAAACAGGAATGACAGAGTTAGGGCTTGAAGCCATATATTATAAATCCTAGTGATGTCAAGAGGGCTCGCATAGCATGGAGTGATTTAGTAAGCACCTACTTCTCAGTTTTTAGGACTGCCAGGCATTGAGGAAGCAGAAGCATCCATGAAATGGAGGGAGGGAAGTCAGAGGGCATGAAGCTCTGCAGATATAATGTTGAGGGCAAGGACAGGGGCCAGAGCCTGTCTTCCTGGTTTGTTCTTCCTGCTTCTGGCTCTTGTCTTTTACCAGGAATGAAAGCATTACCTGTGTTATCTGAACAATGGTCTAATCTCTTTCAGTACCTGGTACTGAGATAGATTTGGCTAGAACACATTGGGAAGGGATTTATGTAAGACTTGAATATGTTATTAACTGTGGGCAGCTGGAGTTTTAGATAAATGATGATGAATGTATGTTTATTATCTTGATCACTTATTTTATAATGTTTCTTGAAAGTTTACTCTGTGTCAGATATCATGCATAGCTCTCAGCTGTATGAAACAGACGAAGCCCTTTGTATTTAAGGGGCCCAGACTCCAACAGACATAGTGGTAAGGTAAATCTTAATCTATCTGGGGCATCTGGAACATTTCAATAGACAAAAGTTATGGATATGTTTTCCTGGAAACATAGACACACACATATGTGCACTCACACACTTTTACTTATGGGCATGAGATGAGAAATTCAGAATCTATTCAGACTTCTCTAAAGACCAAACATTTCCCTCCTAGACATCCATAAACCTCAGGTAAAGGGTTCTAGGACATAGCATCATTAATGTGAACAATTTTTTATTGCTTCCTACAGTATTCAGGGCAGTAGGAATAAAAGTGTAATGTCCAATTGACTGTTGTCAACTCACATCACTACCACATCCTTGTAAGTCTCCTTGACATTGTGGAAAGGCAGACAAATTACATTCTCAAGGACCTTTTTGCCCAGTGTGGTAGTAGTTCTAGGTTAGAGCTTGATAGTGAGAGACATTAGATCTGGAAAGCAGAAGGGAGGAAGAATCCATTATCAAGTGAGATATTTCTAGCCAGTTACATTAGAAAGTCATGAAATTTGCAATGGCTTGCCAGGAAGCTTTTAAAAAACACATATACTCAGTACCACAGACTGAGATGGATGGCAGGAGCTTCCCAGAGATTCTTTTGAATTCTAGTTGTGTTCTGGATAATGCCTGAGAACAACCCACTTCTGTGTTTCAGGATGAGGTCTGCAATGACAACTTTCTGATCCTTGCTCCCTTAGCTTCCAGTGGTTGGGTAAACCATTAATTTCCTATTTAGTCCTCGTTACATGGAATACATCAAATGGTTTCTGTTTTCTTGACTGAACACTGACTGATACATGGAGTAAGGTATGGTCTCTATTTTTGTTCTCCAAGGTGTAAAGATTTTTTTCTGTAAAGAGATAAATAGCAAATATTTTTGGCTTTTCCTGGCAGAGTATCCTTTTTGTAACTACTCAACTCTGCCATTGCATCACAAAAGCAGCCATAGACAAGATGTAAACAAGTAAAATTAACTGTGTTCCAATAAAATTTTATGCATCAAAATAAGTGCTAAACACCTACATCAAGAAGATAGATCTCAAATTAACAATCTAACATCACACATAGAGGAACTGGAAAACAAGAATAAACTAAACCCACAGCTAGCAGAAGAAAAGAAATAACAAAAATCAGAAGAGAACTGAATGAAATTGAGACTCAAATATTTGTACAAAGGATCAACAAAAACAAAAGTTGTTTTTGAAAGGATAAACAAGATCGATAGGCTGCTAATTAAATTAATAAAAAAGAAGACCCAAATAGGCACAATCAAAAATGACAAAGTTAACATTACATCTGATTCCAGAGAAATACAAAACATCTTCAGAGACAATTATCAACACCTCTATGCACAAAACCAGAAAATCTAGAAGAAATGGATAAATTGCTAGAAACACACAATATCCTAAGATTCAATCAGGAGGAAATTGAAATGCTAAACAGAACCAATGTTGAGTTTTGAGTTCTAAAATTGAATCAGTAATAAAAGACCTACCAACCATAAAAGCCCTTGACCGGATGGATTCACAGCCAAATTATACTAGACATACAAAGAAGAGCTGGTTCCAATTCATCTGAAACTATTCCAAAAAATTGAGGAGGAGGGATGCCTCCCTAGCTCATTCTATGAAGCCAGAATTACCCTGATACCAAAACCTGGGAAAGATTCAACAAAAGAAAAGTACAAACAAATATCCCTGATGAACAGAGGTGCAAAAATCCTCAACAACATACTAGCAAACCAAATAGAACAGTTCATCAAAATGTTAATTCCCCACAATCAAGTAGGCTTTCTTCTTGGATAGTTCAACATAGGCAAATCATTAAATGTGATTTATCACATAAGCAGCATTAAAAGCAAAAAAACATAAGATCATTTCAGTAGACACAGAAAAAGTTTCTGATAAAATTCAATATCCGTTCATGATAAAACCCCTAAAAAAATCTGGGCATAGAAGGAACATACTCAAAATAATAAGAGCCATCCATGATAAGCCCACAGTCATCATATTGAATGGGCAAAAACTGGAAGCATTCTCCTTAAGAACAAGAACATAACAAGTATATCCACTTTCAACACTCCCATTAAGAGAATAGAATAGAATAGAATAGAATAGAATAGAATAGAATAGAATAGAATAGAATAGAATAGAATAGAATAGAATAGATTATTTGGATTCAACAATCCAAATAAGAAAAGAAAATGTCAAATTATCTATCTTCACTGATGATAGGATTTTATACCTAGAAACCCCAAGAAACTCCATCAAAAGGCTTCTAGAACTAAAAAATGCTTTGTTTAGCCAGGATGGTTCGATCTCTGACCTCGTGATCCCGCCCCCGGCCTCCAAAAGTGTGGTTACAGGTTGCCACCGGCCCGGCCACACCAATAACATTCAAGCTGAAAGCCAAATCAAGAATGCAACCCCATTTACAATAGCCACAAAGAAAATAAAATGACTAGGAATACATTTAACCAAGGAAGTAAAAGATCTCTATAAGAAGAATAACAAAACTCTGATGAAATAAATTATAGATGGCACAAAATTGGAAAGACACTCTATGCTCATGGATTGAAAGAATCAATATCATTAAAATGGCCATACTGCCGAAAGAAATCTACAGATTCAATGTTATCCCTATCAAATTACCAATGTCATTTTTCACAGAATTAGAAAAAAATTAAAATTCATATGAATCCAAAAGAAAAGCACAAATAGAGAAAAACAACTCTAAGCAAAAAGAACAAAGCTGGAAGCATCACATTACTTGAGTTCCAACCATACTATAAGGCTACAGCATGGTGCTGTTAACAAAAACAGACACCTAGACCAATGGAACAGGTTAGAGAACCCAGAAATAAAGCTGCTCACCTACAATCATTTGATCTTCAACAAAGTCAACAAAAATAAACAATAGAAAAGGACTCCCTATTCAATAAATGGTTCTGGGATCACCGGTTAGCCTTATGTAGAAGAATGAAACCAGATCCCTACATTTCATCGTATACAAAAATTAACCCAAGATGGATTAAATATTTAAATGTGAGACCTTAAACCATAAAATCCTTAGAAGAAAACTTAGAAAATACGCTTTTCAACACAGGCCTTGGCAAATAATTTATGGCTAAGTCCTCAAAAGTGATTGCAACAATAACAAAAATTGACAAAGGGGACCTAATTAAACTAAAGAGCTTTTGCATGGCAAAATCAACCATCAACAGAGTAAACAGACAGCCTCCAAAATGGGAGAAAATATTAGCAAACTATGCATCTGACAAAGGTTTAATATCAAGGATCAATAAGGAACTTCAGCAACTCAACAACCAAAATACAAATAACTCCATTAAAAAGTGGGCAAAGGACATGACTAGACACTTCTCAAAAGAAAACACACATGCAGCCAACAAACATGAAAAAATATTCCACATCACTAATTATTATAGAAATGCAAATCAAAACCACAATGAGATACCCTTTCACACCAGTCAGAATGGCTATTACTAAAAAGTCAAAAAATAACAGATGCTGGCAAGGCCCTGGAGAAGAGAGAATGTTTACATACTGTTGGTAGGAATGTAAATTAGTTCAAGCACTGTAGAAAGTAGTTTGGAGATTTTGCAAAGAACTTAGAATTACCATTCGACCAGCAATCCCATTATTGGACAGGTACCCAGAGAAAAATAAATTCTTCTACCAAAAATACACACGTATGTTCATGTGTATGTTCATCACACCACTATTCACAATAGCAGAGACATGGACTCAACCTAGGTTCCCATCAACAGTGGATTGAATAAAGAAAATGCAGTGCATAGATACCACAGAATACTCTGCAACCATAAAATAGAATAAAATCATGGTTTTTGCAGCACATAGACAGAGCTGGAGGCCATTATCCTAAATGAATTAACACAAGAACAGAAAATCAAATACCATATGTTCTCTTGTGCAAGTGGGAGCTAAACATTGGGTACACATGGGCATACAGATGGGAATAATAGGCACTGGTGACTATTATAGAAGAAAGAGTGGGAGGAGGGCAGTGGCTAAAAAGCTACCTATTGGGTACTATGCTTACTACCCGGGTGACAGGCTCACTCATACTCCAAACCTCAGCATCATGTAATAAACCCATGTAACAAACCTGCATGTGTACCTCCTAAATCTAAAATAAAAGTAGAAATTATTAAAGACAAAACCAAATGTGTTGTATTCTACCCAAAATAAATTTGGCATTGTTTCTTATAATAATTTTAGTTAGATTTTAGCTCTCCACCATTTATATTTCATCATGTTTTATTGAGTTTAATTATAAATCCATACATATTTGTTAAGAAATGCTGGCTTGATATTTTCAAATGACAATTACATTTTATCCAAAGGGAAAAAAATGTATTAGAATAAAAACTGCAAGAAACTTTAAACAAAAACTTTATATATAAAAACAGCAGGCCAGATTTGGCAGGCAGGATACATTTTGCCAACTTCTACTTTAGAAGATTGAGTTAATCATAATTCTCAGTTCATGGCTTACAGTCCCATTGATCCAGGAAAGCTCTCTCTTCAAGTTTCCTCATTTGATTTTTTTTAAATGTATATATTTCCTATATACCTATTCACCACTTCCATTCCCTTCCCCACTAGCCATTCTGAGATAGATAGGTAGATAGATAGATAAATACATGCATACATACATACATACATACATACATAGGTAGAAGATAGATGATAGATATAAAATGGGTATATATTCATTTTAATATGTTCAGTATAGATGTTTTTCCTAGTGTAGGTCTTTACAAAACATGTATAGGTGTTTCATATATTTTAACTTTAAATGAAATTAACTTTTATATCATATTGTTTCTTCATACAATGTCATATTTTTAATAGTACATTATACAGTCATAATGTATTAATTTAGTAGGTTATCTCTAACTAATAAATAGGTAAGAGTGGTAGATGATAGTGTTATTCACCAATACCTAGTTCTCATTTCCAGAGTCATCAAATGAAGTGATTGTTGACCCAGAATGTTTGTCTAGACACTCACTGGACTCTGCATCAGTGAAAATTAAATATGTTAGTGTTCATTTATTACCATAGTATTACCTATCCTATCCTTGTATGTTGCTTTTAGGTACTCCATAGTGTACATCTAAAACATCAAACCCATCTACTGTCCTAGGAATGGATCATTGGTTTGCTTAGGCAGCATAGCATAGTGGTTAAATTCACAGTCTCTGGAATCCAAGTGTTTGGTTAAAATCCTGGAGCCAGCACTGACTAAATATGTAATTTAGGGCATGGTTGCTTACATTTTTGACTTCAGGTTCTTTGTCTGTGATATAGGGATATTTATAATGCATACCATGTGGGGTTATCCTTAAGATTAAATTATTAGCATCATATTTTGAAACCTTAAAGTAATTTTTAGCATTTACAAATTACACGTGCTTTTAAATTTAAAAAATAAAATAAACTGCATGCCACCAACATTTTAAAACTTAGGATTTAATCTGTAGGGCCTTTCTGTGGCAAATATTTCATGCTTGCAGAGGATGAGCAGGGCAGGTATTGTTGCCCATAGTTTGCAGAAAAGAAAACCAAGATTCAGAGAAGTGAAGTCAGTTCTCTAAGATCATGCTGCTTGTAATAACAGCAAGATTTGAACGTGTCTCCCTGGCTCTAAAAGAGTAACTCCTGAGTTTCTTTGGTCTATAGTAATAGGAGACTCTATGTATGGAAAAGCTACTCAGCAGAACCTGTTAGGATGGATATTAACGCAAGAGCTCCAAGTGGAAGACTTGCTGAATTCTAATCAGGCAGTGGTGGAGGTGGGGAAGTGAAGGGAGGGAGAATGAAAGACAGGAGTGTGGGAGGGCAGAAGCTGCCAGTGAGGTGAGGAGAGATGTTTCCCCAAGGATAGAGGGAAGGAAGGTTAAAGGCATATTGATCTTGAGTGGGAAAACATTCTCCTGACTTTTTATCCTGCCTTCAGATCATCTGGCATCAAAAAAGGGTCTGTTACCAAACTCAGCTTTGGAGATGGGGCAAAAGATGCAACAGAGGAACAACCATTTACTGACATGGAGGGTACCAACGTGGTTTTTGATATGAGCTAAGCTGCAAGGTAGAGGCAATGTGGAACCTGTTAAAACATGCTTCAAGTGGCGGGCAGGCAGCAGCCAAGCTCAGGCATCATCTCAAAAAGAACCCATTTCCTGACCTAAATATGGGGCTGGCTTTCTTTCAAAAGAAGTTGCAAAACCACCCAGGTCAAACCCACAGAGGCAACAGAGCATGTTATAATTTCCAAGGTGCTTCCCCAACAATTACCTTCTAGAATTCTCAGAGTTATCCTGTGACAGTAGGCTTGGCTCTGTTTATTGTTCTTGTTTTACAGATGATGAAACTGAGGATGAGAAAAGACAAGGACACAGGACCACAGAGACAGTGGGAGAAGCAGGAGCAGATCACGGCTTCCTTATAATTGCCCGATTATCTCCGCACCAGAGCACATTATATCTGGCCAAATTGACTTTTCACAAGGTAGGGTGATGGTGTCCCTGTATGAATATATATGAATGTACCTATCAACCTAACTCAATTATATATTTATGTGTCTTCATTTCCCATTCATCTTTATAATCTATCACTTATGATCAATTCCCATTACGTGTTAATATTTTCATAATTATCTGTATCCAAGTAGCTGTAAATTATCTGTCTATTACATCTCCTGATTGGTCATCTTTACGTAGTTTTTACACTGACTCATGTGTTGTATATATGATTAATCACACCATGAAGGAAAGCACAAGAGCATTGAAAACATCCATCCATGGTTATAACTCTTGTACTCTTAACATTGTCTCGCTGATTTACTTAACCTCCCTGAGTCTCAGTTTTCTTCCTTGCCAAGTAGAGACAGAAATGCCCCTCTCCTGGGGCTAAGAAGATCTCCTAAGATAGTGGTTATAAGATGCTGGATATAGTGCCTGGATCAGAGTAGACTCCCAGATGTAATTTTTCCTTTCTACCTGCCTCCACCAAAACCTTGTTTTCTCTTTTGGTTATTTAGCTTTTCTATTGTTTCCAGTGGGTCTTCACTTATCTTGTCTCTGAGCCTCAATGTCACATATCATATGAGTGGATTATTTCAGCATTTGTCACACAGTTTTGAGAATTACCCATTATAGATCAGATGCCATGACTTGGCAATCTGGCTGTAAGCTTCTTGAAGGTAGAGCTTCCCATTTACCATTTAGAAAACCAAGAAGTCATCCTGAATTCCTACTCTGAATCATCTGGAGAACTTTGCATAGGGCTTTACTCCTAATCAGTGTCAAGTGAATATTTAATAAATTAGATAAAGAAGGGTTCTCAAGGAGCATATTTGAGCTCAGGAGAATGTAGGAGTATAGGCATGCAGGGGTTGATTCTCCACATAACATACAAGAACTGGGATGGCAGAGTCCTCTGAAGTTTTCCCAGAAGAATTATTTAACTAATTCCTTCAGTCTGTATTTCTTGACCAACTAATCTATGCTGGGTCCTGTGATATGTGCTGGGGTTACAAAGCTAAACCAGACACATGTCTGCAATGTGAACAATAGAGAAACAATTCCATTCTAATGTGATGAAGGCTGGGATAGACGGATGCATGGGGAACATTAGAAGGAGAGAGAGATAGATGGCATGATGTTGGGCATCTGATATTTTTCTTCCAGTATTTTTTTTCTCCCTTCACCTTGTAAGAGCACACCTTTATTTTGAAGAGCTAAGGATCCACCATTTAATGGTGTTCCTGGCATTCCTGTGGCCACTGGCTAATTGTAAACCCCTCCTCTTGGCTACAGTCATTGGCTCATATATTGGTGTGTGATCCAAAGTGGTCCAATAAGAGTCCTTCCCTGGAAATTTATAAGCAGATACTAATAAAAGCTCTTTCTTTCCTCTAGATGACAAAAGTCACTTAACAAGTCAGGAGGTATGTGCTGCTTGACCCACCACTCTAGCCACTGCATGGAAAGCCTCTTCATGATATAAGAAAATGAAATCAAACCATAAGGTGAAGCAGGTAATTGTGATAAAGAATAAACAAGTTCTGGATAATTTTTAAGTGTCTAGAGCTCCCTGAGGTCATTCTATCTTTGTATTTCCCAATTACATGAGCCAGTATACTCTCATTTTGGTTTGAAATTTGAATTTCTTATACAGCTATTTTTATATAGCTGTTTTACTGCTTCAAATGTGTATAGTATTTTGTACCATTATCTTGTTTTAATCCCAAGACAATATTGTGAGATCAGTTGGTATTATAATACTATTTTCATAAGAAAACTGAAATCAGAAAAGTAATGATGCAGCTGAATTTGGTGAAGGTAATTGTACCTGAATCTGAGAGATAAATAAAACTTTCTGGTATTTAGGGAAGGGTTCTAATCTCATTCATCCTGAGGTCTGATTACCAGACCACACATTTTAGTGTTCATTCCTGGCATTAATATGAAGCCTATCACAATATCCTACTATTTCATATCAAGAAATATTGGTTGGAGTTCAGTTAATACTTCCACATCGCTAACAATATGTGGGATTAATGTTGTTCTCTCTGTTTTTCTCATATATATGAGATATTTATAAGATATGTACACTTGTATGAGAGAGCCAGAGATGGCATGTATGTACATGAGATACATATAAGCACACGTGTAAGTATGTATAAATTACATATATAATATAACAAAATAACACATATGTAAAATACATATATAATGTATACATATATGTATAGTGTGTACTATTTGTGCACATACTATATTTATCATTCTGACTCAGAGAATTTATTTAAGAAACATGCTTTAGAGGTGTTGATCAGAATTCCCTGGATAAGGTCCATTGCAAATGCCACTTGATAATGATGCATTTATTTTGTTTCCAAAACATGAACTGTCAGCCTTAAATTGAAACAGCCTGATGCAATGTGATCACATTACATCAGTTTGACTTTAGATAAAGTGGTATGTTTGAAATGTAAATATGTGATTGGTTTTAGCAATGTCTTTTAAAAGCTTGTGGTCACTTGCTTTGGACAACCCAGTTTTAGCAATGTCTTTTAAAAGCTTGTAGTCACTTGTTTTAGACAACCCAGTTTCTGACTTACTGGATATGCTTGAAGTACCTGGTCAGCCCGTCACTGACCGTTGTTGAAAGAGGCCAATTACTTGATTGCAAATGATGTCAAAAGGCTTTCGACTGACCTCAGTCCTGGGAAGAAGCTAGTTAAAAAGCTTGTTATTGATTTCTTCTTTCAAATATTCTATCTTTGTATTTTTATTAATTAGACTGTCAGAATATTACTAATTTAGAGAGCATCCATATAAATTGATTCTGTCTTTTACAGTTTTAAAAATATGCATACGTTTATTGAGATTTTAATACTGATATCTGCATTATTGCTGTTGCTACTGTTATGTGGATGTGGGGATGGGAGTTCCTTGTTGGTTTGTTTGTTAATGTAAGGCAAGAGTATAAAAAAAAACACTCTTGGAAGATTGATTTTTTTTCCAGTCAAAGCCTTGTCTAAGACATAATTTAAAGTGCTACTCATTGACCCTTGTGAAACACCCAAGTGATAACGTCTATCTAATGTTGCGTATCAGAAAAAAATTATATCAGGAATAGGTATGCTTACGGTGCCAAGCCAAGCTTTATCTCTTCTATACCACTTTACTTGAAGATAAAATACACATTTAATGCTAAATAGTAGGTTTTTTCTCCAAACTAATTTACTCAACAATTACTGTATCACAACCAGCACTCATTGAATGATGACTGTCTGCTAAGCACTTTGCCGATTTCTTCCATTCATTATCTCATTTATCTCCCTGATGGAAATTTTTTTGGGATTTTTATTATAACTTAATCAAAATATATACATACCCATGGTTTGAAAAAGTGATCAGAATGGTTTATAATTAAAAAGAGTATTGCCATACCACATTCTTGATTCCTGCTACTCAAAAGGAATCTCATTTCTCAAAATCAATGCTGGCATTACTTTCTAGTATTTAGCAGCGTACTTCTAAAAGTTTATGTGCCTGGTAATATTGTTTCACTTATCAACCTTAGACATGTTTTTCTCCACACTTAACATCTTTCCACAAAGTAAGCATAATTATAATATGGTTTTATTTAAAATAAAATATATATGTTCATATTGTCATATTTATATAAATGAACATGAAATTTGCTTTTTCTTCCTCAAATATTTTTGACTATTTTAGTGAAGTTAGTAATTACCTATCTTTACTTTCACAATATTTTATAGGCTAATATCATTTTTTTTTTTTTTTTTTTTTTTTGAGACCGAGTCTTGCTCTGTCACCTAGGCTGGAGTGCGATGGCATGATCTCGGCTCACTGCAACCTCCACCTCCCGGGTTCAAGAGATTCTCCTGCCTCAGCCTCCCAAGTAGCTGGGATTAGAGGTGCCCACCACCATGTCCAGCTAATTTTTTTTGTATTTTTAGGAGAGATGTGGTTTCACCATGTTGGCCAGGCTGGTCTTCAACCCCTGACCTCTAGTGATCAGCCCACCTCGGCCTCCCAAAGTGCTGGTATTACAGGCGTGAGCCGCTGGATCCAGCTGCATCATTTTGTAATACACTATCACATACACTAAGCACTAAACGATCATTTCACGTCATCTATAGTTTTTTGTTGTAGTTATTTTTTTAACTCCATATGTCAGACCTATCTTACCTTGTTCTTTTGCTCCGTTTTGAAAAGTTTGTTCCCTGAGCCTGATATAAAATGATCCATCTAGAACTTCCTTCCAATATAACTGTAGAACTTCATTATGAAATTTTTCTAAAATGGAAGATGTGTTTCCTGGATCTTATTACTCTCACTTTCATATTTAGTCCTTCAACCTTATAGGATCATATCTCCCAATAGCTTACTAAGCAAAGATATGGGAAGTAGTACTTACAAGACTTTACTTACCTGAAGTTATTCTTTCATGTTTACTGTATGTTTATGATTCAGCTGGCTGGAAATATTGTCTCTCAAATTTTTAAAAACATTACTCTTTGTCTTCTAACAATTCTGCACTGTCTTTGAGAGGATTGATATATCCTGATTATTTTTTCTTTTTAAAGACGGTCTTCTCCATCCAAACTGGGAGTTTTTAGATGTTTCTATTTACCCTTTCATTTCAAGTCATGAATATGTATGATGCTGTGGCCTTTTCAGGATCTTTTCTTTTCTCTTTCTTTCTGTAATGTGGCCACTTACTGGAAAATTTCAATCTGGAAACTCTTTTCTCCTTCAGTTCAAGGAATTTTATTTATTTGTATTTTAGAAATACCTGTAATACTTATTACCTATAATCATTCTTTCTAAATTGGTTCTTTAATATTCTTATCTTTTATCTCCCACCACAACCATTAGGTGCAGCCAAGAGACAAGAACCACACAGTGATTTTAACAGGGAACATTTAATATGAAAATTATTAATTAAAAGTGATATTGTAGTAATGAGGAATTAGCTAATAAAAGGTAAAGATAACACTAGAGAATATAAGAATAGCAGGCATAGGTAAAGGCCACAATCCCTAAGGTTATAACAGAACACCAAGGGAAAATCCCTCCCCTACTTCTAAGGTGGATCTAGATTCCACTGGAGAGGATGTGACCATGGATAACTAAATTACAATTCACCTCAGAGAAGTTCACTGAGGTGCTTCACCAGCAGGATTTACCACAGTCTGTACTTTGCACTGCCATGTCGTAGCCTTCCACAGAGAGGTGCCCTACTCAAGAACGCAACATAAAACCACACAAGAGAGTTCTGGGGAAGTAAGGCAGGTCCCATGTACTGCTGACCACTGGGCTATCACACTGTACAGGGGTTGGGTGCTGTAGAAGCTGCGTGTGCTACAGGAACCTAGGGAGAAGAGCAAACAAGAGCCTGGAAGAAAAGACCCTTCATTCTCTAGATTTCCTCCAGTTTCATGCCAACTGGCAAAGAAGGAATATTCATAAGGCCCATCTCCCTTGTCTTAGAGAAGGCTATAAAGGGTGCATTTAGAGCTTACAGGCAGTACTTGGAAAACTGTCCCAAACGCTTTTTATCTTTTTGACATTTTCTACTGTCTGAATATTTTCTTAACTTTGTCTTGCAACTTATTGGACTTAAAATTTCACTCAATGTATGCATATGTACATATATACATATATACATGCATAATTTGTAAGAATTATTTCCTGTTTTTTATTATCTTTTATGCCATCCTCTTCGTTTTTTTCAGATACAACTTCTAGGCTTACATTATTAATAAGCTTTGGTTCAGAAGTTTTATTTCACTCCCTGTCATATCTGTTTTCCTCCAGTTTTTCCTTCCATATTTATTGGTTTAGAATTTTCCCAGTCATTTTGGATGCCTGGAAACTATCAGTTGATCCTTTACTGCTTTTTCACCTTCTAGGTACAAAAAAACTAATTTGAAGCTTTGAGCAAATTGGAGGGGTTTCTCACTGGGCTTTATTATCAAAGTGAAGGAGTGGGGAATCACTAATTTCACTAATTGATCACAGTAACCATATTTGAAAGTCCTTTTTCTAGGGCCATTCAGATTTATTCCTTCCTCCTGCCTCTGGTCTCTGAGCACAACTTCTCTGTGGTTTACGAGAACTCAGGAGATGGAGTGATGTTCAACTCCTTCATACATAGACATTCAATCCGCCCCCCCAATTTTTACCATCCTCATATATCTGTTGTTATATATTGACTTCTTAGGATAAATTGGTTTGTTTTTCATCAGTTTCTCCCTCTGCAGACACTTATTTTGTGGTTCTGCATCTCTTTGTTGAATCTTCCATCTTCGATTCCTAAAACTTGTTGAAGTCTCTTACGTAGTACCCTTTCTTCTTCCATTTTTTTGGTTCTTGTAGATTTATACGATTTTTTATTTCTTTACTATCACTTGAGAGATCCATTTGGAAAGGAAAAGATAAATGTGTTCTTCTATTGTATGTTATTTTCTAATTTAAAAGGCTTATTTAACAATTGTTTATTGAAGTCAAAATTCTTCTTAGAAATGATCTAGTCACAAATAATAAACTGTTTTAAAAATTAATCTTGAGTAAATGATAATTCTCTCATGTGAGAGAATACATGAAGAAGAAAAAAGTTGGGTGAGTGAATGAGAAAAGGAATGAAAGCAGAAATAAACAATTGTCATATCGGTGGAGAGTAGGGTGTAGTAGAAAGGACAGTGAGCTGACAGAATCTGAGTCCTTGGTTTGTGTCTCACTTGCTGAAAAGTCCTGGGCAAGTCAGCTCTTCAACTGATCTGAATCTTCTCATCTGCATAGTGGGTCAGGAAAGGTTGGGACAAGAAATATGAAGGATCCCTTCAAGACTTACAGTCATCTCTGCTCCTTATCTTTATCTTCTTTAAAAAAAAATGACAAATAAATTTAAGAATAAGGGAGCCCAGGATTTTCTTAAAGCACTGGTTCTCAACCACCGGGGTGCCACAGACCCCATTGAGAAGTTGATAAATTTGATGTGGTCTTTAGGAGCATGTACATATACAAGGAAACATTCGGTTTAGAATTTCAGAGAGTTCTCAGGCATCCAAAGGCTCACAAGAAGATTGCAATAGCCACGAAGGAATGTTGACCTTAGATCTTTTGTTCTGCTCCAAGGTGACCTCTGGACTTTGTCTTCTGCAAGGGACTGCTGATGTGTGTTTCCTTGGGATTTTGAGGCATCCCAGAACACAGTGACAAAATTGCAAAGATTTTCCTTGCATATAAACCTTGTCATTCAGGTGAACTAATTTTCTCTTTGTAAATCAGGACAGTTGCAAATGTTTCATTAGCTTTGGCCCAGATAACTCCATAACAAATGCATTTGCTATGTGGTGCAGATGATGTATCAGCACAAACATCTCACTGGGCCCCCATTAATTATATAGTTACAATGAAGGAACGGAGAAGATGCAGTCACAGAAACTCCATTTAGGGGTATATTTCCCTGGGAGAACTAGGTACCCTATGTTGAAAGAATCCTATAAGCTATCTGACCTATTTTTTTTCAACAAACATGACAGTGAATCGTTCATTCTTTGTTTCATTTAGTTGCCTAATATTTATTGAGCATCAAGCAAGGATGCTAGGTGCTAGAGAGAAATAAATAAACAAAAGAGATATAGCCCTTGTCCTCATGGAACTAATGTGTGGAGGTGATAGTTAGAAAGGGATCACAGAAAAGAATATAAAATTACCATAATTATCAGGAGTTGTGAAAGCAGTTAAAAGGTTTGGGGGTTGGAACACATCTGGTAAGGACAGGTCAAGGACATTTTGGCAAAGGAAGTGACTTTAGAGCTGAATTCTGAAGGGTAAGTTGGAAGTAAACTGGCTGAAAAGTTGGGGAGAGGGGAGCTCGAGAGTTATAATACATTGGGCTGAGGCGTATGTGCAATATTTGTTGAAAAGAAAAAAAGTACAGTGATGCGGGAGGATAAAAATATAATTAGAGGGGGTTGGAAAGGCATAGGGGTCACTCATGCTGGGTCTATTTTGACTTTTAATGCAGGGGCAATGAGAAGCCTATGGGGGAATTGAAGGGATGCAGAAATTAATCAAAACACCAATGCAAAGAACTTCAGGTTAAGAACTGGTATAAGAAAAGCATTTGCTGAATGTTTCCTGTGTGTACCATTAGACCAGCGATAGGAAAACTTTTCCACTAAAGGCCAGATAGTAAATATTTTAGGCTTTGTGGGCCATGATGAGTTTTTTTTGTTGCATTTATCTTTTCCTTTTCTCACAACACTTTACAAATATAAAACCAATCTTCTCTCAAAGACAATGTTAAACTAGACTAAAGGCAGGATTTGGGCCCCCAGTGTGTGCTCAACCCCTGCAATAGAGGACCATAAGCTCTATGAGGAAAAAAGATAATAGTTCTCTTACTCACTATGAATTTTCAGTGCCCAAAACAGCATTAGGCACATAGTGCGTACTTAATGTAAATTTATTTAATTAATTAGTGGCTGAACGAGGTGTTTTAATTACTTAATATATCTTTTGATGAGAAAAACGAATGATATGCTGGTGTCATTGTCATTGACTTTTTCATCATTGTTGCCATTGTTATTCTTGCTGTCATTCTTCACATGTCAAGGATAAGAAAATAGTTAAATTTGCCCAAAATCATATAGCCAACAAGTGACGGAGCCAGAATTTAAACAAAGTCTATAAAATTTCTAATCCTATGCTCTTTCTTATGATTACACTGCCTCTTTTGTAAATGACACATAAACACTGTGTAATATTAGTAAACATCAGATGACAGAAGCACCACCAAATACTAAGGGGGAAATGTGCCATTCAGAATGGGGGACAGAGAACATGCACCAATCTCCTCCTTTCTCCTGAGATGATGAGAAATGTTAAAGACTTGGAACCAACCCACATGCCCATCAAGGATAGACTGGATAAAAAAAATGTGGCACATATACACCATGGAATACTATGCAGCCATAAAAAAGGATTAGTTCCTGTCCTTTGCAGGCACATGGATGAAGCTGGAAACCATCATTCTCAGCAAACTAACACAAGAACAGAAACCAAACACCGCATGTTCTCACCCATAAGTGGGGATTGAACAATGAGAACACATGGACACAGGGAGGGGAATATCACACACCAGGGCCTGTCAGGGGGTGGGGGGCTAGGGGAGAGATCGAATGAGGAGAAATACCTAATATAGATGATGGGTTGATGGGTGCAGCAAACCACCATGGCACGTGTGTACCTATGTAACAAACCTGCACGTTCTACACATGTATCCTAGAACTTAAAGTACAACTTTTTAAAGAAAAAAAAAGAATGTTTATGGGCAGAAAGGTTTAACAAAAAAATAATAATAGTAAAGAAAGAGAGGGAGAGGGAGGGAGGGGAGAAGAGGAAAGAAAGGAGACAGCATGGGAGAGAATAAAACAAAAGAAAGCATCATGGATGAGAGAAGCCAAACACTTTTCAGGATCAGAGGAGACTGCTCACTGATGAGACAGAGTGTGTATGTATGAAAGAGATTTTCGCTAAAGTAAGAATTACCTGCCCAATAGGTTACAGATAAGAATCTCTCTCATAACCTCCTATGACCAGATATTACTGCAGGTTCTGTGGATTTTATCTATCAGGGAAGGAAGGTGTCTGTCTCTTCTTGTAAGCATTTCAAATATTTATGTTATTTTCTTGGCATTCCTATTACTTGGCTTGGAAGATACTGAGAATTTCCTTTTCCTTGTCTCATGGAAGAAGAGAAAACAACTTATCTAGGAAATTACATTTTTCACAATGGCAGCAAAAACTCAGGTTACTCTAACGTCTGCCATCCCCTTTACCTACTCTAGTCTTCTTATGCAGATTGAGGAATGAGGAAGAGGGATGCTAGTGTTCCTAATAGGAGGGTTGCTTGCTAGTTCCTTGCAAGACCTAGGGGTAAGACATGAAGAAGTGTGGCCCCAAAGTTGGCTATTCTTAGGTTTCTATTTAGAATATAAGCGACGTGATATTTTATCTTTAGCTTTGGGACTTAGATACAATTTAGCCCACACAAATAAAAATTTCATCAAACGTCTTATTATAGCAATATTTAGTCCAGTTTGGAAAAATAGCACTGAAAATTACAGGAGGACATTTTCTGAGGGATATCGATAGTGGGAGTGATTTGACAGACACTCTAGTATAATTGTTAGCTTGGAAAGACTTAAAGATATCATAAAAGGACAGAGCACGGGGAAAAAAAAATAATCAGAAATTCTGGAAATAAACACATAAACCAAAAACAATAATATATTTAAAATATGAAGCTAACTAAAAAAAATGAAGCTAACTAAAGCATGACATAATTTTGAGCTATTTTATGTTTTCTTATTAGCAGAGTCTACAATTTGACTGATGTTGTGAACATCTCCCTTGGCCTGATGGTGGCCAATGCCATTGGAAGCAGTGTGAATGCAAAGTTGTAGCATTTTCTTTGGCTTTACATTAATTCAGTTTTCAAATTCAATTGTTAGAAGCAGCCCAGAAACACCACAGAGGACTGAATTAGGTGACACTCTCAGGGTACAGGTTCAGCCCTTGGTCTACTTTCCCTCTTAAACTTTGCCCCCTTATTACCTTGCTTGCCTGACCTTAGTCCCAGTCCTGTCCTGGCATTCCTAATGGCTATGCAAGGCTGCATTATTTTATCTTTCTATCATCACCATAGCAAAGTGACTGGCATCATGTAGGTCCCTGCCACTCAAAGAGTGGACCAAGGACCAGCAGTATGAGCTTCTTCCGTAATCTTTTATGAAATGCAGAATCTTAGGGGCTACCCGAGAACTACTGTAAAAGAATTTGCATTTTAACGTAATCCCTAGATAGATTGTATGTTCATTGAAAATACAAATCACTGCCCTAACTGAATTTTCTTCTTAACGAGGACCTACCTACTCTTATACCTATTTAAACTAGTTGTTTGGATTTTTTTTGTGTGTGTGTGTGTGTGTGTGTGTTTCATTTTAAAGCTGTCACTATAAAATACAGAATAAACCTCAGAATGAGAACTGGAGAGAAAGAGTAATACAATGGTGACGATCACACAATTTGGAGTAGGACAGCGTTGACTTCAAGTTTTAGTTTCACCACTATATAGCTGGGCACCTATTTACCTTTCCTTAACTTCAGTCTTCTCAAATGGGCACATTAGTCAGTTCAGGCTTGGCTACACTGTGTAACATACAGACCTCAAATTTCAGAATTCACATGTATATGTCTGTGTATGGCTATGACTCTCCTCTGTATTGTCTTTGCTTTGACAAAACTAGGCTGACTGGGCAGACTCAATCTCAGACCTTGTTAGTCTAATAGCAAAGAAAAATGAGGTATAACAAAGCCCATTCAAAATCTTGAAGCTTCTACTCAACAGTGACATCTGTCACTGCCACTCACCTTCTGCATCGCCTAGTCAGCCTTCAGTGATCAAGAAAATACTCCTCTCACAGGGAGAGGCACTGCAGAGAGGGAAATAGGGGTGCTAGGCAAAATGGTAACCAACAATGGAAAGAATAACAATACTACCTCCCTCTCATATTAGTTTGAGAACTGAATGCCTTAAGACACAAGAAGTCCTTGATCCTTTATTCCATAGCTGGGTAGCAATTGCACCCTTCTGAATTTCAGTTTCCTTATCTGCAAAATGAGAATAATAAATACCAGCACATAATAAAGCTTTAAAAGGCATGCCCGTATGGCACATAGTAGGTACTTAGCAAAAAGAGACTATGAACATTGCAGAAATAATTATCTTCTTTTATGCTTTCAGAAGCAGAAAATGCCTAATCCTCACAAAAAATTTTGAGTTAGAGATGCTGGACGAGGCATAAAAAAACTGAGAGTTGCTTCATCCTCTCTTTCCTCTGGGTCTGCATCCTTCTTTGCAATAGCTTGTCAGGAAGCCTGCTATCCTTTGGAAGCACAGGATGGAAGAGAGTGTGTGTTTGCAGAGATAACACGGAGTGAGTTCAGGGGTTACTAATTGGGTTTCTGCTTGCCTTTCATATTCATTCAGAATCCCAACCAGAACAGGTGTTACAGCAGCCTCTCTCCATCTTTCTCTGTCCTCTCTCCCATCTGCTGACAGCACGCATGTCTCTTCCAAAGTCACTTCCCCACTTAAATTGTAAGTCTAATCAGAAACTGATGTGGCTGCAAAACTGGGGAGAGACAAACATGATGCCTATGAAGATATTTTGAGATTGGATTTGATAGTACATTAAAGTCCATACAAGGAGTGTTTAACTCTTTCCTGGAAGTAGAGTCTGACAGCCCTGACCCCCTATGTGGCCCACATAGTTACCCCTTACAGTCTAATACTGGTTCAGGGGATTTAGAAAATGAAGCCCCATTGCAAAGTTTTTTAGAGTCTAAGAATTTCTTCCATGTAGTGCAGTTCATTTAATCCTTCCCAGAACCCTAAGGAAATGAATGTAGCTATCATATCTTCCTCTCTCTTCCTTTAAAGATGAGGACACAAAGGGTCAGCAAGGTAATGTGACATGCTCTCACGGGCACAATTAGAAAATGGTGAAGGCAGGGGGAAAGCCCATATCTTCTACTCCCTTGTCCTTCACAGGTGTACACATTCCCTATGCCATTTTTCCTCCAGAATCCCATTACCCTTTGGTGCAGAGTTAAAGTAGAGGTTCTGGAGCCATAAACCTGAAAGAACAGACTCTAGACAGCACTGACCTCTCTAAGTCAACCCCACTACTTTCATGCTCCATTTGATGAGGATTTTCATTTTCCCATCACCTCTGTCACTAATGCCATTTAGCCTCCTTGCTTCCAGCCTTGACTATCCTTATCCACAGGCAACCAGAGGAAAGTCTTTAGTGCAGATCACAGAAATGTAGAGTGTGAAGCTATCTCAGTCTTTATGTAATTCCCCTGCTTCAAATCATCCAAATTGCCTTGAACTTAAGGCTTAAGAAGACTTAACGCACAATCCAGCCTTCCAGCTTTATCTTCCTCTCTCTTCCTTTATCTATCACATCCTCTATCTGAATAAGGGGGACACATATCCTGTGAATATCTTGAGTACATTTTCTCCTGTTTGCTCACTGCTTCACTTCTAGAACCTAGAAGAGTGCTTTTCAACTCCGGCTGCATATTACTGTTGCCTAGGAGGCTTTTAAAACATACTGATGCCAGGGGCCTGCTCCATGCCAATTAAATAGAATTACTTGGATGGGCCAAAGATCAGTATTTCTTAAAAAGTACACTAGGTTATTTTAATATGCAGCCAGGATTGATAAACAAAATAATGCCTGGCACAGAATGGGTACTTAATAAGCATTTGTTCAAATAATGAATGCATAAATACATAAATATCCTGTATTAAGATGTACTTACTAATGTGCATTCGTTATCAGCCCTAAGCCCCAAGCACACGTGCATATACTGGCTGGGAGCTGCTTGATGGTGAACAAGCTGTATTACATACTTTTGCTTCTTCAATTCTAACATATAATAGAAGCTCAATGTTTATTAAATGAACGTACTGTTGTGTATACCCAGGACAAGAAGCAGGAAGATCTACTGGACAGATGGAGAAGAGTGATGTAAAAGAGGATGCATGGAAAGAGGACGCTTTGGAGTCAGATGGATCTGATTTTGAATTCCAACTTTATTACCTACCAACTCTGTGAACTCTTAGCAAGTTTCCTCATTTGTAAATGGGGGTAAATTACCCCTCTCAGCATGATTGTGCATCTTAAATGGAAAAAACAGCATGAAAGTATTTATCCCAGTACCTCATACATTAAAGATACTTAGATAATGTCCCTTTCCTTCTTCTTTCTTTATCTTCCCTTTGACACAAGTATAGCTAGGCTGATTATGTTGAACCTCTGAGAGATGACGAGAGAAAAATGGAGCGAGAGAGAGAGAGAGGCAGAGGAAGGCAGTGGACAAAGACAGAAGTGAGTCAGAGGAAAATCTGATGGTTGTTATAGAGTAATGAAATAGCTGTTATTGACCACAGTCAAAACACAGCCTAGTCTTTAAGCCTTACATTAGGCATTCTTTTTCCTCTGCCCAATCCAGACATGTAACACAGCCATAAATCACTGTCCTTCATAAGCAACAGACAGTAATTGCCATGAGCACTAGTGACAATATTTATTACCAGGTAAGCAGTTCCATATGGGGGTTGCTTGGGCCAAGCTCCTAACCATTTGGAAGAACACTATGCCTCATGCCTTCTCTCCTAGCATTTTTTGGAATAAGGGGTGTGAAAACAAGTCTGGCCACGGAATGTAAAGTAACTGTCTTCTAGTTCACCTTTTATGTGGTCACAACGGAGGCAGGGACTCAATGAGATTGTCACTTGATGTCCCTTCCAGTGTTTCATAGATCTAGGGCTCTGGGACTCATTGGAAGTGCATTTTATCTCATTTAAGCAGTTAGTGATACATTTGATCAACCATTCTACTTCTAAGGAGATTTTACCTGATCTCATCTTTGGTGATGCTAAGACAAATTATTTTTTTTGTAATGGGTTGAGCTACAAATTTGAGGTGGAAATAAGATCTTTTTAATTGGTCTAATGATTTACACCAGTTCCCAGTTGCCTTAATAACATGAATTCTGACTTTGAGACTTCTCTCTTCTTCTGATTTGTTCAAAACCTACAAGGCTCAACTGTCCCAAAAAGAAAAGTTAGTCCAAGATATAATATAGATGTGAAACTCTTCCAAGGGGTTATTTGTTACTAACTTCATCCTTAGAGGGCTGTGAGCATTTTTCTTTGAAATCCTAGAAGCAATCTCTCTTTCTTTCTCATCTACTCTATTTTTCTCCCTTTTTTAAATCTTTCCTTAAAAACGCTATGTTAAAATTTCCCAACCTTCACCAAACTTGAAGCTAGGCAGAGCCAAGGAAATACCATAGGTTGACAAATTAATAAGCTAAACTCTTATTCTTAGGGAGAAAGTCCTTTATCTCCAATGTCTCTTTCTTTGAGTTTCTCTTTGGACTTGGCTTTTCTCATCACAGAGGCGATGCACTGGTATAGGCAAAAGCAGTCAACCACGTGGCCCAGTTTAGTTCACTATCTAATCATTCTGGAATTTTGAATAAAGAATACCTATGAGCGTACTTTGTTCCTTCTCTGCCTGTCCCCTGTGAAAATATACCTTTCTTAGTGCTCTCATGGGCACTGGCTGGGTCAAGAGAGAATTTCAACATTCAAGAATGCTGAGTTGCATCAATTACCACCATTCCCACTATAATTTACAGATACGGAAGACTAGAAAATGTATGTATGCACAAATGACAAGGATTTAGAAATCCAGTTGGTATCCAAATATCTTTCCAAAGAATGTATTCTGCCCTACCAAAGAAATACTCTACAAATATTTGGTTTTGTTTCTTCATTGCAATCTGCTCTCCCTTACACTTGCTAAAGCATGCATAATCCCCTCTCTCCCAATCTCTGTTTCCTGCTTCTTTCTCTAGATTCATCTCCCAATATACTTCCCTTGCCCAGACCACCCCAGCCACACAACCTCTCTAGTCCACAAGCACTCCAAGATCTTTCCCACAATGAGGACCTCAAGGCATGCTTTACCCACTGTGGTGGAATATTTTAATGCTACTTTCCCTCCCCCCACCCAAACATCTACTCCAAATAAACACAAATTGTTGTCTGGATCCTTTGCTCCATGAGAACTAAGATTTTTCTCTGTTTTGTTGATATTGTTTGCATGTTTGTCCCTTCTAAATCTCATGCTGAAATGTGATTCCCAATGTTGGAGGTGGAGCCTCGGGGGAGGTGATTGGGTCGTGCGGGTGAATCCCTCATGAATGCTTTAGCACCATCCCCTTTGTGATAAGTGAGTTCTTACTCCATTAGTCCATGTGAGATCTAGTTGTTTAAAAATGTGTGGCACCTCTTCCCTGTTTTCTCTTGCTCCTGCTCTCACCATGTGATGTGCCTACTCCCCTTCACCTTCCACCATGATTGGAAGCTTCCTAAGGCTTTGCCAGAAACAGAGGCCAACACCATGCTTCCTGTACAGGCTGCATAACCATAAGCCAATTAAGTTTCTTTTCTTTATAAATTATCCAGCCTTAGGTATTTCTTTATAGTAATGCAAAAAGGACCTAATACATTTGTTATTGCTATATCTCTGGTGTTTAGAACAGTTTCTGGCACACAGTAGGTATTTAACACATATGTATTAAATGGATGAATGCTGGCACATTTTTTTTTTTTTCTATTTAGGAAATAAGGCAATTTGGCAATTGCACAGAATTTTAAAATGCATACATACGTTAAAACCAGGCAGAGGCGGCTGGGAAAAGGAAGACAAGCAGACAAGCTTGGAGGTCATCTGTTCAGCCAAAAGGCCAGTGTTGGGAGTGGAAGCTCCTCCCAACCACCTGGCACCAATCAGAGCAGCAAGACTTCTTTTCAAAGGCAGCAAATTCATTTGCAAATGAAAATAAATAAAACTTTATTGAAATATGAAATTGCAAATGGAAATGGCTGGTTGGAGCCCTTTGAAGCAATTATGCAAACGGCTTTCATTTGCTTGTTTTTATATGCAAGTAAAAAAGATACTTTATTTTTGTAATTTATTTACTTAGGGACACTTAGCAGGGCTCAGAGGTTTGCATGCATCTTGGCAGTCTGGTTCATCCAATTTTCTAATCAGCTGAAAGGACAATGTGGTTTCATTAAGAACCAAGATTCTTCTAGTGTAGGAAATGGCTGACTCCTTAACTTTGATCCCTGCTGATTCTACAGGTTCATAAATGTCATAGTCAATTATTAAAACAGGGTCTCCTTTATACCATTGAATTGAGTATATTGGTGCAGTAGTAACAGAAAAATGCACACTCTTTACGTTCTGCTCCCCATCTCATCTCATCTTACCTTCAAACTGACTAGCTTTTCTCACCAAATCAGGAAGTTTGTCATTAAAAATGGGGTTTGAACCATAACATTGGGTATTATGGCCACAGTGTTGGTAATTAGTATGAGCTGTAGCCAGTTATGGCAGTGGCTAAGATAATTATCCCTGGAGTCAGAAGGACCTGATTTTAAATTCCAGTTCTGCCTCTTGCTTGCCACAGGGCTTTGGGCACATAACCCAAACCAAAGCTCAGCTTCCTTGTTGGTAAATGGAGATAACACTGAGAAGATATACACAGAGTGAGTGCCTGGTAGACAGTTAACTCCACATTGCTGGTAGCAGTAAAGAGTAATGGCAGAAGGAACATAAGTGACATACCGGAAGGAGAAAAATTTTGAAGCTCAGACAGACCCTGTTTATACCCGGAATCAAGATGCTTCATGATTTTGGACAAGTCTTTTGATGTTGCTAAACTTCAACTTTTCTCATCTGTAAAACATTGACAATCATATCTAACTTTATAATGTTGCTTTTGAGATTAGCTTTGGTGCTTGTCAAGTTTCCTACCTAGAGCTTGACTTATAGAAAGTACAAAAACTAAAGGGAGTTGTTGTTATCATCATAGTTACCATCATGATCATGCTTCCTCATTACTCTCTGTGTGCCTTAGTTTCCTTCTTGATAAAATATAATGGTGATGAAAATCCTGTTCCAGTGCTGTAATTTGTCTACTCCATGATTCATCCATCCCAGATGGAACTTCACTGCTGAGAGCACTGGCCTTCAGCCCAGACTCTCTGCTCCTATTTTACCCTCTTCCCCTGTGCTCTCATTAACTACTACTCTTTACAATTAAATTGTGCAATGAATGTTGAGTATCTGGCTTGAAAGTATTCTAGCTTACCACACTGAGTGTAAATTTCCACCAACAGCCTTTCCGGTTGGATCATAATTCAGAGGCCATTAATCACCTACCTGGCCTCCAAGACTCAGCAGAGGCAGAAGAGTTAATAAAGACTTCTTAGAGGAAAGAACAAAACCTTACAGCCGGTATTGGAAGATCTTTTGATGATCACTGAGCGGGCTGCTGATTGCTGGAGAAAGTGCTGGGTAATTAGAGACCTTAGGGATAGATATAGCACAGTGTCTTCTTGATGTAGCAGTAGTTAATGTCTTATGTAAAGACATAGACAGTTTCTGTCTATATGGTCTAAATTAAGAGCCATTCAGCAAGAATATCCTCCTCTAGCCACAAATTTCCCTGCGCCTATCTGTTATAACAACTACAATCCTACTGATAGAGATTAGTCCCTCTGAATCATTATTAGTAACTGTAATTATGATGGTTACATTAATCCTACATCACATTTTAAAGTACTTTATAAACTTCTTTTCAGTTTGTCATTTTAACTGTCAAATCAGGTTAACAGGAGACACTTTTTTTTTTTTTTTACTTTGTAAAGGAAGAAACTGAGGCACTAAATGTTTATGTGGATTTTCCGTGGTCTCAAAGCTACTAAATGGAAGATCAGAGATTCCAAGCCACACTTCCGGACAGCACATCCATGGCTTTTCCTATATGCACCATATTGTTTACATTGAAGAATGATTTTCAGGTCTAAGTGCAGTTAAGCACTGGTAATATCAATCTAGGAAGATGGGAGGACAGAGCTTTAAAAAACACAAAATACATGGTCATCTCTCAGAAAGAAATTAGCTCTGGCTCTGTCTGGACACAGAGAAAGATCATAAATGCCTCTGGTGCCATGTTTCATTGATTGTCTCCTGAGCAAAAACATGGTAAACTGGAAAGGGAATAGGTCTTGGCTTCAACAGATTTGGCTTTGCTTCTAAACTCTTTTTCTTGGGACATGGAATTTCAGTTCTCTCAATAAGGGAATAGTGTATAATACCAACCTAGCATCTTGGTGATGAGACTTAACTGAAATAACTAATGTGAAGTGACTGGTAAATAGTCGTTGCTCAACTAACGATAAACATCATTTGTTTTGCTAGACTCTGCTCTTTGATTATTATAGTTTCCCACAATTACATTAACAAGGACAACTGTAGTTTAAGTAACAGAAACTTAACTCAAATGAGTTTAAGTAAATAAATTTTTTTTGCCTGACAAAACTAAAACTTCTGAGTACCACTAGATTGTCATGTACATCTGAAATTATCTTTAGGACAGGAAATAATTCATGTGTTGTAATAAAGAGTCCCCAAATATTACAAATATTTGAGACATTTCCTTGCCTCTCATGTCTCAGTTGCAATAAATAACCCACAAATATCTAACATTCAAAGATTTGCTTTTTGGTTTATGATACATATTGGTGATAGTTTAAATTATTGTTCAACAAATATTTCACTTCCCTTTTCCTCCCAATATGATTGAATCTATTCTTTACCCCATTAAAGTTGGGCTTAATTATGACTAGCTTTGGCCAATCAAACATTGGCAGGCATCACATGAGCAGAGGCCAAACACATGGTGATTCAGTTTGGCTTCAGCTCCTGTACTTTTGTGACACACCATGAAAATAAAATGGTCTAGATAGCTATTGCCCTTCTACCTGGCCCCAGGTTGGCATAGGTAGGGCGGAACTCATTTCCTTTGATGCTGCTGCTCTAAGAATAAGAGATAGCTGGAACAGATCTGAACCTAACCAGCAGCCTGGATCCTCGAGTCCAGCCTAACCCAGCCAAGATGCATTCAGTCCACAGACCAATAAATGTGACGATAAATGATCAATGTTTAAACGACTGAATTTTGAGATGATTTGCTATGTGACAATACTGTGGCAAGTCTCATATGGATATGGGTCAACTCTTGGTGGAAGAGATTCTTTGCTCTACTAGGGTACTCAGGCCAACACAGGCTTTACCTTCCTTATGTTTAACAGTTTTATGCAGCGTAATTGACATACAACAAACTAAACATATCTAAATTATACAATTTGATATGCATGCAATTTCGGTCATATGTATCGCTACAATCACAATGATCACAATCAAGAAAATAAACATGACGAGCTAATGGGTGCAGGAAATCAACATGGCACATGGATACATATGTAAAAAACCTGCACATTGTGCACATGTACCCTAAAACCTAAAGTATAATAAAAAAAAAAAGAAAATAAACATACCTATCACCTACAAAAATTTAATATCCCTTTGTAATTTCTCCCGAACTCAAACATTTCCCTTACCTCTGTCCTCAGACAATCATTGAGTTTTTTTCTGTTACATAGTTTGCATTTTCCAGAGGTTTTTATAAATAGAATCATAGCTGTTCTTTTTTGTGTGTTTTATTCAGCATAATTATTTTAAGATTCACTCATGTTGTGTGTATCAATGATTTATTCCTCCAAATTGCTGAGTAGTATTTTACTTTATGTTAAAAAACATTCTAATCCAATTATTTTCTGATAAACATTTATTTCTAGCTTTTGGTTGTTATGAATAAAGGAGCTATGAATATTTGCATAGAAGTATTTGTATGGACATATGCTTTCATTTCTATTGAGTAATACTTAAGATTCTAATGACTGGGTTACATGGTAATTGCATGTTTAACTTTTAGCAACCTGCTTTTTCAGATGTGCAATTCATCAACTCATTGTGGGGTTACCACTTACAGAGGATTGGCCTGAACTTACTACCACACTGCCTTGCCTCACCCTCAGGGGTCTGAGGAAGGAGGAATACACCTGTCTGCCTTTGTCTGTCAGCATGTTGGTTCTGTTTCTCTTTCTGATAGTTTCTTTCTCAGCAAGGCTCTTAATACAAGATAGCCAGGTTACTACCATATCAGGTTACCATCTTACTAGATCAGCAACTGCAAGGAAAAAAAAAAAGCACCTTTTTTTCTATGTGTTTTAGCAAAGTCCATTGTTCATTTTCACTTAACTGGGGTTATAAGCTTATTCATAAACTAGAACTAGGGAGATGGAATAAGCCAATTGTCAGGCTGGAGACTGGGGATTGGATAGGCCCCACTAGACAACATTGTCAGAGACTTGGAGAGGGAACATTCTCATAAGGAAAGGCAATGGCATTCGGCCAAAATAAGAAAGAGATAGAAAAACACATACTTAAACAAAACTCCCTGCTACAGTGATAATAGTGAGATAATGTCAATATTTATGACTTCATTTTGTATCTAGAGCCTCTCAATGCCAAATTGAATTATGCCACTCTACCAGGCTCTCCTCTTTCTGTCTTCCAGTGGGCTGAGATGCTCATCATCATGTTAACATAATGCCGGACTTCAAATCCATCTGTCCCTCAATATCAGTAGGATATAAAAGGAGGCTTTACCAAAATAAAGGCAAAACATGTCAGGATAAATCCTAAAGTTTTATCTTCCACTAATTGTCTATTAGTCAATGATTCTACAACTCTTACTTCTGCTACTCTTATATTTTGCTGTAGGAGTCTCTAATATTAAGATTCTAATATGTCTCGATTCTTGAGACAGCACATGCTCTTGAGCAGGCCATACTCTCATCTTGCTACCAAGTTCAGATCATGAGGTTGATACACCCCTTAGGACAGATTGACATTTTGATGTTTCTGGTTAGCAAAAACATGAACTGGGGATGCCGCATTAACAAGCAAGTAAATTTATGGTATGCTAGTGCTAAAATGAATCTCGCTATTTGTTGGCAGCTTTTAAAAAGTGAAATATGTATGTTGCCTGTAGAACTAGGGAAGCTCTCTGTTCAAAAATATTTTTCTCTTTTACTTCTCTACAATGCAGAAAGAAAAAAAGAGAAAGTTTCAGATACTGTGTAACCACTGGATTATTGATGAGAGGTTGTTCTAAGGAATGGAAGCGGCCTTTGATTATTTTCTCTGCTCCTAAGTCAGCCTCTAGAGCTCAGATTGGGTCGCTAAGCACCTCCTTTGTTCTTTGCACAGATCCCAAAGGATTCATTATGATTCCTTCTCCTCACACTAATAATTTCATACTCAGTCTCTTGGGATTTCTTTTGTACAAGAGGGTAACAAATGGGACTTCTTTTCTATAAGAGAGTTACATCTCGAAGACCCTTGTTTTTTGGCAACACAGCATTGTATACTGGATAGATAGGGCTTTGGTTTTAGAAGGCCTAAATCTGAATCTGTAATCTGGCACTAACTGAGCCTTTCATCAAGTGTCAGTGACCTTATGTGTCCCATTCATAACACCTTCACTGAGATTTAGTGAGCCATCCTAGAAACAATGTTGGGGCAGAAGAGGTGTAGACTAAATGATAATTCTCCCCCATCATTCCTTTCTGTTCCTGAAACTCTTTCCCTAAGGAACTTAAAAATTCTTTAAAGAATGTTACTACGAAGAATAGTAAATGGGTGGGTATACAAACTGTAGAAGTATGTTACAAAGATATCCCCTCCCCATCCCCAGTCCCCCAGGGTGCTAAAGTTTAAATACTATGTGTTTTCATATTGTTCAGCTTCAGTTGACATGAAATAGAGTGGAGCGCTTCTGCCATGACATGGTAATCAAACCAACTAGACTCTCTGCAACAATCTCAACTTCAGATATCAATTATTTTATCTAATAAACCAATGCAATATTCCAGAAAATCAAGCATTTCAAAATCTAAACTATATCTAAGACTCATACACTGAAGTAGTTCATAAATCTTTCGTGAAAATTTGGTGTTCAAGAAATATGATCACATAGAACTTCCTTTATTGATGCTTGATGTAAAGAAATCACTGAAATATCATAATATTGGGCACTTCTAATCATTCCTTTATTATCCCATTAGATCTTCAACAGCTCAAAGGTACAGATAAGGCAAGAATGTTCTCCATTTTATGAATGAGGAATCTGTAGCTCAAATGTATGAGACAACTTTCCCTAAGTCACTTAATATGAGATGGTGCTATGAAAATCAAAGGGAAAAAGTAATTAGATATTAAATAACTCTAAAAACTAGAAAAAATACATTAATTAATATTGTTAAAATGTCCATACTACTACAGCAATCTACAGATTCAAGGAAACTCCCGTCAACATCCCAAAGACATTTTTTACAGAAATAGAAGAAACAATCCTAAAATACACATGGAACCAAGAAAGAAATGGCCAAATAAATTTTGAGCAAGAAGAATAAAGCTGGAGGCATTCTATTTTCTGACTTCAAAATATATTACAAAGCTACAGTAATCAAAACAGCATGGTAGACCAATTCATCAGAATAAAGAACCCAGAAATAAACCCATGTATATACAGTTAATTGATTTTTTATGAAGGTGTCAATAATACACAATGGGAAAATGACAGTCTCTTAATAAATGGCATTGGGAAAGCTGGATATGAACATTCAATAGAACAAATGAAATTGAATCCTTATGCCATGCACAAAAATCACCAAAAACATAAAATAAATTAAACTAGAAATCTAAGACCTGAAATCATAAAACTCCTAGAAGAAAACATAGGAAAAATGCTTTTTGATATTGGCTTTGGCAATGATTTCTTGCATATGACAACAAAAACACAGGCAAAAAAAAAAAAAAAAAAAGCAAAAATAAACTAGTGTGATTACATCAAACCAAAAAGCCGCTGCACAGCAAAGGAAGCAATCCAGAATATTACAAGGCAACCTACAGAATGGGAGAAACTAATTGTAAACAATATTATCTGATAAAGGGTTAATATCCAAAAATCTACAACAAAGAAATACAGCTCCATAGCAAAAAAACAAATTATCTGATTCTTTAAATGAGCAAAGCAAATGACTTGACATTTCTCCAAAGAAGACATACAAATGGCCAACAGCAACAGGTATATGAAAAATTGCTCAACATCACTAATGGAGAAATGCAAATCAAAATCACAATGAGATATTACTGAATACCTGTTAGAATGGTTATTATCAAGAAGACAATAATAGCTTGTGCTGCCAAGAATGTAAGGAAATCAGAAGCCCTGTGCATTGTTGGTGGTAAAATCAGTTGGTGTGGTCACTACGGAAATGGTATGGAAGTTCCTAAAAAAAAATAAAGAAAACTATTACATGATCCAGTAATCCCACTTCTGAGTATATACCTATGGAATTTAAATCAGAATTTTCAAAAGATATCTGCGCTCTCTTGTTCACTATAGCATTATTCACAATAACCAAGACGTTGGAGATTAAATGTCCATTGACAGATGAACAGCTAATGAAAATATGGCATATACATACAGTGAAATATTTTTCAGCCTTAAAAACATCCTGCAATTTGCAACAACATGGATTCAATGGGAAGATAATATGCTGAGTGAAATAACCCAGATAGAGAAAGATAAATACTGCAAGATACCACTTACATGAGAAATCGAAAATAGTCAAACTCATAGAAGCAGAGAGTAGAATGGTAGTTTCCTGGGCCTAAAGGGAGGTAAAAATTGGGAGTTTTTTTTTTTAAACATGCCTGAGTATAGCATAAATTATCATTATTTTTATTGGTACAAAGTCCACAAGAATTTAATTAAGATGCTAAAGAAATGTCCCTTCTCAAGTGTGGCAGATTTCAAATTGTGGTCACAGATTTCTCTAATCCTTTTATGCAATGTAACACTGACCATTTTTCTAGCAGTAAGTAGAGTCTATTTCTTCACCCTTTGAAATGATGAACCCTTTTAAATATGATCCAGCTCTGTGACATGCTTGGACCAATAGATTGGATGATTTGCAATTTCTAAAGATGCCCTCGAGACAGCTGGCAGCTTTCATTCACAATCTCTTAAAACCCAACTGTCATGTATGGAAGCCTGAGCTAGCCATATGGACAGGTTGCATGCAGAATCAAAGTGATACAGTTTGGATATCTGTCCTTGCCCAAATGGGGCCTAGTGGGAGGTGTTTGGGTCATGGGGGAGGATCCCTCATGTGCTGGTGCTGTCCTCGGGACACTGAGTGAATTCTAGCCAGATCTGATTGTTTAAGTGTGTAGTACCTCCCCCCCAACCCCCTCCCACTGTCTTTTGCTCCCTCTTCTACCCTGTGATGTGTCTGTTCCCCCTTCGCCTTGTGCCATGATTGTAAGCTATCTGAGACCTTACCAGAGGCAGATGCCAGTGCCACGCTTTCTGTACACCCTGCAAAACCATGAGCCAATTAAACCTTTTTCTTTATAAATTATTTACTCCCAGTTATTTCATTATAGCAATAGAAGAATAGCCTAATATACAAGGTATCTGAGCCAACTGCCCCAAAGAACTGCTAGACATGTGAGTCATTAGACATCTTCCAGACAACCTATCAATAGACTAGTCAAGAAAATATGCATTTAAGGGTCCATGATGCTTTTAAAAATAGGTCATTTCTCACTTTTTTCTTCTAGCCAATTTATCAAAATTTATTATACACAACATCGTTAAAAGTTGCTAAATTAGATTCGTATAATAATGGAATCTTAGAATTGGAAGGAACCTGAAAAAAGAGTGTGTATAGGGTGACTAGATCTCTTGGAATGTCTACTATCCTCACAAAGTTATGTATCTTCTCTACTTCTCTCATCTCAAATGGATTTCAGTTTGGGAGAATCCAAACTATTTATGGAGAAATCTCATCTATAGTATCTCAGGTAAACCCTGCTTGAATATTTCCATGAATGGCTTTATGGCTTCAGAAGCCATTCTACTTGGAGTAGGTGCTCCAATTGATTTAAAGTATTTCCTTTTATTAAGAAAAGGCCAGAATCCTCATTTCTCCCACTGATCGGTTTCTGATATTTGAAGACAACTAACTAACTTCTCTGACATCACTAAACTCACAGCAGAGTCTCACACAAGAATACACACATACATAAAAAGACAGTTTCCTTCTCTTAGCTAACAATCCTAAATCCTGTAAAATTTCTCCACATGTAAGAGTTAAAACCCTCTTATTTTTGCCATCCTCTTCTCTGAAAATAAGATTGTAGTAAGATTTGAGAGTCAACCTTTGGACAGAGATTGTGGGTCTCTTCTCTGCCGTTCACTCATTAAACAGAAATTTCCCATTTCATGGAATTTTTAGCAAAACCTTCCAATATCTTGGCATGCACATTCCAGTGTCATTGATTTTGTTTATAGGAATACTGAGCAGGAAATTTGTATCTAAGGAGAATGGCAAGAAATAAAATGAGTTTATTTATTAATTAAAGCAGCAAAACTGTAGCTGGGGAATGGAAAGAATTTTTTTGGTGCAATGAAACTTACTGAGACTTTGAAAGAATGTGTAATAGAACATGATTCTCTAGTGAGGGACATGGGCTGCATAGTTTAATAGAACTGAATTTAATCCATGTCCTACTCTCCATTTGTTCTTGTGTGTATGGGGGTTCTTTAATTTCACTGAGAGGTTACAGACACATCTATAAAATGCAGATTTTGATAATAACCATAATGCACGGTTGTAATATAGATGCTTAGTATATTGTGTGGCATGTAAAAACTTTTTTAAAAATGCTTATTTTTATTATTTGGAATTAGAACTGGAAACAAATTGTAAGCATTATCTAATAACTCCTATAATTTAAGTAAGTTCCTTAACCTCTTTGAATGTCAATTCTTTATTTGTATAACCTGATTAATACAACTTAACTCATGGGGATGTGGATGATTTAATTAAGGGAGTCAAAGGTTGACAAAGCAGACAAAGCATAGAAAAGTTACATAAACTAGGAAAATAAGTAACTTCGACATCAGTCCATGACCGATGGAGCCCTTGTTCTCATGGATTGCATCTCAGACAAGTAAATTATCATTTTCATCAAAGCTATACTGGGGAAGAACAGGGTACCTTGGGAGCCTAGAGAGGGAAATGATCAAGCATGATTTCCCAGGGGAAATGATGTCTAAATTTACATGAAAAAGATGAGTCAATGAGAACCAGGTGAAGGGAAGTGGTGGGGCATGAAGAACAGAAAGCAACGGCACAGGAGTGAGAGGAGGCTTGGAACCAGAGAAAGCCTAGTAAGTTTGAGAAATAAAAGCAGTCCAGTATGTCTAGGGCTACAAGTATGTATCAAACACTATATGAAGCACCTCAAAATTATTATCAAAATTGACCTTTCTATAGCCCTATGAATTAAAGTTATAATCTCCCCTTCAAAAATGAGAAAACTGAATGCCAGTTAAAAGTCATTACTTAGGTAAAGTAATAAATAAATAAAAGAAATATAAGAAAGAGCCAGAATTAGAATTAAAGTCTTCCAGTTCCAAAGCCAACGATTTTTCCACTGCCCAACAGAAAAATAGAGCTCAAAAAGAGAAGCAAATTGGAGGAGCCAGTACTCCTAACTCCGAGGTTCCTAAGCACTAATCCTGAGAGACAGGGTGGGCAGGTGACCACGGGCCCCCGATGCATGCTTATTGAAGCTGGAGGGATGGAAGAAGGCGTAGCCAGTGTGGCCTCCCCTAGGTATTATCCAAAGCTTAATCCTCTGGGAGAAAGTAATAGTCTTTGGCAAGCACGATTTTCAGACAGTTCAGATGCTCAGGAAACTCTAAAGAAGCTGTGAGGACAGAACAGGCAGGCCTCACAGTGAGAAACACGCCTTTAGACAGGATCCTGGACATTTAGACCTGATCTGCAACTGCAGTCTCGCTGGGAATTTGTGTCCCACCGTGAGTGATTACCGTTTTCTGTAAGCACAAGTGGCCTTCCTGATAAAATTCAGCTCCAAGGAATTAGGGAAGAGGCCCTCATTTGGTTATTTTTCAAGGCCCTTCCTATCTCAGGCCAGCAGCTTTATTGTTCTGTGGCTGCTTCAAACGACCTTCTCTGAAAAGCCCAGCACATTCTCTCCCTGCGCCTTATCGGCCTCTCTCAGACCCGCTCATTTGCCTAATGGCATCTCCACAAAAGCAGTAGAAAGCTCCAAATCTGAGCTGAGCAACTTCTCACTTTTGGCCAGCTGCAAGAATTCCCCTGGCCTCTGTGCTGGAGGCTCAGAACTCACCGAATATCCCTGCTTTCCAACTTTTGACCTTGCTGCAGTCGATGCAGACATGAGAATTTGCTGGGACTCAGACCTTCAAGACCCACTGGGTTCTCCAACGTATCATGTTCTCCAATATTCATTAGCTGGCAATGCACCTATTTGTCATGGGCTACTTGCTGCTTCACTTTCATGTTTGGACTATGAGCAGGGAGCAGAGGTGGATAGAGAAAATATTGTGTGATGGGTAATAGTTTTCTGCTCAGATCAGTTTAAGGAATCTTATACCTAGATGTTTGACCTTACATGCTACTTAGATTTTCAAAGTTTCATTTTCATTCATAAAACAGTTATACCCACTGTCTTTCACTTTGCCCACTCTACTTGGCCATACCAACCTACTTCCCTTTCCTTGATTAGGACAAATACGCCACTGCCCCAGGGTCTTTGCACTTGCACCTCCCTTAGTCTGATATGCATTTGGGTCTTCTCAAATGTCAGCTTATCCGAGAGGCCTTCTCTAATATAAAAAGCAACTCTGCCTTTCCTGCAATTCACTAAGCCCTTAAACAATGTTTTTCATCATACCACCTATTGCAAGCTGCTACACTATTATGTTTCAAATTTGTTTCATTTATCGGCAACCTTAGAACATAAGCTTTGGGAATAAATTTCTCCCTTTTTTCTAGTTCTATCAAATTATACTTTACATAAAATTATAATGCATTTACTCATTTTAATGCATATTTTCATGAGGTTTTGAAAAATAAATATACTGTGATTGGATATAGAATATTTTTGGTCACCCCCGAAAGCTCTCTGCAGCCCACTCCTAATCCTACATAACACGTTAATCTGCTTTCTGTAACTATAGATTAGTTTTCCTCTTCTCAAATTCATAAAAATTGAAGTATACAAAAAGTATTTTTTTTGTGTCTGGCTCCGTTCATTGAATATAATTTCAAGATTCATTCACATTCCCCTAATGATTAGTTGTTTGTTTCTTTTTATTAGTAAATAGTATTCCATTGTAATGACTATATCACAATTAATCTACTGACCTGTTGATGAACATTTAGGTTGTTTCTAGGTTGGGGCTACTACAAATAGAGCCACTGTGAACATTGTGTACAAGTCTTTTTGTGAATATATATTTTCATTTTTATTAAACACCTAGGAGTAGAATTGTTACTAGGTAATAGGTTAAGTGTATGTTTAATTTATTTCTAAATCTCTATTATTTTTCTGATATATCCGTGCTATTTAGAACCGTGCCTAGCATGTACTAGGCATCCAATAAATATTCATCAATTGAAAAACTTTAACAATTAGCTGTAAGAGTAGATGTAAGTCCAGATCACTCTACGGTCCAAGTTAGAGCTTTGTCCGCTGCTTCAAACTGATAGATGGGGGGAAATTATTGATGTGTAGCCCCCATCTCAGACTTGGGTGGGCAGTGCCTATTTGAGCAGCTCCTATGAGTCCCTTGCTGAAACCATTCATGATAGAGCATGAGTGGAGACAACCCTGACACCCTGACGTGAGGCAGTGTTTCCCTGGTCTTTATATTTAACAGAACTTGCCTGGCTGTTTCCTTGCCACCAGGGAGCTGCTGTTATAATCCCCAGAGTTCTTCCTCCCCAGACTCTCACAATCCCATTATCCTCCTGCCTGGAGAGACAAGCTCGTCTGACAACACTGCCAGCACAGAGACTCATGTGGATGTATTAAATTCACCACCTGGTGACTATAATTAAAATTCCTCTCTTTTGATTTATTTTGGTTGGGGGAAAGAAATCATTTAAGTTCTTGGAGGTGCAGATAAGAGATGATATATGTCCCATCTATTTCTATGATAGTAACACTTCCTGCCGCTAACACAGATGGAAACGCAACTTCAATCACATCCACACTTGACTACCTGTAGCGGAGGAACGATGAGGTGGTAGAGGGGAAAAAAAGAAGAAAAGAGTAGTAGTCCAGAGGAAGGAGATAATGAGAAACATGCATGATATTTCTGGGAAAGAGATTTAAACCAAAGAAAGACGTACATCTGCTTGATACACAGAATTGTCTTTTCCAACTGAGAATGCAGCCCCTCTTTTCAATCAGTTGAAGAGTCGGATATCACCTTGAAGATTATCTAATCCAGGAGTTCTTATCCTGATCTCTGGAGGTAGATTTGTAGGGAAATTACGAACTTGCAGACATTGAGGTGGGCAGTAAAATTATCTAGCTTTCCTCGGTCTCTCAAACGGGTCTAACGACTACAAAGATGTTAACAGACCCAGTCAAATCCCCAAATTTAAAGTTAGAGACATTTAAATCCAGAGAGATAAGGAACTTACCCAAATTCATACTGCTGGTTTATGTCACAGTTAAAACCAGCACGCAAGTTTCCTGACTCTCATATTTGGTCCGTTTCATCTTAGCTCTTGTCTGCACACCTGTTAGCAGGAGGCTCTGTGATTTGCTCTATATTCTAATCAGACCCCCATAACAACTCCTGGAGGTGGGCAAGGCAGGTGTAACTAATGCCTTTTGATAGAAGAGAAAAACAAGCTCAGAGCAACTCAGGCAACTCACTTACTCAAGATGTACTTAGTAGCCCTAAATTGCTGTGGCTTCAGGGATGATTCTAATATCTCCTTCAATCAACAACAGATCCTTACACCCTCAGGTGTGCTGATCCCCCATCTCCAAGCCTGCCCAAGTGTGGGTGTGGCTTCAGAGTATTGGGCCAATCAGAGTATATCACTCTTCCGGTGACTTTGACCCAAGGTGAGCACATGGTCCAAGCTGAGCCAATCAGAAAACTCATCTGGATTTTGGTTTTAAACTGAAATTGAAAGTGAGTTCTTGATCTCTGGTAAATGACTGAGGAAGTGACACCAAATGAAATGATTGCTGCATAGAGAGGGCTAGGAGAGTTAGACTGGCACAGCATGGATGAGGGAAAAAGACAACAACAAAAACAAAAACGAAAGTCTCTTAACATAAATCCTTTGGTCTTTTTTCCTCAAGGCTCACTTTTCCATCACTTCCTTATCTATGCAATATCCTAGTATGCTCCTAATAATTCTTTTTTGGGAGGTGGTGAAGTAGAGGAAAATGCTTGGATAAACTACATTCAGGGAGATATGCTATTTGCACCTGAGTTCTGCCTAACAGAATGCCTAAGTGTTAGTCAGCTGGCTTAAGCCCAGGCCATCTCCCTTGGATTCGGTCTCTTTGAGAAAGCCTTCAGTGTTATTTTCCACAACCACTTACATACCTTCACTGTCAGCAGGGAGCAGGAAGATGTCTGGGGGAATTGGCTTACCACTAAATGCAGGACCCCGAGGAATAGCAGCTCTCTCTTCCCTCTAATCTCAAAGTTAAGAGGAAGGTTTCTTATCCCTTTTCTTTCTCTCTTTCTTTCTCACTTCCTCTCTCCTTATACTGGCTCCCTGGCATCTTTTACTATCCGTGGAGTTCTGATGCCCCCTGCTGCTGGCTGCAGGCTGCTGGCTGCTAACTGCAAGAAACACAGGTTTCCCTGGTTGCAGGCTCTGTGTTGGTTGTCTGTGCTAGTTCTTCCGCCTCTCATGTTTTTCTCTTATGTGATCTAATACTCCAGCTGTGTTTTTTCACCATCTTTCTGTGCCACTTGTATCTTTTCCCCCACACCCTCGTCTCAACATCTTTCTCATCACCTCTTTCCTCTTTCAGTTTCAGTTTTCGACTTCGTTCTCTCTGCCGTCATCTGTATCTCAGTCTATTCTTGAATAGACTGGTTCCTGCATCTTGAATTCCTGGTTCATGCATCCTGATCTGTGTCACTGACTCAGCTTCTGTTGCACACCCTCACCCACTCATCAGTGGAATGTTTTTTGTTTGTTTTTTCACAGAGAGACTCGCCACATGTTCCTCTCATTGTCCTAAGATAATTTAACAAGCAGGTGATTAGCCTTACTGAATAGGCAGGGTGGTTAGCTCTTTGCACAGAAAGTTCTCTTCTAACTAAAAATAAAGCATTTTCCAGGGTTCTAGAAAGTTAGATTTCTTCCACAGTTTTGTGTAATATTTGGCTTTTTTTTTTCTTTCTGAGGTGTAGGATTTTAAAATGTATACCTGGTGGGAACTAGAAGTGGGGAGGAGGTGAGTATTGGAAAGCTCTGGGGCATGTTCGAGATTGGAGAAGGGAGTTCTGGAAGTTATGGTTCCAGGGCTCCCTGTGAGAGGGCAGTGCTTGTGACATCTGTGCCTGAGCTGCTCTGTGTATGAGGTGCCTGCTCAGCAGGTCCTGTTGATGGATCAATTCTTTGGCTCCTAGGACTAATATTCTAAAAACCCCACTGGCCTGAGTTTGTTTTTCTGCCAAAGGGAGCTATCATTAGCATTTGAGACAAATACCCAGACAACATCCCCAAAGTGTATCTCCATCCATCTGGGTTCACAGGAGGGAGGGCGTATGCTTGCTTATGGAAAGCATATGATTTACACTAGTGCCTGTGGCTCTCCAAAGGAGAATGCAGCTTAGGGGTAGCATGAAATGGTGTGTACCAAACACTACCAGGCCAGGTGAACTTCATACATGAGTCCACTGTCACACTCACAAGCATCCTGCAAAGGCTTGTTTTCTGGATTAAAAAACTGAGCTTCAGAGAGGTTAGGTACATTCATAGCCAGTAAGTAGCAAGGTTTAAATCTGTCTTTCAGGTGCAAAACCATCAGGAATATAAATCAAAAGCACAGGTTAGGTCATAAGGAGACCTTGGACTAAACTCTTTACTTCCCTGGGCTTGAGTTTCTCCATAAAGGTGATGATGGAGTCATCTCATGATATTCTAGGGTCTCTCTAAGTTGTAACATATCAAGGTTCTGTCACTCTATTACTCACTACTTTCCCTGACATATTTCCAATTTGTTCTGCTGTTTAATTTATGAGAACATATATGTGTCCGCAAATTGTACATTAGTGGGTTTCCCTGAAGGCAAAGATTATGTCATCATCAAGCTTTGATTTCTCACAATGCTTAACACCTTGTTGTTTTAAATGTAGTAGACACTAAGTTTTTGTTTTTATTTTCTGAAGGCAGAAAGAGTGGGAAGAAACAATTCAAGCATGGAAGCTAGAGAGAAAATACAAAAGACAGGAAGAAAGGAAGGAAGGGGAAACATTAAAATGCATTTTATTACATTACAGGACTCATTTAAGACATAACAGAAGCTGCATTATTTGTTCACTTTTTGCCTTTAAGTGCTGATTCCTAAAAAGGACCAAAAATATTAAAACACAAAGAATTAGGAGCCTGCCGAATATCAAATTGGGGATGAAAATGTCAAATCTCTCAAATTAGAAAGAAATCCAGGAAGAAGGCAGTATCTATTCTAAAGGGTTACATCTTTGAAATCACTTTTGTAGGTGTACATTTATCCTACAAAGCAAGATGCCCCTGGAGTGCAAACACACATTTCCCAGCTTCAGGAAAACCACTCAGCATGCCACAGCCCCTGGAGGTGCCCGTTCCCACCATTATCACTGCCTCCCCGCAGAGCAGCCTCTCTAGGACAGACGGGATAGCAAACAACTCACACTTAAATCCATCAGTGAAAATACTGTTACAATAACAGCAGCGATTTTATGTGGCTACTGATTTCTTTGGGGCCTCCCAAACGCAAAGGTAAGAAATAATAATAGGTCATTTTTCATCAAGACAGACAATGCAGAAGGGTGATTGGAGCAGAGGTGCTCCCAATGAACTGTGTTGCCCATGTGAGCACTGCCAAGAAAAGGAAAAAACCCGCCTCCTGGGAGGCTCTTGTGTTTGGGCTGATGAAAAAAGCAATAGGAATCCTCGGCAACATAATAATCAAGGCAGCACCAGGCAATCCCACGTTCCTGGGCAAACCCATCGCTGTGATTTTACCTGAGTCTGCAAATAAGGTTGTGTGACTGGTAAAAGGATAACTATTATCCCATTTCACAGATGGACAAACAGAGATTCATGGGAGAGAGTGGCAGAACTAGGGCTAGAACACAGAGCTTCTTCCTCTTAATCCAGTATTTTTTGATTTGCTTTTTTCTCCCTTGAATTGAACAGCAAGGAGACAATCCAGTGATATAGATCTAAACATTAAAGGAGTCAAACCAAATTGTGTTTTAGAAGAATATTTAATGACCTGGGGAAATGTTTACAATACAAAATGTAGTTAGAAAATAACTATGCGTGCACATGTGTATTATAATTCTTGTTTGTAGACATTTTACATAGACACATATACACATTATGTATCAACCAGGAAGTATCTCTGGATATAATGAATGACTTTGGCTTCTTCCTTAGGCTTTCCTCTACTTTATACATTTCGTACATTCTGCACATATTTCTAATGTTTCTAAAAGTTAAGTTGAATATATAATTCGAATTAATAATATATATAAGTACAAACACACACCCACACACAAGTCAAAATTAGATCATCTCAAGGGAAAAAAATGCTTTGCTTACTTTCTCTTGCTTTCTCTTATGGAGGAGATAAAACCAATCAGTGATCGAATCCAAAGTCTATGCTAGACAATCAACCTTATGACCTAAGTTCAAATGCTTCATCTCTCACAGCTGACATTCTTCATCTACCAAAAAAGAGGCATATTCCTATTTATTGCCTAATTTCTATGGTTTTTGAAAAAATAAATGAAGAATCAAAATGTTGTGCCTTGAGTCCAAATGTATAGGCAGACAGGAAGCTGGTATGTGATGAGAGAGGGGGAGCCCTTCTCTTGAAACCACAAATTTATTCAGAATTTCTTCCTGTCTTCACCAAGCTGTAGGCTGAAGCAGCCCCTGTGATTATCTCTTCCTAATCAAATGGGTGCCTATCTAGGGAGGCAGATGTAGCTCTGGTGGAGGGGGTGGGAGCCTCTAATTGCAGGATTTACACGAGAGGAGATTCCCCAGAGGCGGAGAAACAGACAGCCAAGGAGACACCACAAGCTATTTCCTCGAGCAGAAAAAGACAAGGAGGCCTTGGGAAGAGACTGCTCTCTTTCTGGCCCCCAGGGTCTTTGTAGGTGGAAAAGGAAGTTAAACTGGCACTGGGTGGAGAGGGATAGGATTAAATTCGAGGTAACTTTACTGAATGGCTACTTTCTGCAAGGCACTATGGGACTGGTAAGGGGGAAAATGCAAAAGCAAAGAGTTCAGAAATAAGATTTTTCTAGTGCCTAGTGTGAGTCAGAAACTCTGTTAGAGTCTGTGTTTAAATGATCAAGTTGAATCTTGAAGAATAATTTGTGAGGTAATGATTAAATCCACAATATCAGGCACACATTAAACAAGAGCCTCCTAGAATAACTGCAGGTCTTGCAAACATGCTTTGCTTGCCTGCATGTGGCTTTCTTTTCAACTTGGCTTCCTTACAACATAAATGTTGTTCCTTTTACCTAGGATGCCCTTCTCACCCTCCCCACTTGAACAATACCTTCAGGAATTAGTTCAACTGCCACCTCTTCTAAGAAACCTTCTTGTACCCCTCTACTCTCAAGCTAGTTGAAATTCTGAACTCCCACTGCACTCTGCATTATTTTTTGTAATTATGTTTGCTTGTCTGCACCCCCACGACATTGCACATGTTATTTTGTGAGGATTTGTTGTTGTTGTTGTTTAGTTTGTTTCCCCCCACCTTTAGAATCCCTGGTGCCTAATACGGTGCCCAGAGAAAAGAAAGTGATCAATAAATGTTTGTCCTCTAAATAAGAAACTTGATGAAGTCATGGAAAGAAAGCAAAGGATATATGGATAAATAAATGAATGAGTGAATAAATGATATGTGAATAAATATATCAATGAAAGAAAATACGAATGTTTCTAATACAACTCTGAATCTTATAGGTACAGAAAGTGAAAGGAAATAAAAATCATTGGAACTGAGCAGAGATGGCAAAAACATACAGGTTACAAAGACCAACATCAAACTAATGCCTCATCCAGGAAAACCATGGCTATTTTTAGCCTGCAGTTGCCCAAAAACAGCATCAGATTATTTGCAATTGACCTGTGCATTTTGAAAATTTCCAGTCATCCTGCCAATTTTCTATCTGGTGCATCCTTTGGGGCTCATGTAAAAGCCCCAGGCCCCCTAGATCTGCAAGGGGGCAAATAACCTTCTCTGATCCTTCTGAATCAGGTTGTGCATGTGTGTCGCTTTCCAGATAATTCTGATCATTGCTCTCATTTAGGATCTTCTGTAATGAAAATTCTTGTACCTTCAGCTAATAGGGTTGCTTTAAAAAAATAGGAAAAAAAATTTTGTACCAAAGTGAAGGCTATACCAGAGAAAGTCTTGCATACCCCCATGAAATCTAGCATTTTATGGTTTCATAGTAAAACAACCACCAATCATAAAACAGTATTTCATTTTAAAAAATGTCTTGCTATTGGCAAAGAGATTTAAAGATATCATGTGCATTTTTCTAATATCTTCATGACACCCTTAGTGCAATGGGTATGTTCATCTTTCTTTGAGAGATGAAGAAACTGAGGCTCAATGAGATGACTTACTTTTCTTTTGTCTCAGCTCCTCAGACACTATGTGGATCTTCTTTCCTTCTCAATTCTCTTTTCTCCCATAACAGAGACATGATCACACATATCTGGTCCTTCTCTCCTTCTGGACACATAGAAGGACTATCCTTCCTGGTCCCTTCTAGTTAGGAAGGGCCATGTTGCTAATTCTGGGTCAATGAGCTGTCAGGAGAAGCACATGTCATTTGAGGATATAAGGCATTTCGCTGCTGATGCAGCAGTCTCCAGTACCCATTCCCACTCTCCAGGTCACACATTTCCTTCTTCCTCTATTGGAGTCTCATGTTGAGAAAGTGGAGCCACAAAACCAAAGCCACCTGGATAGCTGAGCTATGACCCTGAAGAAGGGAGTAGATTTGGCATGAATGAGAATTAAACTTCTGTGGTGTTAATCTGAAGACCTTTGGAAGTTATTTGAGGGTGCAATGTAACCTATTCTTACCTGACAAATGTAGATGCTCCTATGAAAAATTACAAACCTACTTTTCAGTCTCTGAAGCCCCCATCACTTAGGGTTTCTGCATCCACACTTTCCAGAGGTTTTTCCAGTTCTTGTTACTTAGTGCCCTCATAGCGATCCCCTACAGAGCATTAATCGTGGCTCTCTAATCATCTTTGGAAGTGCACTTAAATTTTAGTTCCTGATCAATACTCCTCCCTACAATGCCTCACTTCTTCTGCCCTCCCCTGCATCACTGAAATAAACAAGCTGGGCTGTTACCAGGTTGCTGTACTTGCCAGCTTCCTATCCATTCCACTCAAGACCCCCTGACGTAGCAATTACAGGAAAGACTAGAGTCAGAAGATCTGTTGCAAATTTGAAGATTTTTGGAGCTGAAAGAAATCATCCAGTGGTAGAATGAGGAACATAGGGGATGGAATTTGCCTCCTCAAATGCTTGCATACCCTCTACAGCAGAGAAGGAGGGTTACACTCAAGTTTCCCACAGAAACACCTCTAGGGGCAGGGCATTCACTAGCTCACAAAGCATTTCTTCCATCTTTGAATAATCTGACTCTAGATAATTATTTGTCTTGTGCCTGTGTATTCCACACAGGTCCCTAACTGTACTACTTGAGAGTCAAACAGAGAAATCCATTCTTCTTCCCCATAACAATTCTTTAAGAATTTAAAAACAGTTGCTAGGTCTTCTTCAATCTGCCACCATATCTCCCCTTTCAGCCTAAGCCTTTTCAATTTTAACATAAGAAAAAATAATTATTAAACAGAAAAAAACTTAACAAGAACGCACAGCTAGTCACTAAAGTTTCTGGCTCCCAATCCAGTGCCCATTATAGTTATTTATTCATCTTTTTACTCAGTAAATATTTTATGAGCATATAATATATACACAATGGTAACACAGGGCTTACAATTTAAATATGATTCAACTCCTGCCACAGGAGAGCAAAAATTTTAGTAAAACGTAAGATGTGTGGACAGGTAGCTACTATAGTTGGAAGGAAATGAATAAAATATTCATTAAATGCTTTCTAAATGTCAAGCACTGCCAGGTGCTTCATATATTATTTCATTTAATTTTCAACTACACTCTAGGGTTGACAGTATCATACCATTTTGCTCATTTAAGAACTGAAACACTGCTCTAGATTTTTTGTATTGCTGCATAAAAGACCACCCAATCATAGTGGTATAAAACCATTTGATCATGTTCATGGTGTCTGTGGGCCAGGAATTAGAATAGGATATCACAGAAGGAGCTTGTTTATGCTCCAGGATACCTGGGGAAGTGGGAAGGTCTCAAATGTCCAGACGCTGAAATCAACAAGAGATTTCTTTATGTACAGGTCTGGAACCTGAGGTGAGTTGATGTCTGGGCTCAGCTGAGACTGCCTGTAAGAGCCACCTACCTATGTAGAGGCCACTCTATGTGCCTTAGCTTTCTGGTGGCAGCTGGTTTCTTCTAACAGTATCTGAAAGTCATGCAATCCCACTTCCATTACAGTCTATTTGATTAAGGTACTTATAAGGCAAGCATGGATTAACTGAGAAATTAGACTGTAGTTCATCATGGGGAAGTGAAAAGGTCACACTGCAGAAGAAGCTGTGGTACAGGTGATATCACTGCAGCAAACACTGAAGGCTTAAGCTGTACAGCTGGTGTGTGTTGAAGCAGGTTATGTATCCAGGCCACTTTGGCTCGAAGAGATTTTCTATGAAACTTCAGAAGATGGGTAGAGCATTATGTTACTCAAGAAGGCTCCATGGAGGAGGTACCATGTGGAGTGGGCTTTGAAGGAGGGGAGATATTTGCATGTGGAAGCATTCTACATATGGGGTAAAGTGTGACTAAGTCACAGAGGGAGCATCATGATCTTCCTTCACTGTCTTCAGGCTATTTTCCATTCCAATAAAGAAACATAGAAAATTATCCTCTCCCAACAGTAAACAGAAGTACTGGGCATAGGAAAGTTCTTGTGACTAAAACATGGCATTTTTGCCAGACGGCAAGTTTCCCTGGGTGACTGTTACCCATGACACATGACACAGCCTGGCCACAGGCAGACAGAGAGGATTGGGCTGAATGGAAGAATAAGGAAGGAAATCTCACTTTGAGAGACCAAGGGTGGGCCTAAATCCTCCATAATAAGGCAGAGTGTGATGGCAGCTAGAACCCATTGCCCTCGAGCCCCTGGGTAACCAAAATTAGCTCAAAGAGCATTTGAAATGAAAATTTTAGATGTTGTTGGCAATGGTGCACCCCATAAAAAGGGAGTCAGGCAAAAGGCAGGCTCAAGCCCAAATTATAGTAGAAGAGGCCTTCATGAAGGTTTTATGAGCACCCAGTGGAACTACTTTTCATGGTACTATTCTACAAAGAATAGGTTTTTCCATTGCATATTTTAAACTATTTGTTATTAGTGTATATAAAAGCTGTGATTTCAGTATACATATTTTTGAAAATGGCAATAATACAGACAAAAAACATGAGCACAAAAATCCCAATGATTTTCAATGTCCTCTATCATCAGTCTCATCACCTACATAACACATTTCCACATCCATGGACACCTACACCATAACCTATTACATTTTTATATTTATTTCATTACTTGCTTATTAACTATCACCCCTGTGAGAATGCAAGTTTCATACAGAAAGTCACTTAGTTCTGTGTCCTCAGCATTAAGTCACTCAATGTCATGGTCACGCTTGCATATGTTGGTCACTTAATATTTGTTAAGTAAGTCAGGCCCTAGGACAGGAGAGAAGGACTGACAAGCTTACTGCTACAACCTTTTTCTTCGTTATGGAAGGGAACATCTGACCCTGTAATATTGTCAATGAGCCAAGGTTGGTTTTCTTGCCACATTTACCACAATTCCAAATTCTGTTTGGGAAATAACTTCAGACAGATTTGAGATGCAACCTCAGGTCTTCCACTTAGTAGTTGTGTGAGCTTGGCCTGTCACTTAGCTTTCCTGAGTATTAATTTCCTTGTTTGGGAAAAAATATTTTTATCAGAAAGCTAATATGAGGATCAAATCATGAAGGTATTTTGCAGATGATGATGCAGTAAGGGCCTCACTCCTCTGACTGGACAAACCTCAGGCCATTTGCTGCCAAGCTTGGATAAGGGGAGGAAAAGAACAAGAAAATGTATGAAAAGAAGCAAAGAGAAAGAAAGGAACAAACAGTAAAAACAGGAAGAAGAGGAAGAGAAGGACAGGAGAGAGGAAACAGAGACACATACTTTGAAAAGAGGCCAAGTGTAGTGGCCAAGGTTTTCAAGACCAAGGCAGGAGAATTGTCTGAGATCAGGACTTCAAGACCAGCCTGGACAACACAGGAAGACCCTATCACTACCAAAGTTTTTCTTTAATTAACCAGGTGTGGTGATGTGTGCTTGTGGTCCTACCTACTTGGGAGGCTAAAGTGGGAGGATGGCTTGAGCCCAGGAGTTTGAGGTTACAGTGAGCTATTCTTATGCCACTGCACTCCAGCCTGGGTGATGAAGAGAGAGACCCTGTCTCTAAAAAAGAAGAAGAAGAAAATGAGATTAGAAGAGAAATAAGTAGAAAGAGGATGAGTGGCCAGAAGGAAGGAGATAAAGAAAATAGGGAGAGAAGAAGGGAAAGGAGGGGAGGGGAAGTTTGAGGAGTGTGAGGAAGAGAAAAAGATAAGAAGAGAGAGAAAACAATGCTGCTAGAAAGGAAGAAAGAGGGGAGAAGGGAGGGAGGAAGGAAGGAAGGAATAGAAAAGAAAGGAAAGGAGAGGAGAGGAGAGGAGAGGAGGGGAGGGGAGGGGAGGGGAGAGGAGAGGAGAGGAGAGGAGAGGAGAGGAGAGGAGAGGAAAGGGAAAGGAGAGAGGGATGGAGGGAGGGAGAGAAAGAAAGGAAGAGAGGAAGAAAGAGAGAAAGAAAGAAAGAGAAAGAGAGAAAGAAAGAGAGAAAGAAAAGAAAGGAGAAAGAGAGAGAGAAAGAAAGAGAAAGAGAAAAATGAAACAGAGAGAAAGAAAGAAAAGAAAGAAAGAAAGAGAGAGAGAGAGAAAGAAAAGGAAGGAAGGAAGGGAGGAAGGGAGGGAGGGAGGAAGGGAGGGAGGGAGGAAGGAAGGAAGGAAGGAAGGAAGGAAGGAAGGAAGGAAGGAAAGGGAGGAAAGGAAGGGAGGGAGAGAGGGAGAGAGGGAGGGAGGGAGGGAAAGAAAGGAAGAGAGGAAGAGAGGAAGAGAAAGAAAGAAAAGAAAGAAGAAAGAAAGAAAGAAAGAAGAAAGAAAGAAAGAAGGAAAGAAAGAAAGAGAGAAGGAAGAAAGAGGAAAGAAGAAATAGAAAACAGGAAAGCTGGGGAAGACTAAGGAGGGAGAAGATAATCGAGATAAAGAAAGAAATGGAGAGGTCCCTGGCAGAAGGACCCCAGGATTCCCTCAGTTACTTTGGGGTTCAAGGATTACTGACTGGCCCCCAAATCCAGACTGTGGACCCCTCTGTGGTAGTATTTGTCCCTCTCTCTGGCCATCCTTGCCTTGGACTGTCTTTCTATAAGGAGCTCAAGCCTGCCAGGATGCAGAGCCAGGGTCGCCGGAGAGGCTGGAACTCACTCCCCTGAACTAATCCTTCATTTCAGGCTCCCCAGCCCTGCTGACTGAGTCAGACAATTAACACAGCCCTGGCTGGGATGGACCTCTGTGTTTATGACATGATATGGGCTCCAGCAGACGACATTAGCCCTGACTTGATGGAGATTTATTCAGCCTATTACCATGACTCATACTCCAGCAATGAGATCTCTCTCTTCCGGGACTCAGCACTTTGCTGCTGGCATCCTCCTTCCTGCTTCCCCCGTGGCTCCATTTCCATTTTTTCCCCCAAATTTCTTAGCTTTCCTTTTGGCCTCAACCTCTATTTTGGGGTAGGGAACAGGAAGTGGTCACTGTAACTTCTAACTTGCAAAATATCTGAGCCCCCCCCCTGCCAGAGCCACATGTCTACACCAAGCCTAGAAACAAGCAATGAGAAAACATACAATATGAACAAAATTGGGCTTATTTTTTAGGGAGATAGGAAGGAAGGCTTGGACCGGCTACCAAGACCCAAGATCTGAAAAGATGCTAATATCCCTTTATCCTCCATAATCTAATCTAGAATGCCTGAGGTGGAAGAGAAGCTAGAGACTATCCAGAATCTCAGCAAATAGATGGGGAAGCTGAGGCTTAAAGAGAGGAAGAGACTTGCTCAAGATCTCACAGTGAGTGGTAATTAGATCTAGAACTCCTATCTTCTGATTCCTCTTTTTCTCCCTAGTCTTTTAATTTATTAATTCATTTGCCCATTCAGCAAATACTTGACACAATATCAAGGCCCAGTTGTACTCTGAAGCCTTCCAATATGCTTGGTGTTAGCTTGGCCCCTGCCCCTATTTTGTGCCTCCTGAGCCCTGTACACATACACTGACATTATGGACTTGATCACTGCATTTATTGACTTGTGTATGACGGGGCTCTCTCCTCCTCTAGGCTGGGTTCTTCAGGATAGAGACCTGGTCTGTTATTTTATTTTATTTTATTTTATTATTATACTTTAAGCTCTAAGGTACATGTGCACAACGTGCAGTTTTGATACATAGGTACACATGTGCCATGTTGGTTTGCTGCACCCATCAACCTGTCATCTACATTAGGTATTTCTTCTAATGCTATCCCTCCCTCACCCCCCACCCCCCTACAGGCCCCGATGTGTGATGTTCCCCGCCCTGTGTCCAAGTGTTCTCATTGTTCAATTCTCACCTCTTATTCACTTATGTAGCCCTGTCACTAGCTCAAGGTGTGACATTAAGTGGATGCTGAATAAATGTTTGATGAAAGAATTAATGAATTAATAAGCTCCAATTGCTTCAAAATTCTGATCACCCATCAATCAGTAAAGAGCACTATAGGTTCAGCAGACTAACCCCTGTCCCAACTGCCTCCTGCAACATGGTCCAGACCTTTTTGTGAGCAGACACCATCTATTCCTCTTGTCTTCTTGATCCTTGATTTTCTCATACTACCTGGGCAGTGTGTTTCACTTTCCTTTCAAGAGACTGATTTGTACTGATTTAGAAGTTTTGGGATATTTATTTGAACTTTAAGGTGAAAGAATAAGCCCTTAATCCCATAGGAGTGGGCATGACCATTCTTAAAGTTCAAAATTCTCTTTACCTATTTTAGTAATCACTGAGGGCATTCCTAGGCAAACCAAATCAAATACAGCGTTTAAAAGAAACAACACTGGGTCCTTAAATCCCAGAGCAAAGAAGGGAAGAGAAAGAACCAGAGATGTTTAACTTACCTGCCAACCTAATTTGGATACTTTCTAATGTCCCTTGAGTCCAAGGGGAAAAAAAAAAGAGATCTCTAAGGAAAAGAGATCCTGCTCCCAAGGCAAAGACCTGCAGTGGTCTGCAACTGGGACAGATACAAACAGGCAGCCATTTCCTCCAGGTAGGCTATAAATCCAGCCTTTATTACCTTTTATTATGTTGTTTCAACAGACTCTTAAAGACAGCACAACGGTCGGTTGATAGCTGCACTAAATCTCTTTCATTTTCTCCCCATATTACTTTCGCCTCCTGAATTTTTTTGTCTCTCTTCACGAGTCAAATTTTATGGGTCTTCTTTAGAGAAGGGCTGTAGAATGGAAACATTGTTTATGATTGGGAAAGAAAATCCAGCAACCCTCAAACCTCAAAACTATGAGCTAGCAGTGAATGTGTGTGTGTAACCTATATATGTAGACATTTTATATTTCATATGCATATATATATGCATACACACATATAAGGCAGAATAGCAGAGGAGATACACAAATCTAATGGCACAATGGGGGCTGAGATTGTGTGTGGAAGGAATGAACATAAGAACCATTTACTGCCAACATATCAAAGGCTGAAATGGAATTAAAATAAACTAAGGGTCACAATTTTTTAAAGCCCTACTTAAAGAACAGAATTCTGTTATGGGCTGAAAAGAAGTCCCAAGAATACTGTGAGGTGGAAGTGAGGCAAAGAGGGAAAGCAGGAGGGGAGGAGAGAGGAAGAGGAAGAGAGGAGGAGGAAGAAGGGGAGAAAGGAGGAAGAAGAGGAGGAGAAGGAGAGAGAACAGGAGGGAAGAAAAGGGGGAAAAAGAGAGGAAAGAAAGAAGAAAAGAGAAAAATGGCAATAGAATGAGAATGAGAACGAGAATGAATAAGGAAAAGCTAAATTCCAGAATCTTTCTTTCTGGGCTCTGAAATAAGGCTCAGAAACATTTTCATTGCATTTGATGAAGCAGATATTAAACAGATATTAACCATAGATCTTCAACAATCTTCTATTTTATTTGTCAGTTAAATATTAGTGCCTCTTGGGAAATTGAATACTAGATGCTGATCTCCTTACTATCAGCATACAAACACACAGTGTCCCCACCCCTACCCCCACAGATATTGGCAGTCACCCTTCTTTAAGACTCCATAACCTACCCTATACTTATTCTTAAAGAGTCAATTAATGATCCTCCTCATCGCTGAAACTGACCGTATCACTCTGATTTTTCTCTGAGCCCTTTGTCCTCTTTCAGAGCTGCCTCATGATGTCTCTGCTCCATCAGACTTGAAAGATTTTTTTCATATTTGCACTGTTCCTTCTTTCAGATCTGATTGTCAGCTCCTTGATAACTGGTATCACATGGACATCCTCCAGTTGGGCTCCCTCATTCAAAGCCTGGCTCTACATTTACAAACTGTGTTATGTTGAGAAGTTACAATCGAACTTGAACCTGTTTCATCATCTGTTAAATGGGGGAAATACTACCATCTACATCATGGGGTGGTAGCCAGAATCAAATAAGGTGATAGATGAGAAGTGCTGTCTCTACCCTGCTATCTAATTCTTGCCACTTTCTGGCTGAAAGGCAATGGGGCAAGCAACTTAGGTTTTGAAGTTTGCTTTACTCATTGGAAAAATAAGTGTAACACTCAACCCTTGGGGACATCATAAGGTAGTATAATACTGTGGTTCTAAGTTCAGATCCTGGAGCCAGACTACATAGATTCAAATGCAAGCTGCCCCACTTACTAATGTATGACCTTCAAGCAAATTACTCAACTTCTCTTTGCCTCTATTTCCTTATTTGTTAGAAAATGTTATTATTACCTACTCCATAGTGCTCTTGTGGGGATTAAATGAGTTAATTCAAGTAAAGTACTTAGAACAGTTCCAGACACAGAGCGAGCTTTAGTATATGTTAACAATTATTATTGTGATTTCAGTGAGATAGTTCGCATGAAGGACATAGACACATGGTAGGATTTCATCATGTGGTAATCCCCACTCAAGAGATAAAAAGCCTCCCATTCCCATAGTTAAAGTCTATCAATAGAGACAATACATTGCAAGGAAATGGAATTTTTATCTCCTATAATCTAGGTGAAAGCTTGATACCATCATTACTGAGGATTTACTTTTCATTTGTATTTCTTATGCATCAATATTTTGTTCAGGAGAGCACCGGATCAGGAACTTGCGAATTCACCAGATAGAAAACTTTTGTTGTTTCTAATGAGAAAACCAATTCTTCAAGCCTTGTTAGAATTGCCAAACAGGGTTTCCTGCTGGGCGGCTTCATTTACTTGGCGTCTCCTACTGAGAAACACCAGTACCATTCACAGATTGGGAAACAGAGAAGACAGACAACTGAATGAGAAATACCACTTAAATGCTGAAATTTGTCATCACCTTTCAGAGAATAGGAACAGATTGTTTTTTTAAGAAAATGAATTTTAGGAGTTAGGCAAATTCATTGCATTTATATCCTCTGAAAATGTCAGAGCTAAACAATGAAATTTAAGAGCTCCTACAGTGGGAAAGCTGCAGTTGATTGATAGCAGCTGCTGGGAGCAGTGAGGAGAGAGTGATTCTGAGGCTACTTCGTAGTTCAGTGGAAAAGTACTATAATCCATTAGTGATGCCTGCCATGGCCATGGAGTTGGACAGTATTAGACCAACTTGCCGTATTCTTTCTGTTTCTGATCTAGTCAAAATTCCTAAGGCTACAGATGTTTTCAAATTCCCTACATTGGGAAAAGAAGGGTTTAGACTATGTTCATTTTGAAATGTCATTAGTACATGCAAATTTACTGAGATGTAAAGAGTTAAATAAATGAGAATGATTTGTGTATTCTTGGCAAGCAATTGGAAACTGCTAAACATATTTTATAAACTCTTGAATAATGATGTTATTTCTTGGATAGTTTAAACCGTCTTTTCCCCATCCCCATTGGTTATTCTGTTTTTAATCTTTACTGCTTAGGAAACCTATTAAAAATAGGCTGATGCTTGTTTAAAATCTTTACTAATTGTATAATAGTAAACTGTACAAAGAAATTGAATTTTACCAAGAATTTGGGAATAAGCAAAATAAGCTAGCATGAAGTCACCACAAGAAAAACATATATGGCCGGGCATGGTGGCTCACACCTGTAATCCCAGCACTTTGGGAGGCCGAGGTGGGTGGATTGCCTGAGCTCGTGAGTTCGAGACCAGCCTGGCAAACATGGCGAAACCCCGTCTCTACTAAAAATACAAAAAATTAGCCGGGCGTGGTGGCGGGCGCCTGTAGTCCCAGCTACTTGGGAGGCTGAGGCAGGAGAATCGCTTAAATTCGAGAGGTGGAGGTTGCGGTGAGCCGATATCATGCCACTGCACTCTAGCCTGGGTGACAGAGTGAGACTCCATCTCAAAAAAAAAAAAAAGAAAGAAAAAAAGAAAAACATACGTGATTATTGTGGGCAGTCTTCTAAGAACTTTAACTTAAAGAGCAGTTTGGGTTTTTTTTCAAGTGATTCATGGATTCATGGATTTTGTTTTTTTGTTCCTGTTTTTGTTGTTGACCTATTAATATAATACTAATGATAACAACTGTTTGTGTTTTTTAAGCACTCCCCCTTATATTATTTCATCTGACCTTCACATTAGCCTCACGAGCAAGGCAGGATAATAATTTTTATTCTCATTTTACAGGGAGGAACTTGGGCTTCAAAGGTAGCAGGTTGGAAATATGAGGGAAATCCCATTTTCTCTCTGTATATCTATCTCTCCATCTTGGGAAGGAAATTAGAGGTTGAACAAACTAATGCCATTGATTTGATTTGAAATTTCAGCCTCACACATCTCTATCATCAACCCTAATATCCCTTGACTTAAACTAATTTAGTATCCTAATAAACATTTAAATAGAAAATATTTAATATCCTAGTACATAGGTTTAAGGCAAGTTGCAAATTGTCAAATGATTGATAAAAAGCACAGGATTCTATAATAAGTAAATGAAGAAAGTTACTTTCAGTGGTGGATTTAGAGAAGGATTCATAAATGAAAGGGACTTAGTCTGATTCTCAAAATTAAATAAAACAAAAAGACGTGAGATGAAAGACACCTCAGAAAAGTTTCCGAAAAGTGGCACAAAATCCTTGTCTTGAAATTCAGTAGAGAAAAAGATCCCATACAGTTCCCTGGAGTGAAACAAATGGAGGGACATAATTGAAAATGATTTCTGACTCCTCATATTTTTTAGTTATACCCATAGCTGGCATGTGGTCAACACAAGTGGTTCTACCGTGGCACTGACCTTGCTCAAACACACCACATGGTTTTTAGCGACAATCAGTCCTGTGTCTTCATCCATTTTTTTGCCATTTGCTAGATGCATGGCCTTAAGCATATAACTTCATTCCCAGACTTCTTCTTTCCTTTTTTTCTTTCTGCTTTTTGCTTAATTTTCCTGGAAGAAAAAAATGATGTTTATTTCCCAGGGTTGGCATAGGATCATGACAACCTACAAAGGGCACCTGGCATATAGCATGTGCTCAGTGCATTAGTTTTCATTCTCATTTCTTGCTGTCACAAGCACCTATCTGACTCTGGAGGAAAGAAAATATTTGATTTTCTCTAAGCAGTACCGAGCCTGCAGATGAGAGTATCAGCGCTGAAATTGAACTTTGTGTGTATGTGTGACATAGGGTTGAACATTTCATCAACTTCTAACATTGTTCAGCTAGAGATTTAGGGTAGATCTCCAGGAAAGCATGGAAGTGACTCTAAATTAAATCAACCTGGTAAATTGCTCAGGGATTGAGATGCCTTGCCACCAATAAAAAAATAAATAAATAAATCACTTCTAGTCTCTAACAGTTTACAGCTTGATCTAGCAGAAGTAATTTTTCAGAAATTTTACTAAATGCTTATTTAGTGAGTGTGAGGTGAGTGACACGATCTAGTATGTATGAAAACAGATAACGCTTATTATACTAGACCCTATTTCTTAGAATAAAACTTAATATATATAGACTCAATAGATCAGGTAAAAAGGGAAAACCTTTTGGATTTCATGAAGAAAAAAACATATACACATACATCTTTACCCATATCTATACTTACATACATATATACGTATGTACTTATATAAGTATGTATGCACGCATCTATTTTTTGAGCTGTATATGGCAGTTCTACCTACTATACCAAAATATTTCCTCAATAAATATCGTAGCATAGATAAGAAACAATCAGAGTTAACACACCAATTTATACTATGCATGTGGATATTTCTAAAGTACAGACAAGTAATTTTTGCTATTAAGATGTTTTATCACAGCTTACCCCACAATCATTTTGTTTGTTTGTCTTTGAGATGGTCTCACTTCGTCACCCAGGTTGGAGTGCAGTGGTGCCATCTCGGCTCACTGTAGCCTTTGTCTCCTGAGTTCAAGAGATTCTCCGCCTCAGCTTCCCAAGTAGCTGGGACTACAGTCTCGTGCCACCGTGCCTGGCTAATTCTTATATTTTTCTTTAAATAGAGTCTGGGTTTTACCATGTTGGCCAAGCTGGTCTCGAACTCCTGTCCCCAGGTGATCCTCTCGCCTCGGCCTCCCAAAGTGCTGGGATTACAGGTGTGAGCCACCACGTCTGGCCCTCACAATTATTTTTAATGCTATATAGTTTACTAAATAAAACTCTTTTAATAAGATCTGTAAAGGCTCAGTTTAGCCAGCAAGCTATACTGCACAAGTTGATCACCATTATGGGTCAACATTCAATCGAATGTTAGAATAAAATTTCTCTTTAAAGAGGTGACATGTTGATCTGCCATTACTGGTTAACATCATAACTTGAAGTGGTTTACTAAATATCATCAAAGCCTTAGGAACAGAAAATACAAGGATAGATGATGTTTCTTGGGGAGGATGGGTGGAACATAAAAGCTACCTAGAGAAGGTCAAGTGGTTGGTAAGGGGAGCTTGTGATGGCGTTGATCATCTAACGTGGAATAGGAATGGATAAGAGGAATTAGCTCTGGGAACAGAACTACATGATGGGCAAAGGGGCCCACCGAGTTTCTTTCACATACTCAACACAATTTTTGAGCATATACAATGTAGCAGTATGTATGTTTAAGCAATAGCATCTGCATATAGCAATAGCAAATGTGAAAAGCAGAGTCCTTGCCTCTAGAGATTATGTGTAGTGCACTATCTCTAAAGGTGTGTGACCCTCCCCCATCCAGCATCATCAGTACCACCTGGGAACTTTACAGAAATGTGAATTCTTGAAATCCACCCCAGACCTACTGAATCAGAAGCACTGGGGTGGGACCCTCTAATCTATGTCTTTAGGAGATTTTTAGAACCACCAGTCTAATGGAAAGTGTTCTATAACTTCTGTTCCTCAAAGCTATCCTGCCACAGAAAGTGTGAGAGGGAAATAGCTTAAAATGGCAGGAAGGTTATTGATAAGGCTCCTTGATTCCTGCCTGTCTCTTTGCCTACATAAGTCATTTGGTATATCTGTGATGTTGCCTGGTGCATGGAGTCCCAAACTTTCCTGCTCACCAGAATTACTAAAGAGTTGTCTGTTCATTCATTTACTCACTCATTTATTCATTCATTTTTTTTTCTTTGAGGTGGGTCTGTTTCTGTCACCCAGGCTGGAGTGCAGTGGCATGATCTCGGCTCACTGCAGCCTCCACCTCCTGAGTTCAAGTGATTCTCCTGCCTTAGCCTCCCGAGTAGCTGGGACTACAGGCATGTGCCACCACACCCGCCTACTTTTTGTATTTTTACTAGAGACAGGATTTCACCATGTTGGCCAGGCTGGTCTCGAACTCCTGACCTCAGGTGATCCTCCCACCTCACCCTCCCAAAATTCTGGGGTTATAGGTGTGAGCCACTGTGCCCGGCCTCATTTATTCATCCTACAAATATCTGGGAAACATTGACATTAGGCATTCATATAGGCATAAAGATTCAGTTGCAAAAAAGACAAGCATTATCTTTGCTCTTAAGGAGTTCAGAATCGAAATGGGATGTCAGAATATAAACAATAACATAAAATAATCATAAAAATTACAAAAGCAAAAAAGTATTACAAGACAGTCTCTATGTGTTGTATTGGTCGGGGGTGCAACTTAGTCAGAGTCAGGAAGTACCTCTCTGAAGAAGTGATATTGAAGCTGAAGGATGAATAGACATTACCTGAGAAGAGAGACCAGACCTAGCAAAGTTCTAGAGAAAGACAAAACGTCACTGTGTTCAGGGAACTAAAAAGGGCAAGCATGAGTAGAGTGAAGAGAACAAAGGAAAAGTTGTACTGCTTTGAGATTGAAATGGCATAGGTCGTTAGAGACCAAAGCAAGGTAGCTCGGGAGGACACCAAGAACAGGGAAAGACGAAGACTCAATTCAAGTTAAGATGGTCACTATGGCCTAAAAAAAAAATGGATGAGAGCAGAGCAATGAAGGCTGGAAGACCAGTTAGGACGATCTGCTGCTGTATCCCAAGTAAGTATCCAAGTGATCGATACTGGCATGATGGGGGTAGGGGAGTGTCAGGTAATGCAATAGCTTACAAAGCAGGGATCACTCCATTTAGAATGGGTTGTCACTTTGTCACTCACAGGAATGGCTTCCAAGCTATTAGGACCCAGAGATAACCCTGGACTTGGCAACTAGGTAGAGAGAAGGGGTATTCACCTATGTAAGTGACCTTAGGCAAGTCCTTGCTCGAAATCTCTCCTCCTTTCTGCCACCAATCCACTCTTACCCCTTAGTTTCTTCTTCCTAAGTGTTGCACTCCAACTGTTCTTTTTTTTTTTTTTCATTCCAAAATCATTTACTACATACAAATCGTTAAGTCAGGATCGCTGCTCTGACACTAGGGATTATAGAAGTGTTGAAAGCTTCATTCTAATCCAGTCATTCATTCAGTGCCTGGTTGGGGTTGTGATAAGCAAAAGCAAACCCATCCCTCTCCACATGTAGCTTCCAGTCTCGTGGCGGCATTTTCTCAGAGGATGAAGCCATCCAGGTAGCATAGCAGGCATGAGGTAGTTCCAGTAAATGGAGGTGGGACAGTCTCCTTGGGCTGCCACCCTGCTTGGGGCTATTCCTGGTAGGGCCTGGAGCTCTGCCTAGAGAAGCCCACATCCCCTCTCCTGGAGTCACAAGGGCAGGCCAAGTATTCTTTTAAAGTGCACGTGCCCTGAGGAATTAAAGCTCTGAACAGTCTTTGAGAACGCTGAGCACATCAGTTCCTTCCTGAGAGAGGAGGGTTACAAGGTTCCTTGGTTACAAGGCTAATGCTCTGCTGTGACCCTGGTTTTCCTCTAACCCAGGTCAGGACAGGGATGTGATGTGACTGACACTTTTTACCCCACACATGGCCTCTGGTGACTGAAGGTTGACACTTTCACCAGCCCTCTCCCCAGGGTGCCCCGTCATCTCTCCTCCAAAGCTGACAGCACATTGGCATTGCTGACAAATGACTCATTTCCAGCCACATAAAATGGCTTCAATCTTCTCTTTTGAAGTCTCACAGATTACCTCCTCCGCCTCCTGCTTTTCTGACAACTTCGCTCCAGCAGTGCATTATGTTAAAAACCACACTTATTATGCCAGAGTGGGTCTGGCACGATTAGAGTTCAGTTTTTATAACAGATGTGGATATGCCTGTAATGACCTGCTTGGCTCAATGCTCCTGCAGGCCTGTGACCTGCACAGCTAGTGTCACAGGACCCAGTGTCCTCCCTGCAGAAATCCCATCTCCAGAGGGAGAAGAGGCTGTCCCTCCTTCTGGATTCTTTTAATTCTATTTGAATGTGGGGTGCCACCATGAACTGTCACCCAAGTCAGAAACCAAGGTGTTCATTCAGACTTCTTCCCCACCTTTATCCCTCTTAGCCAGCCACCAAGTTTCCTTCTTTCTTTTGCTTTGGCATCTCTTCAAAGGCCCACTCCCATGCTCCTGGATCACACTACCATCATCCTTCTTTTAGAATATTGAACAATCCTCCATCCATATCTCTGCCTCCAGTCCTGCCCTTCCAAAACAGGCTCCAAAGTAATGGTTCTAAAATGCAGAATTATTCATCTACACTCACTGCTCTCAATCCTTTAATAGCATCTCACTGACCTTGAGATAAAGGCTTCAGCTTAGAATTCAAAGTTCTCTCTAAAGGCCTCTCCTGCTTCTTTACTCCAGACCACCTTCACCCAAAATCTGTTATGCAAGTAGGTATCAAACTATTTGCAGGTTCTCTCATACACCCTACTCCTGGGTTCCTTTATATCTTTGCTTAAGCTTGTTCTTACCTAGAATTCCTGGTTTTCCTTTTTCTTTGCCTCACTAATATCTTCTCATTCTACAGGGCTCATTTCACCTCCAGGTAATCTTTCATGAAATGCCCTCCTCAAAGGCATTACGAGCCCCTTTTTGAGACTAAAAGAGTCTGTGTTCCCCTCTATCCTGCCATGAATCTCATTAATATATTGGTTCTTTTACTTGTCTTCTGTCCCACTGAACTATGAGCTCTTTGAAGGCACAAGTGGTACCTTAGGCAACTCAGTACACCCAGAGACATATAGCGCAAAAGGTAATTGACTATGGAACTCATCCTTCCAGCCTGCAGTTCAGCTTTGATAATGGTTAGTGTGTGCATCGTGGTCCTCCATATATGACACATTTTAGCATCTGCCAGCCCATTTAATCTTCACAACAAACCTGTAAGGAAGTCATGTTAACTGATTTTACAGATGAGAAAACTGAGCCTCAGGGAGGTGGAGTAACTTGCTTGTTTTCATGCAGCTAGGCAGAAGGCAGTGCAGTACTTGCTGAGGGACATCTACATGGATTTGGGTAGGAAAACATCACTATAGAGCTAAGCCATGAAGGATTAGAAAGAATTTGTCAGTTGGAGTAGAGTGGGGTGAGCGGGAAGGCTATTCCAAGAAAACAAAAAGTGTATTTCTAAATATCGACGTCATCATGAACAAAGGCACAGAGCTATGAGGGAGAGATGCCATTAAAAATAAAGTCCTAGTCTGAATACATTTCTACCAATTGCTAGCTGTGTGATCTGGAAGAGTTGCCTAACCTCAGATTTTTCTTACGTAAAATGAGAATAATAAAAGCTCCAAAGCCCTTAGATTAATATACAGATACAATTAAATAAATGTGTATTATGTATTATATAACTCTGTGTGTGTGTGTGTGTGTGTGTATCTTCCTAAGAAAATACTCTGACAAGCAGCAATGGCTCAATACATGTTAGCTATTTCTAGTAATGCTATTCCAATTATCTATTGTTATGAAAGAAACTACTCCAAAGCATAATATTATCAAACAACCATTGTTTTGTGCATCACAAGAACTCAGCTGGAAGAGTTGTCTCCAACCTATGCAGCATGAACTGGAGCACCCACTTCCGGGATGACTTCTTCAATCACTCACCTGGTGCTTATGGGCTGGGTTGTCATCTGTGTAGGAAAAAGGTGGTACTTGTCAGCCAGGTATCCAGCTCAGGCTGTTGACCAGGGTAGCAGCAAAGACCAGATTGATCAGGATGTTCTCTCCATGTGTCTCAGGCTTATCCCTGAGTCGTGACTTGTTTCCCAGAGGGGAAAGAGACATGAGCAGAATCTACAAGGCTTCTTATGAGACAGCTTCAGAAGTTACAGAAAGTCCCTTCTGACAAATTCTGTTGGTCAAATAAGTAGGACAGCCATCCCACATTCCAAGGGAGACAATTAGATTCTACCTTTCAATGAGAGGTTGACAATGAATTTGTGGCCATCTCCAATATACCACACAACTGGTACTACTAGTAGTGCTACTAGCACTATTATGACATTCAGAAGTGACTGCAGTCATTCCACTGCAATGAGCATATAGAGTGCACATAAAAAAGGGTTGACTGGGGGATGAAGCCACAGAGAAACTGCTACACTGACATGGTAGAGTAGAAGCAGTAACATTCTAGTCTCTTCACTATACCCCACAAAGCCAGTGAGAACTAAGCAAGTGAATTTCCCAACCCCAGGGGGTGCACGTATAAACCAGGGAGTCAGAAGCTACACTCTGAAAAAGAGTGAGACCGGTAGGAGCATCCCTGGGATTTCTTTTCTGACTCACCTGAAATGAAGCAGCCAACTCTCCCTAGCCTCTTTCTTTCTCTTACCTGATAGAGGTCACACTGAGTTATTTTTCCAAACTTTGGAGGTAAGAGAATGAAAGGTCTCAGCTATCTTGGCCGTCACAAGCCAGAGTTACTCATGGGGAACAAGGCAGGAAGCATAAAGAGGACACAGAAAAGTGGATGTTGTACATAAAAGACACTTTCTAGCACAATGTAGTTCACATTTCTTCCCTTACTTACTGTGCTGATTTTTTTTTTAACCATATGGGTTTTTGTCGCCACAAGATATGTATGACCTCTTTTCTCAGTTCATTGATCTGGTAAAACACACACACACACACACACACACACACACACACACACACACATACACATACACATCTTTGGGGCTGACCTGTTCTTACCTGTTAATTCTATTAATGTCCCTGTTATAAGGCTACAGTCGAAGAGAGATCTATATAATTTAATGACATCTCCTGTACTTCTGTTCTTCTTCTTAATTCCTGACACCAATAACACATACAAAATTAAATGCATTTTTAAAAGTATATTCAAAGACATCCTTTCACACACATATATATTTCATTCTCAAACATATCCCCATTTGGATGATAAATTACATGATTGCCTAACTTTCAAACATAAAAAGTACACTCCTCTGCAAAACATACCATTCACAGACAAACACACAAACACAGAAACACACTGAATTCCCCCTCTCCTTGCAAATACACACAGATAACCAACCACTCTAAAATGCACACACAAACACACACACCCTCATAATAACACAGAGATGCCCTCAATTTCTAAATGCACACTTTCAAAGCCTTGCCTAAATCATCCTCCCCATACAAATAGCACACACCCATTCACATATTAATACTAACAGACTCTCATACCCACAAACATGCAAGAGAGAAATCTAGGAAAATGAGACACACACAAACAAGAAAAAATATATATATAGACATGTAGACTAATGCACTCTCTCAGTATTCCCTGCACATATGACACCTCTAAGGAGGCTGTCGATACATCCTGGACACACAAAAGTGCCTGTGTTCAAATGAACTCCTCTACACCCACATACTACAGACAAATCCAAGCATATCCTTTTTTTAATTGTGGTGGAATCAAGCATCTACTTTCAAATACAAAATCACACATAGACTATAATAAATAAAACATATTCATGCATAATTACACACACACACACACAACTTCTGGCCTTAAGTTCTCTTCTTCCACCAACACTGTCTCTCATTTCGTCTTAAAGCCCAGCCTTCACTCAGAAGACCGTCTTTATGGAAATCTTCCCATAAACAAACAAGTCCTCCCTTTTTAACAGAGATGTCCTAGTGCAGACAATCCCTCTGCCCTAGGTGGCTCCTGCCTCCTTCGTGTCCCAGACTAACTGCCCTGGCCACCAACAAAGACTCTGGAAACACTTTTGCAATTCTTTAATTGGCCTCAATTTAGACAGACTAATAGCTCTAGAAATCTCAGAGGACAAAAAGATAACACTTAATAAGGATGACTGCTTAAAAAGGAACAAGGTCATGTCCTTTGCAGGGACAAGGATGGAGCCATTATACTCAGCAAACTAACACAGAAACAGAAAACCAAACACTGCATATTCTCACTTTTAAGTGGGAGCTGAACACATGGACACAGGGCAGGGAACAACACACACTGGGGCCTGTCATCGGGTGGGCGGGGGGCGGGGGAGGGAGAGCACGAGGAAAAATAGCGAATGCATGCTAGGCTTAATATCTAGATGATGGATTGACAGGTGCAGCAAACCACCATGGCACACGTTTACCTATGTAACAAACCTTCACATCCTGCACATGTATCCCTGAAGTTAATATAAAATAAAATAAAAAGGATGACTGCTAATACTGAAAGCAAAGGGCCAGGTGCTGAGGGAAACAATTGAACCTTGAGTCAGGACGTCGGCTCTAGTCTTATCTCTGTCACAAATTTGCTGGGGGACCTAGGACAAATTCCTCTCACTCCCTGGCCCTTGTCTCTTCACCTGTGAAATTAAATTTTGGACATGAGGTTCTGTTTTCTAAGATCTTAAAGCTGTAATCCAAAGTATGTGAACATTTCTGGACCAAAAACTGCTAGCAGGTAACAATTGTTATTTTGATTAGAAAAGGGCATTGAATCCTTCTGCCTAAGTGGTATAGGAAAAGGTGTGCAAAATTTGGAATGAAAAAATCTCAGTTCAAATTTTTTCTCTGACCCGAATTAATTAAATAAATGCTATTCATTTAGCAGTTACCTTGCACCAGGTGCGGTGCTGAGTACAAGACAAGAGACTCACCTGAAACAGCCTCTTGTCTTTGCAATTTAGGCGAAAGAATAAAGAATAGGACATCAACAAAGAATCTGAGTATAAATTATTTACAAGCTGTGAAAGAGATATTTCAGTCATATTATCACACCTTAAAAAATCACCTTTCATCTGTTTTTTTCATGATTCCACTTTTGACTCTGGCTTACACACATCTTGACTTACAAAAAGCTCAGGGTAAGCTCAAAAGCTGCTTCCCAACTCATCTATGTTTTGACAATAAGCCTTTATTTGTAATATGGCAGGAAGAGCTGAGCAGCCCATAACCTGTTCTTGAAGTTGTGCAGTACTGCACAGCACTGATACTAATTTCATTACTTTTATTCATCCAGCCTTGGGTACTTCAGCTCGTTGGGTTCCAGCCGCGATTAATTAGTAGAGCTCCCACTGACTCCTGATTAGCTGCTTTTGATTAGGGCCTAATGACTTCATTTGGTCCCTAATTCAGGGGGATGAGTTGCAAAACTGCCTGCAAACTGCTCAAACAGAATTACATTTTTCCAAGCCCTGAAGACATCACTTAAACTCTGCATACACAGTATTCTCCCTCCCTTGTTCCTCTTCCTATTGCCTCTGGACCACCCTGCACAGAAGCAAGACAAAAAGGAAGCTTGTGACCCAGGTCCTGGCTGCTAGAGCAGATGTCACACAAAAAAGGCCTGGATGTCGACAGGCTGGCTCCTAGGAGGAAGTCACCCCCTACAGCACTAACTCCTGCCCAGTGCCTAAAGGAAAGGCTTGGCATGCAAGAATTTTTTTGAAGTCCTCACCTGCCACATTTGCTGCTTGCCTTCTTCGGAACAAGATACTGTCTTGGTCTTTGCCTTAATCTTCTACTACAAACACCTGAAAACCTTCAAGCCTTCAACCTGTAACCCATAGCAAAGGTCAGAAAACATAGAGAAAACAGTTTCCACCCCAGAATCCAAATGGACAGTTGCTGCTGCTGGTCTGTGATACTGGCTCTGACTTCCGAGACCACAGATCCTAACATTCTGTACTAGGGAGCAAGATAGTCACAGATACTCAAATCCTCTTGGGGTTCAGGTTTAATATATAGATACCCAATCTTTGGAGGCCCATCTCAGAAGGTTGTTTACTTTAACATTCTATTCTACAGATTTATTTATTTTTCAAAAGTAAGCAATTTGACAAACATTTATTTAACGTTTACCATGTGCCAGATGCTATGTTAGTTTTCAGGTAAACACAGGTGACCAAGACTCCATCTTTAGCATCTAAGAGCCCATTGTCTACTGTGGGGGCAAATCCTTTGATTGATAGGTCAACGCTCTATAGTCAGTGTCTGGAGTGTAATAAGTGATCATTACAATTATATATATATATATATATATATGTATCTCATATATGAATATATGGTGCGTATACATTTGTGCTTGCATATATAGTGTGTGTATATATATCAATATGCTAAAATGCACACCATTTAAAATGCTGTAAAGAATGAAGTATTCTCTCTTCCCTCAGCCCTCAAAGTGCTCTCCCCAGAGTCAACTGCTGTTAGCAGTCACTTGCGTTCATCTGCAAACATTTCATAGTCATCTGTACACATTTTTAAATGAGGAAAGTAAAATTAAGAAGGAAAAATATGACTTGCCCAAAGTGGGGTGACAATGACAGAGGTTTTTATGGCTCCTGTACTCTCAGTCGTGCTCTTTTCCCAGAAACTTTTTTTTTTTTTTTTTTTGAGACGGAGTCTCGCTCTGTCGCGCCCAGGCTGGAGTGCAGTGGCACGATCTCGGCTCACTGCAAGCTCCGGCTCCCGGGTTCACGCCATTCTCCTGCCTCAGCCTCCCGAGTAGCTGGGACTACAGGCGCCCGCCAACACACCCGGCTAATTTTTTGTATTTTTAGTAGAGACGGGGTTTCACCGTGTTAGCCAGGATGGTCTCGATCTCCTGACCTCATGATCCGCCCGCCTCGGCCTCCCAAAGTGCTGGGATTACAGGCTTGAGCCACCGCGCCCGGCCTTCCCAGAAACTTTTAATGGTGTTGTCTGGCTCAAGAGACTAGTCTAGAAAACTTAGGTTGGTTACATGCAGCCTCAAGAGAACTGCACCTTGCAAAACCAACAAAGAGCTAAAGGAAAGACATGATAGGGACAGAGAGTGTTAGGAGGCAGATCAAAGAACTTCACAGGAGCTCCTAGACTATAAGACATCACCCACACAAATTCTTCCAGAACTGCCAAGAGCTGTCCCTAATTCCTGCCCCTTGCCTTCTTATCAAGGCTGAACCAGATATTGGGCAGGTCGTCAGAATCTGGTGCCCACCCCTGTCTGGACTTGACTTCTGCATTTGACTCTGACACAGGCTATTCAAAATGCTGATTTGCCCTATACCAGTGACTGATGGTACTTAATTCATGCCTCCTCTATACTCAAAATCTTCAGCCCCTGTTTGTGATTCTTTGTGTGTGTCTGGGTTTCAACAGCTTGCAAAGACCCTTTAAGTCAAGTGAATGCCATAACAAGTGATGATATACGTACAGGATGCTCTGCAGTGAGTGAGGTAGCACAGTAGGAAAATACGAACTTCCTAGACATACAGACCTGGTCTCTGATTTCAGTGATAAACATCGGACAAATTACAGAACTGTAAAATTCAGTTTCTATGTACAAAAAAAAAGATCATATCTACTTATCAAACTTTCTGGAGAATTAGGTGACATAAGGAACTTTTAATGTATCTGATGTGTAATGGGTGTTCCAGGTGTTCCATAAATAATAAACACTATTATATTCTCCTCCCGTTTATTTATTGTTAGTATCACTTAGTAAAACAAACAAGCCCCTGTGGCCCGCGACTATGTTGTTTCATGGATATTTGTACGTCCATCATCAAACACTGTGGCTGATAACACAGTACATGTTTAATAAACATTCAGTAAAAGAAAGAATAGATGGGAGAATGATCAAATAGTGTCTTTTGATTGTTAGCTCCATCTGAACTAAAATGATAACTCTTGATTTGGATCTCAGAGAAAAATAGAAGGCATTTTAAGCCAAGGGCAAGTTACAAGCAAAGGCAAGTTAGTATGGGGGCCACAGCATTTAAGGGTCTACGTGAAAATCAATGTGTTTGGAATCAAAGATTGATACACATCACTCATGAGTGAGATGTTGCCTATGACAACATTCCACACAGAGCAGCTCTTCCATAGATGTTTGATACATAATGCTGAGAATAAACACACACCAAACTCATGAGAAAGACTGAGGTGAACCCAGCAATTTTGTCAGATTTATTCAAAATACTCATTTGAGAAAGCCATGAAATGGGCTCAGTTTTTGTCATTCCTTGGAGCCCCAAAGAGGCTAACATGGAGTTCCTGAGTAGTAAGCAGAGGCTTCACATGCCAGGCTGTGATCACACAGATAGAGGTGCAGGGGTTGCAGCTGAAACTGGCCAAAGTATAAGCCTGCATTTAGGTCTTATAGAATCTTAAACATGCTATAACTTGCTTTCCATGTCTTTACCTGTTCTTTCCTGCACAAATTGGGCAAAGTGAGGTGACAATAAATTGATGAAATGTACTAAATTGCATTTTCTTCAGTTTACTGAATTAAAGTTTCTCTCCCAGCAAATGAAATTAGGGGGATTTCAAGCAAGCATTATCCCTGGGGAATTAGTGATGTACTCTTAGAAAATCGGACACGAAACACTGATATTTTTTGTGATGTGTAGAGATGGGTGGGGCAAGGGGCGTCATTGGAAGGATGGGAGAAGATAAAAGGTGTTGCTGCAGATAAGGGGACTATTATTGCCAAACCTCTGATTCTATGATGCTACCGTGACACAAGTCTTCTTCAATAGCATTATTTGTAATCATACCTGCCATTTACTGAGCACTTGCCAAGTGCTAGGAACTGTGCTAAGCATTTCACACACATTATTTAATTTAATCTTCATAACTACTCTGTGAGGAATACATTATCACCTCCATGTAACAGATAAAGAAAATTCAAACCAGAGAAGACAGTGAACTTGTTTGCTGTCACATTGCAAACTGGTGACAAACTGCAGTGCTAACAGAGGTCTCCATGATTCTAAACATTATGTCCTAATCCTTTCACTTTATTTATTTCTATTTCAAGGCTCAATGTGAGGTCCTGCTTTAGGGCAGTGTGAGAGTGTTGGCTCTATAGTGAAACAGACTACAGTGAGGAACTGATTGTCTCTATTCTACTGTGTAACCTAGCAAATTTGAGGCAACTTTCAAAAATATCTACAATGAAATGTAAAACTACAAATACAGGCAAAACAGAAGATCTAGACCAAACTAAAAAGTACTGGAATCTAGATATGCAATGCCTAGCATTAAAAAGTTATTAAATATAAACAGTAAACTCAGCATTGAGCATCTTTTCTGCTGAAGTGAAAAGAAAAACATAATTTGTTAGTGCCCAGTATTTATGAAGAAAAAGCATATCCATTCTTTAGAGGAAGCAAAAGCTTATCATCACATAAGCTTGAGAGTTCACTAAGTGTCAGTCACAGAGTGAGTGGCTAGAAACATGGTGGGAAACAAAACAAGCATGATACCTGCCTTTTGGAGCCTGCAGTCTAGTGGGAAGACGGCCCTTAAAAACACAGTCAAATTTTACAAAGAGGTATCAAGACAACAGCGTTACTCAACACAGTCTGGGAGGAGTGACGAAGATTTCCTAGTGAAAAGATATATAACCGGGGCAGAAATGATATTCAAGCAGAGGTAGAAGAATGAATATTAGACAGATAAAAGGTAAGGACTTAGGGAATTGGGCAAGGAGAATGTGACTGACAGAGGAATGCCATTTGCAAATGCCCAGAGCTGTGTGATACGGTTTGGCTGTGTCCCCACCCAAATCTCATCTTGAATTGGAGCTCTTATAATTCCCATGTGTTGTAGGAGGGACATTGTGGGAGGTAATTGAATCATGGGGGCAGGTCCTTCCCATGCCATTCTCGTGATAGTGAATAAGGCTCATGGGATCTGATGGTTTTATAAAGGGGAGTTCTCCTGCACATTCTCTCTTGCCTGTTGCCATGTAAGACATGACTTTGCTCCTCCTTCGTCTGCCATGATTGTGAGGCCTCCCGAGCCATGTGGAACTGTGAGTCAAGTAAACCTCTTTCCTTTATAAACTACCTAGTCTCAGGTATGTCTTTATTAGCAGCATAAGAAAGGGCTAATATGCTATATGAGAGTATTTCACATTCAAGAGTGAGAGAAGTCCAGTGTGGCTGTAATAGAGTAAAAGACAGAATGGGAGATGAGATTAGGACAAGTATAACCAGGATGTGGTACTGGGGCCAGTTCATACTAGCTGGTGACAGCCCATTGTGCCCCTCCTTTCCAACTAGGGTAGTAGCTTAAGATCAGCCACAGTGGGGATATTTATACTAAGGAAAAAACAAACAGCATATATGAGGGCAGTTTATTTCCTGCACCAGTATTTAGCATCTCGCCACTGCATTTGACCATATTTCCAGGTGGTGGTAGTTCTGCCAAGAAAGTAGCTTGAAGGGAAAATCAGCTATGACTGAGAACAGGGAATACTTCACAGAAGGATGGCTTTTGGACTGATGCCAAGAGTGAGCTAAAGTCCAATGCAGCAGGTTGGGACACTGAGTTTGGACAGTTTGTCAGCATCCGACAAGTGGTAGGGAAGCAGAAATGTTTAACCTTAGAGAGAGGCAATGTGGAGAGAGATTGGCAATCTGCAGAGAGAATCTGCTAATTATTAGAAAACAGCAGTAGGGTATTCAAAAAGGAGTCGGGGGCCAGGCGTGGTGGCTCACACCTGTAATCCCAGCACTTTGGGGAGGCCGAGGCAGGCAGATCACGTAAGGCTGGGAGTTTGAGACCAGCCTTGCCAACATGGTGAAATCCCATCTCTACTAAAAATACAAAAATTAGCTGGGTGTGGTGGTGGGCACCTGTAATCCCAGCCACTTGGGTGGCTGAGGCACAAGAATCACTTGAACTCAGGAGATGGAGTTTGCAGTGTGCTGAGATCTCCCCACTGCATTCCAGCCAGGGCAACGGAGTGAGACTGTCTCAAAAAACAAAACAAAATAGAAAACAAGGAGTCAGTATTAGGAGACCAAGTAGGCAATTAGCACTTACTAATCAGCCATCTAATATTCCAGAAGAGGAATATGGTCTATCAGAAACAGGAGGCAGGACTCTGAGACACCAAGTGAGGCTCAGTCCTGCAGTACGTCAAGCTGGGCAGGTAATTTAGAGAAAGACCCAGGGCTGACATCTGACGGCCCAGGTGAGGGTCTTCCTCTTAGGAAAATACAGGAGCTCAAGAGGTAGATCATAAGGGGACAAGCGTATAACCTTACTAGGTACAGAGTGCTCTGCTTGCCATCCTGCCTCTTCACTTTGTGATGCATCAAATAGCTTGGGACTGAGCTGCATGCAGGCCTCCAGTCACCCCTGGTATGTGGAGAGAGGAGACAAAAGCAGAAGTAGGCTAGGATTCCTTGATGTGAGGATACAGATCATGGGGTGAACAAAATGGTAAAGGGGGGTAAGGGCAGGGGAAATAAGAGCAGCTTTGCATGAAGAATGGCAGTTCTAGGAGATAAAGTTGGGAAGGTTAATTACGGCCAAGGTGTTAAGTCCCTTAAATACTTGGCTAAGATGTTGTAACTTTATCCAGCAGCAACGGGAGCCATGGAGAGTGTACATGCAAGGCCATTAATGATGTGTCCAGATCCACACTTTGAGACTAATCTCGTGTTGATACACATACTGGGGAATGCGTGGGAGAGGAGCTGGGGGTCCTACAGCACTCAAGTAGCACCACACTCACAGAGAGCACTTCTAAAAAGTAGTGAGGAAAATGGCATTTGAGCTTGGCGACATCATTTCTCACTAGTGTAAACTCTTTCTTCTTCTCATGTACCTCTCTTCTGCCCCAACCCACCCACCAGTGTATTGAATTCCTTTTCACTTTCAGGAGATTGTCTTATGAGAAGCTAATTCCCCAGAAAGTTTGACTACCTTCAGTTTTACTCAAAGTGTAAAATTTTACTCTGTATAAATGTGACCATGATCTTTTCCAAAATGCATGTACTATTTTCTGCTCCCCTATGGTAAACTGAGACAACATGTTGGAGATGAGGCGGCTAGTTTGCAAAAAAAAAAAAACAGAAACCAAAAATCAAACACCTTTAATTCCTTCAAAAATGACACGTAATGTTCTATTAAATTTTAGTTCTATTAAGTTTTTATTAAATTCACTAAAGAAACCTACAAGAAACTTAACCTCAAAACTCCGTCCTTAGCAAATGTAAATCTCAGGACTACAGAGGTGATTACTCTCCTAAAATTGGGCACTGATGAGTCTAGTAATATTCCTACATCTGAGTCAGAAGAGCTGGATTTAAATTTTGGTTCTGCCACTTTATCGTTACGTGATTTTAGCCAAGTCATATTGCCACTATGAGCCTCAGTTTCTCCCTCTGTAAAAGGAGACTGAAAATCTCTGTATTGCCTGAGAGAATTATTGTGAGGATCAAATGAGATAATGTAAAGATTTTTTTTATTTTTATTTTTTAACTGCAAAATACTACTCAAATGACAAGGAGAGATTCCATCATCTATGGCTCCTTTTCTTTGAGGATTTTCATACACTTCCAAGCCTAAATGGGAAGTTCCCTACGGTACAGTGTAAGTTAATACTCATCACATGGGCTAGCTGACCTTCTCATTGACTGCTGGTAAACCATAATTTTCCTCTCCTTCTGCACGGATTCTTTTTTTACTTGAAAGGAGGATTACGAGGGAAAGATAAGGAAAGCAGCCTCAGATAATAAATCCCAGCTTGCCTGACTCCAAATTGCAGGTGGCTAAGGAGGTGATTGGCCCTGGTTCTGGAAGCTCCCTCCTCAGCCACAGTTGGCTCTCCCTTTTGTAGCCTCACCCTTGAAGGCTGAGGGAAGAGGAAGGTCATACTCTTTGGATCTTCCTGTCTGATTAGATCTAGTAAGGACATTGTAAGCTTTCTTCCCAAGATGAGGCAGCTCTGTCAGATCTGAGAGACATTTATCTTCCTGAAACACGCTAACTCATCTGTCAGTCACAGATGAAGATAAGGGGATAATGAGCAGGAAGGGAAGGGGAGGTGGCCATTTTGATAGGCAGGGAGCACATTCTTAGGGTCATGCCTGCTTCCATACTTGGAGAGGGAAGATAGCTGATACAACATTCATGGAGGAGAGCAGGGAGGCATGCAAAGCCCTGCAGTGTTTATGGGAGGAAGAGTTCAAAACCAGAATGCAAATTTCAGCCTGGTCACCTCTCAGCTGGGTGACTTCTCTGAGCTGCAGTTTCCTAGTCCATAAGGTGAGAACACTGATGGTGATGATACTTTCTTAAAATCACAGGATTATCTGACATTTCAATAAGACAAGAGGTATGACAGCATACTTCCGCCTGCCTTCCTTATGCCTCCTGCATCCCATATCCCACACCCCTTGCTCTTTCCATTAAAACTGACCCGTTTGTGTAGTTGATAAATTTACCAACCCCTGCTGCTGAACATGTTGGTGCAAACAGTTGATATTTCAGCCGTCTGATGAAACAGCGTTGCCTTGTGCATTGTCAACAGCCTTGTGATGTCTTCAATTATTTAATTTCTGTACTAGAGGGAGGAATCAAGAATCCCTGGAAGGCTGCATAGGGGAGGGAGGGCAGAACTAGAAGAGTCTGAATAGGCAGGCTTCATGAGTTCAACTTTCACTTCAAGTAAAGCAAATCCCTTGTCTATTTTATGTATTGGATTTCCTCGAAGGATATACCTGAATAGAGGAGAGGTGCTTCAGAGGAGAAAAAAGAGATAATAATGAAACATTAGGCTGGAAGCAGTGGCTCATGCCTGTAATCCCAGCACTTTGGGAGGCTGAGGCAGGCAGATTGCTTGAGTTCAAGAGTTCAAGACCAACCTAGGCAATATGGTGAAACCTTGTCTCTACCAAAAAAAAAAAAAAAATATATATATATATATATATATATATATATATAAACTGGTTGTAGTGGCATGCATCTGTAGTTGCAGCTACTTGGGAGGCTGTGATGGGAAGATTACTTGAGCCTGGGAGGCAGAGCTTGCAGTGAGCTGAGATTGCACCACTGCACTCCAGCCTGGGTAACAATGAGACTCTGTCTAAAAAGTCATCATCATCATCATCATCATTGATGTGGTTTGGCTGTGTCCCCAATCAAATCTCATATTGAATGGTAGCTCCCATAATTCCCACGTGTGGTGGGAGGGACCCGGTGGGAGGTAATTGAATCATGGCAGCAGGTCTTTCCTATGCTGTTTTCATGATAGTAAGTAAGTCTCACGAGATCTGATGGTTATTATAAGGAGAATTTTCCTGCACAAGCTCCCTTTGCTGGCTGCCATGCAATTAATATGTGACTTGCTCCTCCTTGCCTTCCACCATGGTTGTGAGGCTTTCCCAGCCACATGGAACTGTATGTCCAATTAAACCTCTCCTTCTGGTAAATTACCCAGTCTTGGGTATGTTTTTATCAGCTGCGTGAAAACAGACTAATATAATAATGATATTTAAAAGTAAGAAATGCAGTGGCAGAAAGGGGATAACTTAGGGCAAACCTGTCCAGGCCCCCCAGTAGCTTGCCCAGAGCTTAGAAGGTCAAACATAAATATAATACAAATAGATAGATGAGCAAATGATCAATGAATAAAATTGTTTAAGTAGGGACTGCATCCCATGATGGAGGGCAGGAAGTGGGACATTGCTGACCTGGTCATATGTTGCTGCCAATGCACACTCTCACCTGTTTTTCTCTTTTTCCAGATATCACCTCCACTGTCCTGTAGACATGACCTTCCAGCTCCCCTACAGGGGCTGATGAAGGAGAAATCGAAAGCACCAGCAGTTTCAGTTCCTGCTTAAGGCTACCTCAAGGAAAGCCCATTTTCCAGGTTTTAGCTCATAAGAGCGTCAGAGTATCTGTGATTTCCCAGAGGATGGAGGACCTCATCTGCTATCCAGGTGGGTCTCCACCAACTTTTCCCTTCACGAATGAACAGCTGTAGCGGTCGTAATAATGAAAATGCCAACCATAGCAATGGTGTACCAGGCCCCGTGCTAAGTACTTACACACATTACCCCTTTTCCGAAGATTATTCTGCAAGATAGACATTAGCACCTCCCTCTTATAAATGAAAACAGCAAGGCTCACAGCAGTCATATATCTTGCCCAGAGTCATATGCTGCTAAGAAACAATGCTGAGATTCAAACACAGGTCTTTCTTTCACTCCCAAACCTAACTTCATTGTACTGTGCTAAGCTGACTTGGAGATTATACTACCTTGGACCTTCACACAACCCCTGGGTGAATACTTCTCAGGGTTTTGCAGAAAGACCACTGTTTCAGCCCTCTCCAGCCTTATATTTCCACAGTAATTCTAATCTCCTTGGTCTAATCAACTGAAGATGAAAAATTGGACAAATCGATGAGTGAATGATTGAAGAAATGCATAGGTAAATGAGTGAAGGACAAAGTAAGTGAATGAATGGGTGAATGAGTGAAAGCGACATATTGCAAAACACTGAACTCCAGCTGTTAAATCAGTGAGTCACGCAGTTGAGACTGGGGTCTGGGATAGGTATGAGAGAATTATACTGGGGTTGCATGTTGGGACAGTGTGTGCAGTTTTAGAAAGGAAGAGCAGAAAGTCTCACAGAGGTATTTGAAAGCCGAGGACACAGGCTTGTTTTATAGGACAGGGAAATGAATGCAGAGATCAGGTTTGAGGCTGCTTCAAATGTATCCCACTGATAAATATACATAGACAGAGCATTCAATCCTGGTGAAAAGGAGGGGAAGGTGGCAGCTATAACATCCTGCTTGGTGCCTTTGGCACAGGTCTCACTGCAGGCTTTATTCCAACTTGTGTCATCAGGAACAGGATGCAGGTAATGGGAGAACCACAGGTCCTGGGAAGATCAAAGGCATACATTTTATGCCTCAATTAAGTTTCCCCTTGTAAGGCTTTCAAACTCAATTTAGCCTTTCTCTGCTGGGCTGGGCCAGACACAAAGACATGCACTGGGTCTTTTTGGAACACAGGGCCCATGAGCAACTATAATTAACAGTTTCCTCCTGCTAAAGGGAATAGGGTTTTGGTACACAACATGGCCTGTTTGTGAGAATGGAAACTGTACTATTCATCACAGGGTACCCAGTGGGCTGTCTGCCCAAGACTGCCTGTCACAGCCCGATAAGGATTCCAGGCATAAACGTTTGAGGTAAGGAATCAAGAGATAGAGTCCTAGACAGGAAGAGAGAGGAAAACGGGTGGATATGCGAAGGATGAAAACTCACCATGTATGGTATTGTGGAAACAGCATCCTCTTAAAGTCAGAAAACCTACGTCTTGTATTCTGGCTTCACTACTTTCTGTGCTGCCTTGAGAATTCATAGAGATCCTTAAATCCTACTTTCTTGTAAGAAGGGAATAATAAGACCTCTCTCAAGGACTGTCGCATTAAATCTATACTTCCTTTCTGGGAAAGTTTATGTCACTATGCTCTTCCAGGATGATACTGACTCATTGATACTCCTCCTATGAAGCCCTAAATAAGTAATCATCCTTCCAAATAAGTCATCGTGGAGCAGAGTACCAGCATTTTCTCTCTAACCCAGGACAGTGCTGAATGGCTATGGATGTCCTATGGGTGGAACCATGCTCCTAAAACAGAAGCTACTCAATATGACAGGGGTGACTTTCAAAAAGTTGGGTTTATCAAAGTATGTAAGAATATTACTGTAAGAATATGAAGATGGGTGTAACAAAGACAAGCTCCAAAATGAGAGCCAGTGTGAAGGAAAGCACTGGAGATCTGTGAACTGTTAGAAACCCCCAGCATTTGTGCAAGGAAGGGGTGACTCAAACAGGATTCAGAAGCTTATTTCACTTAGCATAATGCCCTCAGGTCCCTCCATGTTGTCGAAAATTACAGGATCTTCTAGCTAACAATATTGTATTATATATTTAAAATTTACTAAGAGAGTAGATATTATGCTAAGTGTTCATACCACAAAGAATAATAATAAAGGGGTGGGAGAAAATTTTCGGAGGTGATGGATATGTTTATGCCATTGACGGTGGTGATGGTTTCACACCTATATACTTATCCGCAAAGTCATTGAGTCGCACACATCAGGGGTTCCCCAACCCCCACCACAAACTGGTACTGGTCTGTGGCCTGTCGGGAACCAGGCCATACAGCAGGAGGTGAATGGCCAGTGAGCAAGTGAAACTTCATCTGTATTTACAGTCACTCTCCGTTGCACGTATTACCACCTGAGCTCTGCCTCCTGTCAGATCAGCTACAGCATTAGATTCTTATAAGAGCATGAACCCTATTGTAAACTGCACATGAAGGGATCTAGGTTGTGCACTCCTTATGAGAATCTAATGCCTGATGATCTGTCATTCTCTCCTCACCCCCAGATGGGACCATCTAATTGCAGGAAAACAAGTTCAGGGCTCCCACTGATTCTACATTATGGTGAGTTGTATAATTATTTCATTATATGTTACAATGTAATAATAATAGAAATAAAGTGCACAATAAATGTAATGTACTTGAATCATCCCCAAAACCATCCCCCGCCCTCCCTCCTGTCCATGGAAAAATTGTCTTCCCCAAAACCAGTCCCTGGTGCCACAAAGGTTGGGGACCACTGACATACATTATATATGTACAGCTTCTAATATGTCAATCATAAATCAATGATGTGATTTAAAAAACAAAAACAGGAGTCAGAGGAAGCACAAGATACAAAGGCTAAGGCCCACCCTCTGGCGCTGCATCCTTGAGGGAAAAGACAGAAGGGTTGCTATGTGCCGGACACCTTCACAACGTTAAGTGACTGCGGAAAATCCAGACCCCAGCTGTGTGGTTACAGAGTCTGCATTCTCATCATTGAATCTTCCTACCTCCTTTCCTGTAGGGACCAAAAATCCCGGGGCAAAAGGAGAAAAAGAAAGGTTTGGTGGCTGCGACTCTCTCCCTTTTCTAATAGAAATGGGATTTCCAAACCTCCAACGGGGTTGGAACCATCCTGCTTAATTCTACATGTATTCTTGGGTTCTTCCTCACCCCAGTGGGTTCCCTAAGTAAAATGATTATCACCGAGTTTTGAAAGAGAGGGGGGAAATTTTATATATCTATTTCCAACGAAACACCTTCAATGCTCTCACTTCAAATAGCCCATTCATCTCCCAGTGGCCAGTGAGAACTCCAGGAGTCGGAACATTTTTTCTGTAAATAAAGGGATGGAAACCGTGTGCACGAACACCCACCAGACAAAGTCGGCCTTTCATTCTCCCATAAACGCAGGCGCGAGCCACAGAGGCAGGCATGAGTGCCAGGCCGTCCTCCCTGAAAAAGCCGAGTTCCCTTCTCCAGTGCGGAGTCAGGGGAGCCTACCCTTTCAAAGCCCCGTTTTGAAAGCAGCCGGCGGCTTGAAAGGAGGCTCAGATGTCATTTGCGCGGCTGCGCCAGCTGCACAATGGGCTGCGCGCACAGCCGGGTCCCCGCGGGGCTGCCCAGACCCTGCGAGCGAGCGAGCGCGCGGGAGCGGTGGCCGCCGCTCCCCGAGCCCCGCGCAGCCCTGCGAAGGCGCGGGCACTCCAGAGGCTCAAAGCCGGGAACCCCGGCGTCTCCGTCCTCCGTGGCGCTGATGAGAACGGCCTGCGCTAATGAGTTCCACCAAGTTACTGTGGCTAGGCTGCCCACGGGACTTCGGGGCATCGGGCTAAGTTTTCAGTTCTTCTTTTAAGTTCACTTCAAAGTTTTCTATTTGAAGCTGTTGAGAGCCTGATAGACGCCAGAGAAGAAAGGACAGCAAAGAAAAGAAAAGAAAAGAAAAGAGAAAAGAAGACTGAAAAATGCTTCAAGCAAAGAAAAAAAATAAAGATAATTTTTAAAATAGCTCAAGTAACTGAAGATAACGATAAAGACATTAAGCACTTCTCCACCCATACCTGATCCACTACATTCTGACTTCAGTGAAAGGTAATTCAGTGACAGATAGAAGTCTTGGGCTTACCAGGAACTGAAATAAACCCAAGCCAGGGGAATTAAGAGAGGCAGTCACTGACAAGAACTGTAGTGGTTTGTTAGAATAAACCACATATTTCCTCCTTGGGAGTTTTGCAGATTGACAAGTAAATGTGAAAAGCATTCATCCCCAAAGGTTCCCCAGATAATTAGCTTCCTCAATCAATGTCATTGATGAATCTTCAAAAACAGGTTTTCATTTGTTTACATCACAGATGGGAAAACCAAAGTCCAGAGAGGTTAGGTGACTTATCCAAGCTAACACCCCCTGTAGTGCTGAGGACTGGATTATTCAAATACAGCTCTGGTGTTCTTCAACGTGCCATTCTGCCTGTAAATAAGTAAGTAAATAGATAAACCAACAAATGAGATAAAGAAAGAAAAAGAAAAAAGTTGACCAAGGAAAGGTTTTAATCCAGCACTTTAAAGAAATTGGAGCCTCAGCACAGATCCACTGTCCCACTGTCCATACAGCATGTCTCCATTAAATAAGGGAGAATCATTTATTTCATTTATCACCCAGCATATGAACAGCATCTATTAAATGCAAAGGCCATACAGCACTTGACAGAGAAAGTACTGTGAAATCAAACAAGGTTGATCTCAGAGCTCTGGGAACTCAGTAGAGAGGTAGTACATGCAGTCATACCTATAGCCAAGGTAGGAAGGAGAGCAAAGAGTAGAAGATAGCATTTATTGAGAGAAAGGATGGAGTGACAGTAAAACACAAATGATGGCCAAGGCTCATCAAAGCTTAGGTGAACAGTGATCAACAGCATTGACTCAGAGTCCTAGGGCTACCATTTCCTCACTGTGTAACCTTAGGTACATCAGTTAACTTCTCAGTTCTTTAGTATCATATGAGAATTAAAATAAATAATATGTGTGAAATGCACAGAACATTTTAAGTACTGAAAAAATAACCTGCTGTAATCCCTGTTGCAAACACTTTGCATTTATAACCTCGTTAAGTCTTCATGACAGTTCCATGGGGTATATGAAAGTAGCTTCATTTTACAGATGAGGAAACTGAGGCATTGAGGTCCTGCCACCTGCCCAAATTTACTCACCTAGTAAATAAGGAGTTACGCTCTAGGCTCAGGGAAGTCTAATTCAGGTTCATTCTCTTTATAAGTGCAAAACTTGCTTCCCAGGACAGATACCAGAACTGCGAGTTTAAATTTTACCCAATCCAAAGGTTTTCAAACCTGATTTAACATTTTCCCTATGCCAGGTATCTATCTGTTAGCTTACTGTGGATATAGAGAAAAACAACATAGATTTTAGCACCAAGTTTCGAAGAGAATGTCATAACTATCATATCCCTGTGGCAATTAAAGATGTAAAGTATTGCAATGTTAGCTCCCATAGCTTTCCAATACATGGCCTTTACTTCAAACAGACTTTAATCTTGGGGCCAGTTTGCCTTCCTCCCACCTACTCCTTCTATGTCATCTACCAGATTTAAATCTTTGAAGCAAGCCAAAGATAATAGTAAGACAAGGACCCTAAGGATGGGAAGTTACTCATCCAAGATCATTTTAATAAACCTCCCATCTAATACAAGGCTTTTCTAACAACATCCTCAGTGGTTCTTGAATATCTCCAGACACAAGAGACTAACTACATTTGAAAAAGCATCCCTTTCCATAAGCATGAAATTCCAAGTCCCAGATATGTCTTTTTATATCAAACTGTAAATTCCACCCACAATTCTAATTCTGCCCATTAGGATACACAAAATAAATCTGATCTCTTTAATTCTGACTCTTCTTTAAAAAATTGCACCCATTCCCTGACTTTATTCAACATCTCTGTTACACTAGATTCTTCCTCAGAGAATATGGCTTTTAGCCACATCCCAAACACTCCCCTGGATAAAGTGCAGAACTTGTCAGACTCCACCTTAAAGTAAAGATGCCATACAGAGGCTGACTTTTGGTCCCACCAGAGCCTTATAGCTAAACTTCTACCTGAGCATTCCAGCTTTATGAATGCTGTCTGAGTTTGTATTTGCTCTCTTCCACCTTGGGAAGGGAGAATTCAGTGCCAGCAGCAACATCGTTAGTTCATCTGCATCCCTGTTGGGGACCAAAGAAGCAGGTAATTAATTGTTTCTCTTCTGTGCGAAGCAGCCGGCTTTCTTTGGAAAAGTTCATTCCTCATCCAGCAATGGCTTCTGCAATTAAAGCTATCCACAGCCAGGAGTTTGATTAATAGCTGGGAGGTTTCTCCTTTGCTGACAAATGAGAAGAGGAGAAATCAGATAGGGAGAAGCTGAATGCATTTGCTTAGCACAGGGCCTGGCTAATGCTCTTTCCAGAGAAAGAGCTGTAGTAGTTCCAAGCCACTGAGAGGGAGAGAAAATCTCTTAAAAGTTTGCACAGTAATGGATCCAAAGAACCAGATGTGCCTGTTCCTCAGGAGATGAGCAGAAACGGCTGTAGTCGGCAGTCTCTGGAGCTGGAGAGGATTACTCCACACAGATGGGAAAAGCAGGGCCCAGAGAAGGGAATCTGATTTTTCCAAGGTCACACAACCTGCCTAGAAAATCAAGGCCAGCTGCAGCCAAACTTCACATCTCACAGTCATAGAGTCACTTTGCTCAAGCTCAAAGAGCAATTGGACAGTGGGCTCAACTATTAAAATTGAAGAGACTAAAACCCTGAATCCAGAACCCTAGATCCCCAGGCAGTCTTCTCTCTATGGTATCACAGTTGCCCGTGGCAGAAGGTATATTTAGTGACCTAGAATAAGACATGTATGAGAGAAATCGGCCACTTCATAAATTCTACTCATGGTTCCTAGTTTTTCCCTCCATGAATCTACTGAATAATTAAAATCTCCTGCTTCCTTGGAGACCAGAAGACACTGATTCTCTCACTAGAGCATTGGAGCATTTTTCTCTCCCCACTGAGCTCTCAAGTTCCCAGAATTTCTCCTTAAAGAGCCTTGAGCAGGTGGGAGATGGGGAGTGGGAGCTTGAGAATAGTGGGACGGTGAAAAACATCTATGGACCATGGGGCTAAACTGTCAGCATCCAGGCAGATTAGCAAACGCAAGGAGGAGGCAAAGGCAAGGCAAGCCGGAGAGGTAGTAGAGGCAGGCTGGAATGCTAAGCGAACAGCTGTAATCAGGAGACAGTGAGTGAGAATGTGACCCTACGTAGTCAAAGGCAAAGGGCAAGTCAGAGGCTAGGACCAACAGGGTTTATCAGGAGGCCTGGGAGCTAGGCTAGCGTGAGTCGGTTCCATGTGAATTCTTGTGGACATTGGATCATTGCAATCATTGCAATAGGAAAGTTCTTGAAAGTCCTGGGAACTATCCCACAGGTGGACCATTAGATTCGATGGCCCAGCCCTCTGAGAATAGGGCTTGAGAACCTGGTGGACTTAGAGACTCTCCCAGGTCAGAAGGTTGGATAGTTGATGAGAAGAAAAGCCATACTTTGTAAGTATCAGAAAGACCCTGGATTTAAATGTCAACCATTCTTACTAGCTACATGACCTTGAACAACTCAATCTGTGAGCCTTGTTTTTCTTATTTGTCAAAAAGCTTTTGGTGGTGATTAAATAAGGTTATATATTTAGTGCTTAATATAGTACTTGACACACAATAAATGATAAAAATCATTGTCAATAACAGTAGCAGTATTTAATGCTACTAATGTAGCAATAATGTAGTAATAATGATAAACTAACAGAGGTAATAGTAATAAGAAAATCGACCAGTGTAGCATGCACAGTTGGTTGCATAGATTAAACGAGGAATTGCAAACTATGGCCTACAGGCCAAATCCAGCTTACCACTTGTTTCTTTGCAGTGCATGAACGACAAGGTCTTTTACATTTTTTAAGGGTTGAGAGAAAAAATCAAAAGAAGAACACAATTTCATGACAGGCAAAAAGTATTCCACATTCAGTCATCAGTGTCCATAAATAAAATTTATTGGAACACCGGCTGCCCAGTCATTTACATTTTGTCTGTAGCTGCTTTTTTGCTGCAACAGCAGAGTTGAATAGTTTCATCAGAGACTGTGTGGTCCTCAAAGCCTAAAATATTTACTCTTTGGCCCTTCACAGAGAAAGTTTGCTGGCCCCTGATTAGATCCTTCTCTCTTGCCTCCTCCCTGCCATCTCTTTTAGGCTGAGTGCAGCCTTGACCTTCACGCTCTACAGGCCGTCACGGGCATGTTTTGCTAGCTCTGAATGTGCACTGCAACCGCCAGGCTGCAACCCTATTTCTGCATCCTCTGACACAGGGACAGTGATAATTCTCCATGTGGATGTGGACTGATAGACAACTCCCCACAGGGACTTCAAATAACTATTTTCCCCCGGAGTGCATCTTCCTCCTCCCCTGTGCAAACGCACGTGCTCTTTGCAAAGATCTAACAATTCAAGTCATAATGGAAGGGAATCTCACCTATTTTATTGCCATAGTTACCGAGATTGCAAGTTTAGATGCTGTATTAGCAGTAAGTGCACGATAATAATAGAAGTCAGGGAGGAGGGGACGAAAAGGATTCTGGCTCCTGTTTCTCCCTACAGCATCCTTCAGGGCAAATATACCAGAGACAGTTTGCATTAAATTGCAAAGTTGGCAGTTTTCTTTAAAAAAAAAAAAAATCTAAATAATTGCTTTAAATTCTCTTCTCTTCCCCCGACTGGTTAACCCTCACGCAACCTACCTCATTCTGAAACAATGAAAAGGAGGTTAAAAGAAAAATAAGTGGCCAGGGTTACCATGGAAACCAAAGTGAAGGCAAGTGAAAGTCAATTTAAGGTTTAAATGCATATGAAGCAGATGTATGTGTGCGGACATATTTGCATATAGATATCCATCTCCCCTCCTCTCTGCTCTCCATAATGTGTTCTTCCTTCCAGGACCACCTCCGGACCGTCCACCTCCAGGGAAATTGTCCTGACAATTTCAAGCCCCAGTAATCTCTCCCCTCTGGAACTCCATTTGAACTGCAGTTTGGACACAGGATCGACCTCTTAATATACACTGTCCTGGAAAGGAACCGGAAAAACCTTTGAGGTCACTGACTACTCTGTGCTGGCTTATCTCTGTGTCTTTGCTCTTGCTGTTCATGCCACCTGGAACATCCTTGCCCACTCTCTTCCCATGAGTGATTCTTATTATCCCCCAAGTCTCCATGTAGACAGTGATTTCTCTGTAGTGCTTTTCGCAATTCCTTGCCTCCTTCCAGTTTCCTCATGCTCGGTTACGGATGCTTCTTTTATGCTCAAATAGATCCATCATGATTAATTACACTAAGCTGTAATTGCTGCTTACAGAACGACCACCCATCTCCAGACTACGGAACACTGGCAGACAAGGGGCTGTTTACTTTGTGTACCCTTATGGCCATAGATGTAATATTCTAGTACAAGTAATTCGAATCTCACAATCTAGGTCAAGACATCCATTTCCACATGCAAAAAACAGTTGCTAATGTTATTATTAATGTTGCTAATTGTTATGATTACCTTCAAATGCACAATATTCAACTTTCCCTTGTTGCTTCGAAGGAAAATCTTGAATACATGAGGTAGGTGCAGAAAAGGGAAATGGACGGGCTGGGATGGGAGAAACCTTACCATTTAAAAAATGATTAAAGGACTCTGGAACTTCTGGCACAAATAAGAAGCTCAAAAGATACGTTTTCTAAATTCACTTCTCAGAAGAGAGTCCTGGGACAGAACATTTTCTGCAGGACTCCAGAGAGCTTGTGCAGGGGGAAAATAAAAGTTATGGAGCAGAGTTCGTGTTTCATAAGAAAACACAGGCAGAGCTTTAAAGCTGTTAAACATAAGAAAAGGCTGTCATGTGAGATAGAGAGTCCCCCAGCACAGGAGCATTCAAGTGGGCATTGCATGAGTAAATATATCAGGATAGCAGGGAATGAAAAATATGATGTATGTTTAATAATTTGCAGAGAGAAAACTGGAGTTTGAGGTTATAGAGGTGACAGTGGCCAGAAGAGATGAGGAATATGCAGAACTGAGTGGGAGAAGCTAAAACTGTAGCTTGCAGACTGAGCACAGAAAACTGTGTTTTGTATTATTATTTTTTTCTGCAGGAATTGGGGACCATGGAAGGATTTGATGTGGAAAGTGACATGATTATTGATATGCATTTGGAAGTTTACTCTATTGGCTATAAGCAAGTTGGAGTGGAGGAAACAAGCCTGGAAAATATGCAGCTACTACAGTAGTCCAGGGGAAGGAGGCCTGAATTAAGGCAGGGGCAGGAGGGATGATGAAGAGCAGGGATATTAGGGACATGGTGCAAAAGTGTAAGGGACAGGCTGTATCAACCAGTCCTTCCAAGTAGCTTCCGCTCACTGTTTGCCACCCCTGTGTCTGCCCTCCTGGAAAACAAATCAGCCTTCCTTGTTTGTAAGAGCAGACTCAAACTGTCGCTAGGCTGCGAAGGTTGCAGTCACCTTGAGTGGATTCCCCACGCAGCTCAGTGAGAAGCAGAGCCTTCCCTCCGCTGCTCTGTCAGCTCCACTTTGCATCAAAACTGCTTTGTGTGTCACCAAGTTATTAAAGTTGCGGATTGCAGTGCTGTGTCAGGCGATGTTGTGCTAAAACTGGGTCAGAGAGGGCTGTCTCTCTGGCAAGACGTGGGCTCCTGGTGTCCCTACATGCCAGCCCTGGTTGCAAAGACTCCTTGGCTGCCTCTCCCCAGCTGGCTTTGAGAGGAGGACATAATAACCCTGTAGCTTGGCCTTTGTATTTAGCAGCTCCAGTGGTAAATAATTCCCTGCAGGAAGATTGAAAAGGGCTCCTCTGTTCTCTCGGTCATTCTTTGTGTCCATAAAGATGACAAGGTTGTGGTTTTTTCAACTCTCTTTTGAATCCTTCCTTTTCACAGATAGAACAGCTATAGAAAGTGAAGAATCAGCTGTTTCAAAACCCAGGCACTCAAGTGTCTCCTCTGCTGTTCCAGGTAGCCCAGGGACAAAAGGGAAACAGAGGGGTACAAACAAACAGAAATATGTTCACAAAGGGTTAAAGGGTGTCAGGAAGAGACACAAAACTCCACTGTGTCTCAGTGGTCTCATGGACCACTCCATGGACCATGTCTCAGGGAATGGTCTCATAACAAGGGAGACACAGAGATGCAAGTTTGGGATCAGAAGATGAAATTAGTTCCTGGACAGAAGGAGCTCCCTCAATTCAATTCAATTCAATCCAGAGCACATGTATTGAACACCTACTATGTCATAGCTGTGGATACATCCACGAACAAACAAAACAAAGATCCCTGTCCTTGTAGAGTTTATATTCTAGCAGAGGGAGAAAGACAATAAATGATAGATACAAATAAATCATTTATTATGTAAATAATTACATAATATCAATCATATGGTATGTTAGAAGGTGATAAGCTATGGAACATTTTCATAGGTAAAAATCCATGTAAAAATCTATGGAGAAAAAGAGACAGAGAATGGAAAAGAGGAATGTCAAGGGACAGGATTGTAATCTTAAAAAGGGTATCTAGGCCTCATATAAAGGTAATATTAAAAGCAAGATTGAAAAAGGTAAGTGAGTTATCCTAGTGAATTATCTGAGGGAAGCATGTTCCATAAAGCGGGAAGATCCACTTCAAAGGCCCTAGGTAGTAGTATGTGCTTGGCAGGTCCAAGGCACAGCAAAGAGGTCATTGAGGCTGGAAGTACACAGGTGACAGGAAGAATATAGAAAATGAAGCCAGAGCAAGGTGAAGAAGAGCCTATAGGTCTATGTAAGGACTTCAGTTTTTACCAAGTGTATCATAAGGAGCCCTTGCCCCAGAAGTTCATGAAAGCTCAGCATAAAGTAGAACATAATCTAGAAAAAATATTCTAGAATACTGGTTCTCAAATGAGGATTATTTTGCTTCCCAGGGGATGCTTGACAATGTCTGGAGACATTTTCGGTTGTCACAATCAAGGCAGATATGCTACCAGCATCTAGTGAATAGAGTCCAGGAATGCTCTTAAACATCCTACAATGGACAGAACAGCCCTGTACAGTAAATAATTATCCAGCACATAAGTCAATAGTGTTGAGGCTGAGAAACCCTGCTCTAGAAGAAAGTAGAGCTTCAGTGGCTGGCAGGCTACATGTTCTTTGAGTAAAATGTACCATTACTTTTAGGAGAATCTAACAGGCCAAGTTACCCTTTAGGTATGGTAGACATAGTGCCTAAAATCCATATTTTCAGAGGGACACAATAAGTTTTAAATTTTTGATATTAAAAGAAAAATATAGAGTAGATTTTGCATTATATCTATCTTTATTCCAAACCAGTCATAAAATATTGCTTTTGTTGTTTTTGTTTTTTAAGATGGAGTCTCGCTGTGTCGCCCAGGCTGGAGTGCAGTGGCATGATCTTGGCTCACTGCAACCTCTGCCTCATGGGTTCAAGCAATTCTCCTGCCTCAGCCTCCTGGGTAGCTGGGACTACAGGCACGTGCCACCACGCCTGGCTAATTTTTTTTTTTTTTTTTTTTTTGTATTTTTAGTAGAGATGGGGTTTTGCCATGTTAGCCAGGACGGTCTCAATCTCCTGACCTTGTGATCCGCCCACCTTGGCCTCCCAAAGTGGTGAGATTACAGGCATGAGCCACTGCGCCCAGCCTTCTTTTTTTTTTTTTTTTTTTTTTTTTTTAATGGACCACAAGGAACTCATGAAGGGGAAGGTGCTTAGGGAAAGGTGGCCCTAGAACTCAGCCTTCTTTGCCCTTGGATTGGAACTTGTCTGTTCTTGAGTCTTTCACCCATCAACTGAGCTCCCAGACCTAAAGAACTCAATCTTGCCCTGCTCTCTTTCCTTTCCAGGTGTGTGGAGTTCTAACCATAACTTACCACGAAGTTCAGGCCAGCAGAAGTCATTTTCATAGAACCACAGAACACTGTCGGAGCTAGAAGGGTCTTTTGAGGTTATCTTCTCTGGCTATCTCATTTTATAAGATAAGGAAAGTGAGTCCCAGACAGCAGAGACAAACTGATTAATTTGCACCAGAGTTGGAGCTCAAGGAATCATCTCAGAGCTCATTTTACCAGCTTTCATTTTCTAGTCTCACACTTGATTTATACCAATTTCCTCAAAATGAGTCTCATGATATCCAGTGTGAAAAATAAAAACCCAAAACTCTTAATGTCATTCTTTGCCATTCCATGACACTTTTCAGTTTTCAAAGATCTTGAGTACACTATTTCATTTGAGCTTTAAAATAACCCTGTGAGATAGAGAGAAGGCAACTTTTTCATGCTCATTTCTGAGATGCACAAACTGAGACTCAGGCAGTCCACATGACATGTCCCAAATTACAGGGCTAATACGGGGTGGTGGTGCAGATTGAAATTCCAATCCCTGACTGCTCTTTTAGGACTGTCTTTCAAGTCATCACTTTTTATTATTCTTGGCATGTCATACGATACCTAGAACATACTTTGCATTCAATAAATGCTTTTTGAGTGAATAGTTGAACTGTTGTGTTTCATAGATTAAATCATGTTCCCAGAAACAGATAAAAGCCTGGTACATTGTAATAAGGTAAATGTTAGTCTTGCCCACAAAAATGTCAGCAAAGAAAAGGGGAGTAGAGAATCATTTGTAATTTTAGTTCACTTGAAACAGAAACAACATTATACTTTATTGTTTCCCTGTGCCATTTTCATAACAATAAGTATGAGAAAATAAGTGCAAATATGAGGAAATAAAATGAAAGATGATAAGGTGTCAAAACTTCAGATTGTCTGGGAATTTCTGCTTAAGGGAGCCAAATAAACAGATTGCTCCACAGACTTGCTAGTCTCCCTGCCCTATATTGTTCTTATCTTTTAATCTGGAGCCATTCAACTCTAGAGGCTAAAGAAAAAAAAAAAAAAAAAAAAAACAGAACCTACTTTGTTCTAGGAAACAAGTAGGAGGAAAAAACAAAATTGGCTGCTGAGCCAATTTTGACCTGGTCCTACACACTGGGGTTCCCTGGATGGCCTGTGCATATGCCCCTGCCATATGGCCTAATTATAGAAACAGGGTTTTTTCCTCATTCATTCACTCATCACCATCTGATAGTGAGCACCTACTATTTGCCCTCATCGATTCTTCCATTTAGCAGCAAATATATATTGAGCACCTACTATTTGTTAGACATTGTGTCTGGTGCTAAGAGATTGAGAAAAAAAGGCATAGTCTATCTCTCTAGAAGCTCATAGTTCTGATTGAAGTGTAGGAAGTGCACCTGTAAATAAAGTGCCAGCTATAAAATCAGGTGATTAGACCTAGAAACAGAACATGGACAAAGTCATCTGAGAACAGACAGAGGGGAGTGACTGATTCTATTCAGCGAAATGGGGTGATTGGAGAAGGCTTTGCAAAAGATGCCAAAAAAGAGGCATGGAAGAGACTTTAGAAGGAAGTGAAAGGACGCTCTGGGTAGAGAGAGCAGCATGAGCAAAGTCAGACATATGTAAGAGGCCATGCCACTTCTAAGAAACTTAATAGTATTCCAATAATAATAAATTCCAGTCCTGATTGCTTGTGAAGGACTAAGCCATGGGTTATTTTACACACACAATCTTACTGAATCCTCCCTTCAGTGCTGAGATTTACCTGACTATTTCATGGATGAAGAAACTCTTGTCATTGAGAGGAAGTGGGTGACCTACAATTGCTCTTATAGCATAGCTAGTAAGATGAGCCAGTAATTGGACACTGATCTGTTCATTTCCAAAGCCCCTATACTGCACTGCTGCTTCATTTTATTGATGGGAAAACTGAGGTTGAAGCAGGTGAATTCTCTTGCTCAAGAATCACACGGCTGTGACAGTTGAACCTAAAACTAGGTCAAGTCTGTGTACTATCCGCTGCTCCACCCTGTCATTCTGTACAGGGACCCATTAAAGAGATTTCAGTGTGGAGACAGAAGTGTTTGCTTTGTTTTTCCACCTTAGTGACCAGAGTTGAGCTACACAGCCTCAAAAATAAATGTTACCCTTATGGTGTGAATAGAGATATCAGTACAAATTGCCTCTGAGTCTTTTGCATCATGAAAGGGAAAATATACTCAGCTGGAGGAGTTTCAGGAAAGAAATGAAAGAGAAAGAAAAATAATGGGCTGACTGAAGGATATGGTAGTCCTTTGGGAAGAAATGGCAAAATAAAGGCAGAAGATTTTAGGTTGAGGCAGTGGGAGCACTTGGGAGTTGCAGGAGAGGGTAGGCAGAAGCCAGGAATGTACAAGATACAAGAAATAGAGGACAGCGAAGGCTACTCTTGTGTAGAGAAGCAAACAGAACACACATCAGTAAAGACGGCTTTGTCTGAAATCCACAGAGGAGAAATGAGGAGGAGTATTCTAAGAAATTAATGGAGGAAAAAGCAAAGAGTTGAGATTAAGAGTCCCACTGGTGATAGAGCACACATCCAAAAAGAAAGAGAAAAGCATAACTGAGAAAGTTAGAGTCTAAGAAAAAAAGTAGTAACACAAAGGAGAAAAGCCTGGAGGCTTAGAAAGGAAGCCGTGAAGGATGACAATAGAATCACACAAATACAGAGAAATTACAAGTTATCACAGGGGGTATATAACACAACTAAGAAACAAAGAATATGAGCTCTGAGTGAAGAGCAAGTGCAGATAACTTGAGTATAAGAAAGAAGGCAATGTGGATTGATAAAATATAAATGATTCATGAAGGGAGCAGGGGTCGATAGCTAACACTTATTGATCATCTGTAACGTGCCCAGTATTTTATATATGGTCTATTATTTAATTGTCCTAACAGTTCTGTGTTGTCAGCATGTTTAGACATATGTTCCTGATTCAGGAGAGATTAAGTGCTTTAAACGAGGTCACACCTCTAGCAGTGCTAGGGCAAGGGCAAGGATTGAGCTGTGCGTAAGTTCAGAGTCACTCCTTTACCTATATTTTAACCAGCCTTCATCAAGATTGGTGGGCTATACACTGGTCAGTAAAGAGCAACATGTTTGGAAATTCTATTTAGTACAATCTCGGATTTTAAAATACAACAAATGTTATTATTAAACTATACCAAGTGATTTTCACAGTGCTAGAAACACAGAGATCACTCCATAAATGTTGGTTTTAATGATTATGCTTAGACAGAAATTGGACCTGGAAAATTGATGTGATTTATGTGTGAGCAAGAATAGAGATTTAAAAAGATAGAGGGAAAGATATTACAATTTCTCTGCTGAGAGCTGATGGTAAGCATCTTTTCCCAATCCCACATTTATTGACATCATGTTGGTATCTTGAAATTAGCCATGATGGGAGTATTTACACCATAGAATTTGGCAAACAGAATCAAGGCTTTCTATTCCCCCCATCTCACCCCTGGAGAGCTGGTTGTTAAATATTTACCAGCATACCAGTCTATATGTCCCATTTGGGTGGCTGGGTGGGAAGATGTATGATCTTAATTATGTTATAGGAAAGTTCAAAAAGCATGTTTTTAAATAAATTTACCTTCCCCTCAAAACACACACTAAAATATGCTTGTAGAAAAAAGATTTTTTTCTTGAAACAAGAAAAAGAATTTATTTGAAAGAAGATTTTAAATGTCTTAGGGAAAGAGTATGATGTAAGGAAGTGGCTATGTATGACGCGTGAAGCTACATGTTAAAACTTGGATCTGGACAACAGATATTCAGACACGTGCTAAAATTCAGAAGCATCATAGAGCACGTATGAGAACAGCTTTTGGGATAAATGCTTTGGAGTTTAAATTCTGGCTTTGCCACTTGCTAGCCATGGAATCTTAGGCCAATTAGTTAACTTCCTTGTTGCAATTTCATCTGTAAAATAAGGATAAGCACAGTAATTCTCAGAGGAAGTCCACAGGACTTGGTGAAGCAGTGCAGGCCAAGCAATTTGCACAGTGCCTGAGACACAGATTCATCATTATACGCTGGCATCCATAACTATACCTAGCCAGAAACTGGACCTATTCTTTCATGCACTACGCTGTATGTGCATGAAAGAATACAGATGGTAAGAGAGGAAGCACTGCCCTCTTTTCTGATTCTTCTAGGGTAACAAATGCAATGAATTCCTCAAATGCTGAAATATTTGACTATAACACATAGGGGATCCTTGGAGACGACAGAAAATACATAGTGGAGATATCAGTTTCCTTCCTGTGAAATAAGGTGAATTGGCTTTATCAGTGCTTCTCAAATCTGCTTAATGATCAAATCACCCAGGGAATTTCAAAAAATATGCACTTCCTCTTCATAACTTAGAAGAGTTTCATTAAGTCCTTCAAGGTTGGGGTCCATGAACCTCTCTCTTTTTCAAAGCACCCTCTCCAGGAGATTTTGGTTATTAGTTAGGTTTGCTGACCACTTAACTACATCTCAGTTCTGTATGTGTCAATCAAAGATAAAATTACTACCTATCCAATTGCAGGCCCAGCCGCCACCCCTAGCTGTTTCTCTTGAACTAGCTCCTTGCCCCAGAATTGGGGACCTCTGACCATCAAGGCTGGTCATAGTTTGGGAAGTCACTGACTCCCAAGGAAGTTCATTCAGCGTTGGTTAGGTCTGGTTCCCCTGAAAACTCAGGCTTAGGCTAACTCCACACCTGTTCATGTCCTGTAATGTCCATCTACTGCTCTGCTTGGGGTCAAGTAGAGTCTATGGAGGGCATATGCCAGCACACAACCTGGCATTCCGTGAGTGCTTGGGAATATCCAAGGGACCCCTATGGGCCCGAAATCCTACTGGAATTCAGTGCACTAGCAAACACTGGTTGATGCTCTGGTCAGAGAAGGCTTCTAGAAGAAATGAAGTTTTAGCTGGACTTTGAAGGATAGAAAGGGCTTAAGGAGTTAGAAATTAGGTGTTGGGAAATGTTGAAGCTCCTTATCCTAGCAAGGGATGAGATCAGAAATGAGTTTTTACACCTGTCACTCATGGATGGTGTGGTGGATGGATTAAAGGGGAGAACACGGGAGGTAAGAAACCTCTCTTGCATGGTCTATGCACACAGGGAGAAGCCAATGGGCACAGTATGGTGGGAGGATTTGAAGGCCATGAGGGCAGCTGGGGCCATGCAGTCACAGAGTGGGGAAATAGCATTTATAAAGCCCCTACTGTGTGTCGATGGTCTACCTCCCCTATCTAACTCCCTCCCCATCCTAATCTAAGAAAGTAAACATCTTTATCCCCATTTGGCATGTTAACAAACTGAGGATGACAACGGTTATATGACTTTCTTAAAGCTATTCATGCAAGAAGTGGTAAAAATCAGGATTTGCACCCAGACTGGCTTGTCTCTACATATCAGAAACAGTAAGACATGTAATTAAACTGCAGAATTTTTTTAGAAAAAGAGAAATGGTGACAGAGTAGCCATTTGCAGAGGAAGCAAAGAGAGTATCTAGATAAAAAATAGGAGAGAAACACACACATACACACACACACACACACACACACACACAATTACAGTCTAAGTGAGCCTGTCCCCTCGTCCTCTGGCTAATATATTCTGCGGCGAGTTTAGGGGATCTAGGAGAGAATGACTTGTCAGCTCATAGGAAGTAAATGATAGCATGAGAATTACCAATAATCTTATTCTCCTCTTTCAAACCTACCAAGGGACTAAGAAGCATGTATTTTTTTTCTTTTTTCAGAAGAGGTTCGTTTTTCCTTTCATAACCACTGGCCTAGATTGTTTCTCTTCTCCCTCTGGTGTTTGGTCAAACACAACCTGATACATGATGAGACTGAGCCTTTGCTAGGGGATCCAAAAAAAAAAAAAAAAAACCCAAAGTCGTACATGTTAGGCATTTCCATTCAGAAGGACCTCCTGTCTCTTCCACTTGAGGCTTTTGCTCAAATTAAATTACCTTCTGCCTGTTGTCACCACGGTTCTATATATATCTAGTGCTTGAGCTATTGAGATAAATGAGTGGAGCCCAAGTTGTTGGGTCAGGCCACAGGAGACATCACAGTTGCTACCAACTCTCTAAAAGAACAGATTGTGTTTCTGGCCCTGAAAGTCCCACTCCATGCTTTGTGGGACAGAGCTAAAAAGGGCTATAGTATCTATGTCTCATGATTTTTGAGTTCCTTTTGTAACAAGATCAGGAATCTCTTTGACATTCATCAAAGCAATTGAGGGTAAAGTCTCCACGTTCTACTGATGGGTTCCTAGGGCCAGTCTTTTCCGTTTCCATCCACCCACCACACCATCCCCTGAGTAACAGAGTTACACCTCATTTCTGATCTTTTCCCTCCCTAGAATAAAGAACTTTAGTATTTCTAAACACCTTAAGAGACATTCCAGGCCCTTCTGGGTCTTCCCCGCTGCTGTCCTAATTTTTTTCTTCATTATCTCACCCTTATTTTTATTATTAAAAATAATTGTAATAATAGGTATCACAAATTTAAGTGCTTACTATATGATGGTGTGCCAATTAATTTCTATTCATCATATTAATGTATTTTATCCCATTATAATTCTCTGAGGCAAATGTCTGCAGTATCCTCAATGTACCAGACTAGAAGATGAAACTTAGGAACAGAAGGGTTAAGTAGAGTAACCTGCCCCAGGTCACACAGCTTCTATGTGGTAGATCAGTGATTTAGGTCTGTCTGTCACCAAACCCCAAATCACTAATCTTTACCTCATGTATGTCACACTAGAATATGACCACATGTTTACATGTCTGTCCCTCTGTCACCTAAATCATCAGCTCCTACCGAGAGATTAAGAATCGTGCTTTTTTTTCCCATTGTTTTTGACCCTAGCTGGAAGGGTCATGTTGGCCACACAGTATATATTTCCTGAATTTTAATATTTTTTATTTTAAAAAGAGGAGGGCAATATTGCCAATGGATGGGGTTGATATGAAGATTTTCTTTTTTTCCTGAAATGGAGTCTTGCTCTGTCACCCAGGCTGGAGTGCAGTGGTTCAATCTTAGCTCACTACAACCTCCGCCTCCCAGATTCAAGCGATTTTCATGCCTCAGCCACCTTTGCACCATGATGCCCAGCTAATTTTTGTGTTTTTGGTAGAGACGGGGTTTCATCATGTTGGTCAGGCTGGTCTTGAACTCCTGGCCCTAAGTCGTCTGCCTGCCTCAGCCTCGCAAAGTGCTGGGATTGCAGCTGTGAGCCACCATGCCTGGCCTCCCAATTGTCTTTTATTTTATTCTATTTCCTAGAAGTAGATAGAAGTATGGTAAGAGCTCAAATCTGTCTCCAGGTGAGTTCAAATCCTGCTTCTGTGACCTCTGGATTTGTAATGCTCTAAGGTGGGGTTCTTAGCTGCACTGTGCCTAGGTTTCCTATCTTTAGAGTGGAGTAGATTAATTAATTCACTTAAGCACTTTGAAGAGTGCTGTGCATGGAGGAAGCTCTCCAGAAATGCAAACTATGATTGTCAGTTGGCTGCCAGATGACCCAATATACTTTGCATACACTTTTAGGAATGTACCCAGGATACTGTCCTTCCCTGTCTGCACAGTTAGACTTGAACCTCCTGAGCATGGGAGGCCATACTTTATTTGGATTTTTGTGTCATTCCTTTTCAGGGGCCAGCAGGTAGTATGAGCTCAGTCAACATTTTTAAATGAATAGGCAGTATTCTGGATAATGCCTGTTCTACCATCCACGCTATGGCAGTATAGGGATTCTCAGTTGTGTGGTTTTGTTGTTGTTGTTGTTGTTGTTGTTGTTTTTGTGATGGAGTCGTGCTCTCTCGCCCAGGCCAGAGTGCAGTGGAGCAATCTTGGCTCACTGCAACCTCTGCCTCCTAGGTTCGAGTGATTCTCCTGCCTCAGCCTCCTGAGTATCTGGAACTACAGGCATGCGCCACCACGCCTGGGTAGTTTTTTGTATTTTTAGTAGAGACGGGCTTTCACCATATTGGCCTGGCTGGTCTTGAACTCCTGACCTCATGATCTTTCCGGCTGTGCCTCCCAAAGTGCTGGGATTACAGGCGTGAGCCACCAAGTCTGGTCTCTTGGTTGCCTTTCTAGTTTCCATGCCTATAAGAAATTCATTCTACTGCCTTCTTTAACACTTGCTTATCAGCTAGTTACTGAAGCTGACCACATGTTGAGACCACGCAGCATGTGTCAAGCATCATGCTGAGTATATGACATCCATCGCCCATTTCGTAAAAACACATTGTATTCCAGTACCCCAGTGTACTGGGAGACACCAGTGAACCCATTTTAAAACATTTCCCATGGAACTTACAGAGGAGGGGATATCTGTGTACATCCATTTAACATTTTCTACCCCCCAGAGATCTCAAGTAGCACCTTACTGTGGGTCAAACAAAGCTGAAAAAAAGAGAAAGACTCTGCAGGAGGCTTCTTCTAGACAGAATATTGGTGTTGCTACCCCAGAACAAAGGCTTTCTGCTCCAAGCCAGCCAGAATCTCCTGGTGAGCAAAGGGCAGGATCCAGCTCCAAAAACGAGCCTTTATATCATATCCAAATGCATGTAAAGCAACAATTCTTGGTTCTTATTCCATATCACAGGTGAAAATGATGGGCCAACTTTCATGTTAGGGGGACTCTCATGCATAGTGGTCAGTTTATGTATCTCTATCTTTATATCTGTCATCAGAGCTGCCAAACAATAAATGAGACATTTGAGGAAATAATCAGCCCTGTCACTGGATTTTTTGCATAATCTGAACAATCATGCTTAGGAGATACTTCAGGGTAGGATTTAAGAGCTCAGCTTTTGGAATTAGGCACATATGGGCTCTAATCTTCCATCTTACTATCTGTAATTTACTAGCTAAGTTGTTTGGATGGATTGGTTCAACTTCCCTTAGCCTCAGTTTCCTCCTCTGCCAAATGGTGACGATGAAGACACCTGCCTCAGAGGGTCGTTGGGAATATTAAATGGGATCATGCATGTAAAACACCTAACCTAGTGCCTGGTTCATGGAAACTGCTCAAAGACTGTTTCACTTGGTATAAATGGACTTAAGAATGTTGTATTTTTTCATTACTATGATCTTTATTGTTATTGTTTTATGGTAGTAGAAAGAATCCCTACAGTGGATAGAATGCTGAGCAGAAGTTTTGGAAATGACAAAAACAAACAAAAAAGAACAAAAATTAAGATCACAAAAGCTAAACCGTCGACAAAAAACCAAAAACATAAAACAGAATCAAGTAGAACTGCTTCGGTTGATTCCTCACTTGATTCCCCACCCCTTTTCCTCCATCTCTCCCCTCTTTTATTATTATTGGTAGAGGTAGTATTATCAATAGAATTTCACTACTGCTACTACCACCACCACCACCACCACTAGCCTGGTGGCTTCTTCATACAAAGTCAGCATGGTGCAGTGGGAACAGGTAGATCTGGTTCAAATCCAGACCACACCTCTCACGGTCCTTGTGACATCAGGCAGAACAGGAGGCTAGCTAAGAGGCAGGGAAGGCCAGGCCGAGTCTGTAGCACCAATGTGCCCCATTGTACAGAGTTCTTTCTAAGGTTTCAGTTTCTGGTGCTTCACATTATGTCTCTACTGATTGCCTGATCACTTGGCATCTCCTTGAGGGCAGGAGGCAATTGTATCTTCTCTTTTCACCATCAGGTATAACACTTTGCATTCAAGGAATAATCTAATTGCTGTTTCTATAGCTGCTAATTTCTAGGTGATGTGTTCTATCCATCTAGAGTGTCTACTCCAGGGAAGCGAGGCTTTCACTCATTGGCATAAAAATAAGAGAAGAAGGTGTATGGAGGGGATCATGGCAGTTAGGAGTCGGGACTAGATTGCAGCTCCAGACCGAGCAGCATCCAGAGGCTTGCATTGTGAATTTTAGCTCCAAATTGACTGCAAGAATAAACCAGCATTCCCGAGAGGACCCACAAACCCTCTCAGGGAAGTGGACTGCTCCTGCAGGACCCAGAAGACACCCCAAATACCATGAGTGGCAACAGGGAGAGGGATAAAAGACTATAAATATGGTGCAGTGTATATTGCTTGGGTGATGGGTGCACCAAAATTTCACAAGTCACCACTAAAGAACTTACTCATGTAATGAAATACCAATACCTTATGGAAAAATAAAATAAGAAATAGGGGAAGAAGAAATTGCATAACTCTGTTATGCAGTGTAACAATTCTGCGGCAACAAGATGATCACTTAACAACAGCTTCTTCAACCCTTATGTTGTAACGTTCTAGGATGTTTGTCTGTTTCTTGGAAGGGAGGGTAGGGTCACTCCAATTCTGGGAAAGTTTTTGAAGCCGAAGAACAAGTTGTATTATGCCAAGACTGAGTTATAACTTCCCAGTGTCACACAGCAAGTTTGTACCAACACCAGGATGAGGACTTGAGCCTCCTGAATGCAAGGTACCACAAACCAGTGGGCTTAATGCTAAGAAATTACCTAGGCTTCTGTCTAGCTATATGCTCCCCATTTCATAAAGAAAGCACACAAAAAAATTAGTATTTTTGATGACTGTGAAGTGCCTTGCACTGTTTTAAGCACTTTGTTTGTATAAGCACTCATTTAATATATCATCCTTAACTGACAGATAAGCAAATTGAGACATAGTCCAGATAAATGTCTTTGCCAGGGTCAACTGATGCCAATTAACTATTAGCTTTGATGTAATTCAGTATTTATACTATATTGTTTCTTTCCTCCACTCTGCTATACATGGTCTTCTACTTATTACTTCCCAGATTTATCGTTTACATTTTTGCTCTTCTTTTAGGTTAAGAATTTAAAGATCCATCTGCAGAGCTGTTCTTTTACAATTTCCAGCTCAAATGGGCCCTCCTCTGTAAAGCCTTCTCTGATTGCTTCTAGGAAGAACAACCCTCTACTCCCCACCACCCTGCATGTTGGCATAACATTGTGTGTATCTGTGTGTGTGTGTGTGTGTGTGTATTGACATGCCTCTCTTGCCAAAATGAATCTGAACTCCATAACTTTGAGGCACTTCTTGGTCATTTACTTCTGCAGCGTCATGTGCCTTTTCACCCGCAGAGTAGCTTCTTCATAAATATTGGATGGCCAGATGAGTAAAATAAAGAACACTCTCAAGGAGAAAAAAGAAAGTAAGAAATTTATTTCCGTGAACTGAACTGCCAACAAAACTGAGAGGTAGATATTATCCCCATTTTAAGCCAAGACAAACAAGACAGATACCATAAGACAGGATCGGAACACGGATCTGTCTGATTCCCAAAGCTTTTGTTCTCTCTAATACATGAGAAGAAAGGCACATTAATGGTCACATGCGGAAGTGGTTAATGGAGTTCACAGACAAGAAAGGAAGAAAGAGAGCAAAGAGAAAATGAACATCAAAAAATAAGGAAGTTGGAATACTGACAGGTCAAAGCAGAGAGAAAGACAAGACTTACTAAGTAAGAACTAACTTAGTGCCCAATAAGAAAATGCAAAGGAAGGAAGATTGTGGTGACATTTAGAGAGCTTAGAATGGCAACAGAATTGAGCTTCAGATATTTGGAAGAGTTCTCTTCAAAACCGTGGCAAGAGCCAGAAAAAGCGAAGGGCAGAGACAAAGGCCTGCAGCAGGCAAAGAGGAAGCATGATTTAGAGACAGATGCCATAGCTCAGGAAGGGAGCGGCCTGACCCTGCTGCTTGAAAAGGGGCATGCCTGGGAGTGCTGGCACTAAGGACACTGTAGGTTGCTATTTGCAGTGGCATATGGATGAAGGATGATAGCAGCCCTCTAGTGATATAAGGGACCATCATGAATGGCATCTCAAGAAAGAAAGCAGGAAGGGATGAGGAACCAGAGTTCTCTGTTTTTATCAATCCACAACTGTGAAATTTATGAAGAAAGTTTACTCTCAACTGACAAGCATTCGCATATGGTAAGAGGCACAAGGGGTCGAATGGTACCTCTGTGGCTAACAGTGTAGGAGCCTGGGAGATATCACTTTAAATGTCAAGTATGGGAAAGAAGAAAGAATAATTGCAAGGATTAATCCACAAAAGTGCTTGAATTTAGAGAAACTGTATTCTTCTCCTTTAAGATAATTAAAACTGACCAAGTATACACATTGCCGTAATAGAGGAGACTCCTGTAAGAATGACATATAGCTTAATTTAAAAGCTTTTGGAATATGTAGGCAAAACAGAAGATATTCTTGGGTTTATAACATGGGGCAAAAGAGAAACTCCTCCTTGGAGGAGTTTTCAATCTGTTATCATAATAACTCCTTGCATTTATATAGCACTTCCCTAAATTTAATTGGAGCCTCTGTCTCATTTCATTCTCAAAGCCTTCACAGAAGACAGTGTAAAAATAACGTTATCTCATAGATAAGGAAACAGAGACCAAAGAGCAAAGAGATCAAGAGATTTGCCTTTGTTCAACAGCTTGTTAGTGGTGGAGCCATTTCACTATCAGTGTCTTGTTTCCACAGCCTTTGACCTACAACTCAATGGGGTTGATAGCTTAATCATTTTCAGAAATGAGGGAACATGGGAAATATTATAAATACATGGATACATCATGACTTGATGAATGAGTCTCCCGTTTTGATACAGCATCATCAGGTTTAGAACGCTAAAATCACATGTTAAGGATGCTGGAAAATCTGGATGATGGAGTTACACCTCTAATCATAGAATAGAATTCCTGGAATGGACATTTACTCCAATTGCCACAATTTATAGGTAAGGAAACAGCCCTGGAGATGTGAACATGCGAGAATGTCAGAGAGCTGGCCTGATCCTCAGCAGCCATTTGGTTCATTGCTTTCTGACTGCCAATCTTTCTTGTGACACCTTCAAAATTTTTCCAAATCTGTATACCTTTTATATAATTCATTTTGTCCCGTTTTTTTCCTAAGCTGGCCCACAATGTAAACTTAAATATATTTTAAAGAGATAATTGATTCTTAGCTAGTCACAAAATTTATTATAAATAAAGGTAACCATGAAAATAAACATATAACCATTGAAGGTAATACACTTATCTGTCAACCACATAAAATCATCTTATTTACTAACATGTCACACTTTTGAAAATGCTGATCTGACCTAAATGTCCTATTTTACAGATGAGAGACCTGAACCCAGAGGTGGGCTCCCAGTGGCAGACCTGAATCCTAAACCACACTACCTCTATCTCTGCCCACTTATCTGATCTCAGCTGTTAATATGACAGAAACTGGCAGAGGTATTCCCTGCCTTTAGTGGTGCTAGACTCTCAGGTGCTGAAACCACAGCTAATTCAGCCAAAGATGATGTGTAGAGAGGACTCAGAAGGCCCCAGTAATAACTCAGCTGAGCACAGCACTAGCCAGATATTCATGCCCTGCCGTTAATTTCAAAAGTGCTCTTTGCAAGCAGGAAAATTTTGACAGCAGGTATTTCCCACTGGGGACAGTAGACTCCTCAGAAGACTCGGGGTCTCAGCTTAAAGACCAAAACTACTGAATTTCAACCATCAGTGTTGACTTCCCCAGTTCCCCTCAATGATTAGGAAAAAGGAGCTTCTGGGAAGACTGGCAGTGGCTCAGCAAGTCTTTGCAAAGAAATCCTCTGTTTTTTAGGGAAAGTCAGTTTTAGAATCTTAGTACTCATGGCAAGATGAATACTTAGCAAAAGTGGAGTTAAATTTTACTTCGATATATTTTGGACTGGAAACAAAAAACAACATCACATTGACAACAGATACCTCAGAGAGTTTAGAGAAGACCACGACGTTTTTCTGGTATATATTTATGTGGGGTCTCAGCTACCCAGGATGATAAAGAAGGGAAAATGACAACACGATAGGTAGAAACTAGGAGAACTAAAATGATTGCATGGACACAACATCTAAATGGATGTAGTGAGCTCACCATCAAATAGGCCAATCCTAGTATCCCAAAGAGTCTGATCTAGTGGGATTGAGAAGAATCAACTATACAGTGTAAAATGAAAATACATTATCTAACCTTGCCTTGGCTGTCATGAATCTTAGCAATAAATCTCAAGGACAAAACCAATAACCATATTAAATGTGGGTGGTTATTCTCCATTTTCCATTAACAGTAATTCCCAAAGCTGTCTGTGCATGAAAATTACTGGGAGAATATTTTAAAATATAAATTCCTTAGGACTAACCTCTGATATTGAACCAGAATTTCTAGCAATAAAGATCATAAAGATACATAATTAGTACGTAGATACATAGACACATAGATAGCAGAATTAAAGTCCTTAAGTGATTCTTAAGCCAAGCATTTGTTTAAAAGTGAGAGTTTGGGACCTGGTCAACTTTGTCATCTTCATATATGATTTCCATTTTAATAGTTCCATTGAAATAAAATCAGCTGTAGACTGCTTGGAATTCTTTGTCAAAATGAAGGTTGCAAAAAGAAGCTAGAAGAAGATAGAAAAGATGTAAGAGAGAGAGCAAGTGATCTGGAGACACAAGATCTAGGAACCGATCATGGGATAGAAAATACTTTTCTCCAGTTCCATCCATGCTCTCACTTATGAGTGGAAACTAAATAATTTGTAGACATGGACATGGAGAATGAAATAATAGACACTGAAGACTCAGAAAGGTGGGAAGCGGTTAAGGGATGAGAAAGTACCTAATAGGAACCAAGTACACTGTTCGGCTGATGGTTACGCTAACAGCCAGAATAAACCATTATGCAATAATTCATGTAATAAAACTGCACTTGCACTCTCTAAATCTATAAAAATTAAAATAAAATTTTCTAACCTTGAAGAGAGTCTTTGTTAACCATCTTAAAAAAAAATGAAGTCAGAGTAGAGACATTAAGTTTTTTTAAAATAGTTTTTTTAACTCTATATTTTTATATAGTGTCTCCTAGGGAATCCCATAAATAGAAAGAGTGTTTATTCCTTTCAGAGGAGGAGAAGAGACCTCCCAGAGTCTAAAGGGAAAGACAAGGAGAGTCCCAGGAAGAAGAAGGGTCATGCACTAGCATCTCACGGCAGAGCCCTAGGAAGACGGAGGGGCAAGGTCCTGAGGTGGCTGTGGATAGAGTCAGGCTGGGTTATTTCAGGTCAGTCCTGCCTTGCTTGGCCCATGGGAAATGGGGTGTTGTTAGTATGAGTCAAGAGCTCAAATTGGTAACTGGCTGGTTTTGATTTAATTACATATTGAGATAGTTTCCTAGGAGCATACAACACAATCCTTTCTCCTAAACGTGAGTTTAATTTTCAACAAAACACTGCTCTCATAAACATCACGTCGCTTCTAAACCCTTATTGCCATTCCCAGAACTGCTTGCAGCCTTTCAGAAACCCATTATTTTATAATTATAATTAAGACTATTAGGACAGGACTATTTGTGCCAAAAAGCACATTTACACTCAGAATTGTCACTTAGCACTGTCACAGGAGGGATCATCTTTATTTCTACAGAAATCAAGGAGAGTTGCAGACTCTGCCTTTTAAACTTTTAATTTCTAGATGGCATGGGAGTTACTGACCTTGTCTAAATTATTCTCCATTCACTCCACTAACCACCCCTGGCAGAGTAGCCCAGGACATCACAGCAAGCAATTATGTTATGGAAAGAATGCAGCCCCAAGAATCAAGCCAACCCAAGTTCATATCCTGATTCTGCTCCTTCCAATTGAACAATTCAGTCCTTTCATCTCAGTTTCTTCATCTGTGGAATGGTAAAGCTACAAATACCTGCATCGGAAGGCCATTTTAACAATTAAATGAAATAATATACAACTAAAATGGTGCCAGGCATGCACTAAAAGCTTAGCAACTTAAAAAAAAATACAGAAGGTGTGGCAAATGTTATTGTGATTAATATAAGCTGTGTGACCTAAGGCAAGTTACTCATCCTCTCTGGGCATCTCTTTTCTCATTTTTAAAATGAGAAGAGTAGCCTTTAACTCGCGAGGTAGCAGTAACGATCAGATGATCACGCATGGTGCTCAATATAGTTGGTTCCTTTTGATCGACCATTTACTCCACAGATTTTACTTTGAGTTGAAAAGTTCGGTGATCTCCATAAAGGCAGCCAGAGTGTGTGATCTTATTCCAACCATCTGGAAAGTCCTAAGCTTTTGGAACTTCCCCATAATCTCTGTGTTTAATCACAAGTCTGTGATGCCCGTCAGGAAGTCAGACCAACTGTAGACATGATAGAGCAACCCTAGGCATGTTGTTCAAAGAAAGGCCATCATCTAGTGGGCCTGATTTGTTCACTGTTAAAAAATCTTTAATCACATAGCTCTTTATTTTTCCTGGCTCTTACAGCTGTAATATAAATAAAAACAAGTAATAATAATACTTCTCTTTGTTTAATATCAGTCAAAATTATAATGGTGAGATAGGAAGTTTTATGCATTTTGTGATAGCAGGGTGCTCTTGGCATAGAACAGTATTTAGAAGCCCTGCCTCTGCAGTGAAGTGGACTTAGATCCTAATCTCAGTGCTGCCACCAATGAGCAGGTGACAGTGGACACATGATAGAATGACTCCCAGACTCAGACTCCTCATTTGTAAATTGGAAATACTTTAATATCTTTCTAATTCATTGATGTGACAAACTGAGATAGCACAAATAAAGCCCTTGCATAAAACAATTGATCAATTAAATGTAACTATTGTAACTATCAACATTATCATTTTAACCAACTGAGGTCTGCCAACAAGGTATTATTACCTCCATTTCGTGTATTAAGACCTGAGCCTCAAAGCACTTGAATGACTTTCCCACAATCACACAAGTAAATGGAGACACTGGCTTAGACTTTGGTTTTCACTCTCCCAGGGAGTTCACTGTCACATATTGTGTGAGTTCATTTAAGCCTCTCCAGGAGCCTGCTGCTGATTTCTAAAAAGTTTATAGAGTCCAGAAGAAGACTGGGGTCTGACAATCCCGTGAGTAGAGACTGAATCAGAAAGAAATGTCTAATTTTAGTTACAGTCACTTCTGTGGTTCCACAGGCAGGAAAAAATAGCAATTACTTTAGTGTTGTTACTGAGAAGACCTCCCAGTGCTTCTCCTAGTGCCCTCTTAATAAAGTCTTTAGAGTACTCGCCCATAAGGACAGTGTCCTCGTACTGAACGTAATACATGATTTTCAATCCTTAGAGCAACCTTACAAAGTCATATTCCATTCTTATTTTACATTTGAGCTAAGTAGACTCTCAGAGAAATGGAGCCCAAGGCACACAGTTGATAAGGAGTGAATTTGAGTTTTGGCTTTCTCCAAAAGCCACGCTACCCAAAACACCAGAAAAATGGAAAGCACTGTGTTAACGCTCATTCTCGGTGTCTTTCTCTCCTCTTTTTGTTCTATGTCCAGTTTTTCTACTTATTATTGATTAACCTTATTGTTCACATATCCTTTGTTTGAAGCTCCTTCAAGTCCTTTAAATCATTTGGTATGTATAACATACATGCATATGTATTGGCTTAATGATTCATGGCTTCAGTTGAGAAACCCTTGACTAGTGTCAACCACACAGAAAACTGCAGGAGTTTCACTTCCTGTTCTGCCAACTTTAAGCATGAAGCAATTGGGTGTGGAAGAAAGTGTCCTTGAGTGACCTGGAGGCCCAGGCTCAGGTTTTGTCACTTTCCTACTCTGTGGCCTATTGAAAAATTTACTTCATTGAACTTCAGCTTTCCCATCAATAAAATGAAAAAAGTTAATTATTGATTTGCTACCTTACTCAGCTAATGAGATACTCAAATATAGTTTTGTGAATATGTTTCAAGTTGTAAGATATCACACAAATTTAAGGCATTATAATTGGCATTAATTTCTCCTTATTCAACCCTTTATCCCTCTTAAATCCAGAGGATTTAAAGAGCTAAAAAGAGGCTGTCTGAGGCCTGACTTTACTCTTTCTTCTCCTTCTGTTCTATGCATATAATTTCTTTCCCTGCTTGTCCACCTCACCTGCCATTTCTAGAATTTCCATCTGGGAGAGGGAACTGATAGGAAGGAGGCCAATGTCAGCCTTTAATATTTCAGCCTTGAAATACTCCAAGTTGTATGTTGATCTTCCTTCTCTGAGCCTTGTACATTTGCTTGAATAAACACAATTATGCAGAATTCGTATTCAAATATGAATAGAATCACACTTACATGTAGCACGGATATACACAAAATCATACATTTTAAAGCATACTAAGAAACTGATGCATACATCTGTAGATAAACAATCAGGTATGTATGTTAGTTCCTCACTTATCCACAGTTTCACTTTCCCAGGTTTCATGGTCAGTTATGGTCTGAAAATAGGTGAGTACAGTACAATAAGATATTTTGAGAGAGACCAGCAAGAAAGAAAGAAAGAGATCACATTCACGTAACTTTTATTACCATATATTATTATAACTATTCAATTTTATTGTTAGTTAATATCTTACTGTGCCCAATTCAGAAGATGAACTTTATCTATGGTATTTATGTAGAGGAAAAAACATTGCATATATGAGGTTTGGTACCATCTGCGGTCTCAGAGATCCACTTGGGGTCTAAGAACGTATCCACAAAGCATAAGGAATAAGGGGAGACTACTGTACAAGCACAAGAGCAGAGAACTCATCTCAAACAGCCGTAGACATCCACTTCAAATGGATGTATTCTTCAAGAAATATAATCACACTCTCTTCTATACAGATATGATCATGTGGACACACATACTTTCAAATACACACAGCCCTGATAGGGATACATAGGGATATGTGCACAAATGCATACATCTACTTTCGCTAGTACATGAAACATAGAAACACACCCAGGGATGTTCAATCACCCTAGACCTGCTCAAACCAAACACACTCTGAAACACTCAGTAACAAACACTTCTGAGTGTGGTCATATTTCCAGTTTTGACAACTGAATTTTGTTGTCTTTTCTTTTTTATAGCTTCATTCAGATATAATTGATATTATAAAACTGCATATATTTAATGTATACAATTTGATGAGTTTAGACATAGTCACATATCTATGAAACCATCACCACAATCAAGGTAATAAATATATCCATCACCTCCAAAAGCTTCCTTATGTATATGTATATGGTAAGAACACTTAACATGAGATCTACCCTCTTAACAAAATGTTAAGTGCATAATACAGTATTGTTCATTGTAGGAACTCTGCTATACTGCTGATCTTTAGGGCTAATTCATCTTGCATACTATAATTTTATACCAATTAGACAACTCCCTATTTCCTCATTTCTCCCTTCCTCCTTTTCCCTAGGAACCACTTTTCTATTCTCTGCTTCTATGAGTTTGACTATTTCAGAACCTCACATAAGTGAAATCAGGCAGTATTTGTCTTTCTGTTACTTGTTTATTCTACATAGCATAATGGCCTCTGGGTTTATTCATGTTGTCATAAATGGCAGGATTCCCCCTTTTTTAGGCTGAATAATATCCCATTGTATGTATATGCACATTTTCTTTGTCCATTTATTTTTCAATGGAAATTTGGGTTGTTTTCATAACTTTGGAAACAGTGATTGTGAACAGTGCTGCAATGAACATGGGAGTGTAAATATTTTCTTGAAATTCTGATTTCAATTATTTTGGGTATATACACAGAAGTGAGATTGCTGGATCATACAGTAGTTCTATTTTTAATTTTTGAGAAACCTCCGTACTGTTTTTCATAATGACTGCACCATTTTCCACTCCCTCCAACAGTGAAGAAGGGTTCCAATTTCTCTATATCCTTGATGACACTTCATTTTTTTTATAGTAGCCATTCTACCTGGTAGAAGGTGATATCTCATTGCGGTTTTTATTTTCATTTCCCTGATGACATCCTGATTGTCCTTTTCTTGAATGTTCTGTTTCTAGGGAGGCTGGATGAACATTCTTTTCTGGGAACCTTCTTTATAAGAACCCCATTAATTCCAGACACATTGTTTTCTCAATGATAACATCCACTTTTCCCAAAATGTGGTCAGGGAGCGTTGCCTAACAGGAAACAGCAATGTATACTCCCTGCCTTGAATCCCTTCACGAGTTGTTCTCCTGGCAGTGAGAAGGGTACAGAGGAGGGATCCTAGCCGTCTATGTCTCCTTGAAGAGATTCAGAGGTCCATCAAACATCACTTGTTCTGAAAAAAATAAATTTCTGCTGCAACTCATTTCATGAGGTCACCCCGGGTTTATCAGCCCATATGTTTCTGGAATCAAGAAAAGGTGACCTCATGAGGTCATCCCACTTCCTTCCTGCCTCTAGTCCAAATTGTCCATGATAAGACCAGGAAGCGGAAATTTTCTTCCCCTATTTAAAAAAATGCCCCCTTTAAACAAATTATTTCAATGCTGCTTTCATGACAGTTATTACTTAGTAGGCAATAACTTCGGGATGACATCGAGTGACAAAATGAGAGTGTACTTTTCCATACTTCCTTGAAAAATAGTGGTTAAATAAATATGGATATTTGAAGCACGTCTTGAACAACCTTATTTATGATATTGGCTTATAGGCAAGACATAAAAAAATGAAAACTGTGTATATAAAAATAAAAATATATCAGGGGTGATTAGTCAAAAAATAGAACATGCTCGAGAATGACCAGGATGGTTGTGAGCATGTGTTAATCAGGTTTCCTTAGGAATCAGACACTAGACTTTAACCTCTGTAAGGAGACAGACTTAAAATGGAAGGGGCACCTTGCATCAGGAGCCCACTGCAGTCATCAAGTAGAATTTAAATTGTATTCAATCAAAAAGGAAAAAGTGAACACCCAGTTCAGTCAAAACTACCAAAATGGTTTTATGATGGCTGTAACATAATACATAATATAATTTCCATTCAAAAGACTCAGGAAAAGAACAATGTCTCTTTCTGCTTTCTCTCTCTTTATTCAACTTGATGAGGTAAGAGTTGAAATGACTTTCTTTGTCATGGGTTCCTTGGCTGAGTTGGTTGAAATGCCCACCTGGAAGACTCTGTATTTTAGTCTAGCATTTATTCCCTCTGCACTGGAAGCTCCTTGAGATTAGCAGCCCCATGTATCTAGTGCACCAGGGAATTACTCACCCTTAGCATAAGGCCTGGCATGTGGCAGCATTTAATACTTATTAACTGAACAAGTGTTGGACCCAGCTGGGCAAGAAATGCCTCAGGAGTTTTTTATTTTTCCTCTTCAGGTAGATGTTGCTTCCCGCTAATTGCATCCTGTACCCACTGTTCCTTCTGGATTCCATGATTTACCATCCAGCAGGGCTTTTCTGAGTCGTCTCCAGAAGATGTGCCGCCCCAGGACACTATCCTCCCACTCCAGGTAAGTGTTCCTGCTGAGAAGGCGGTACAGCTCCACCTGCTGCCTGAGCAGGGTCTTCTCCACCTTCTGCAGGACAATGAAGATGATCCCAGCACGACTGCTCAGAAACTGCCAGGTCTGAGCAATCTCATACTCAAAGATACACCAGCGGCTCTGGATGAAGTGCTGGGACACCACAACAATCACCTTTCGGCTTTTATGGAAACCTTCATGGATGATGTTGGCAGCAATGGCCACACCGGGAATAAAGTCTCTGTAGTGAAGGCAGAGCTGAAAGGGAGGCACCCCTTCTTCTAAATTCTTTACTAGCTCATTCCTTACCCAGTCCTCATCCTGGCTTGAGTAGATAACAAAGGCATCATAGGTGTTTTCACCTCTACCATACTTCATGCAGCCAGCAAGAAGCATCAGGTGAAAATAGAACTTATAGACCAGAACTGCTACAACAGATACTACAAGCACACTGAGGACTGACACACCAATGATGGTCTTATTCATCTGACAGGTGATATTCAAACTCAGCACAGGCATGCCCTGCTTATCTGAAGGTGTTGCACATTCCATTCGTTCAACTTCCACCAAGAGCTGCCTCTGGTCCTTGATCCACTGCAGGAAACTCTCGTGTTCACAAGTACAAGCAAAGTCATTCTGAGTAAGATTTAAGAAGGCTAGACTACTTGGAAAACGCTGTAGTTCCTGTTTTTTGGAAGTCATTATGTGATTGAGACTGTAATCAAGAACCTGGAGGGAGTTCAGACACTTATAAGGAAACGTATCCAATGAAAAGAAGTTGTTGTGGCTCATATTTAGTACCTGAAGACTGGAGAGTGAGTTAAATGCTGTTGGAGACAATTGCTCCAGTTGACACTGAGAGAGGTCCAGGAAGGTCAAGTTTCTCAACTCTGTGAAGATATCTGGAAGGAAGTTTTCCTGGAAAGAATTGCCAGCCATTTTCAAGACTTCGAGATTGGACAAGCCATTGAAGATGCCATTGAAAGCAACTCTGGTGTGAGTATGAGAAATGTCAAGGTAAATGAGGTTTCTGAGTGATAGGAATACTGAAAACTCACTCATTTGTTTCAAATTGGAATGCTGCAAATCCAGATGTTCTAGCTGTTCTAAGCCCAAGAAGTTTGAACTCATGGTAATAACATCATTGAAGCTCAGATCTAAATACTTTAGGCTGTTTGTCCCAAAATCACTTTGAGAACAGCAACCTTTGAAACTCAAGCCATTTCTACTGAGATCTAGAAACTCAAGGCTTGGTAGATCAACTTCTGAAAAAGCATTCCCACCTCTGTTGGCAGTGAAAGTAAGCCTTTTGAGAGATTTGAGGTTCAATGTGGGAAACTGTCCAAATTTACAGTTAACTAATTCTAAATGTTGCCATCCGAAATTATAAGAAAAGTCTTCTACCCTTTTAATAGTCACACTCACCAGGGAAAATGAAGAAACATTTGCCAAACAATTAAATAAGTCAATAATATCATCGAGGTAGTGGTCTAAGTATGCTAATCGGAATTCTTCAATGGTCAAATTGCACAGGCCCTCTAGAGCAGATTTGTCAAACTCTTCCAAGTTTCCTTCATTTCTAAATTCTCCCAGAACCAAACGATGGACTTCTAAACCAGCCAGACCTTGAATACAAGTTTTCATTACATTTAAACTATCAAAATTATTTCTTAAAGTCAGCTTATGAAGGCTAATTTCTTTAAATGCACCTGGTTGGATAAAGTTCATAGGGTTCAGGGACAGGTCTAAAGAGAGATTGAGTAGGGGCATTTGATGTAGAACCTGCAAGTCTTTGCAATAAATACTTTGAATCTTGTTGCTGGAAAGGTCCAAGTGCTCTAGATTGGTCAGATTAGAAAAATACTCAGGTAATTTGAAAGATTGGATAAGATTGTGAGCCACATTAAGTTCTTTCAAAGTTTTGAGATGTCCAATGGGGAAGTTCTCTAGAGATGCTAGATTTGTCTCCACAGCCACTAGCTTCTGTAAACTTGATAGTCCAGAAAAGGCTCCCAGAGCTAAACTCTGGATGGGGTTTCCTGTCAATATTAAGGTGGAGAGGAGGCTTAGGCTCTGATATGCCCCATCTTCAATTGTCTGGATTTCACACCTACAGGAATAAAAAGACATTGATTATCTAATATTTCTGCTGAATAAGAACCTAAAATAGAATATTAATCCTAGTCATCCAGCTCTTCATACAGATGTGATGGGTCATATGATTGTGCATAGGCAAAGACATCAAGCAGGACAGATGATGATGGCATGAGCAAATAAGAAGCCCCACAGATTGAGTATTATCATAGTGGCTGCAATGATAGGCTCTTTTTTGTCATGTTAGGCATACATGATAAGCAGAGGAGAAAATCCATAAGAAGGAAATCAGTTAAAGATCAATAATTGACATATATAAAGATTGTGCAGTTGATAAAGCATGTAATAGCCTTGGATCAAGTTTAGCCATTTTCTGTCACACAAAATTGTGATTATACATCTGATTGGTACCCATAATATGGATAGTTGTTAGTTGTTAGCCAAGATAAATGACTGGTAAATATCAATTTCAGAGATATGAAAAATTATACATAAGTGTCACAGATACTCTTAATGTTTATGAAAAATGCTTACATGATAGCTAGATATGTGAAAGTTGTTGTTATCAGAGGTAAATGCTTGTAACAGGTGATAGGAGCAAGTTTTGTGGAAAAAAATGAAAATTATGTGCTATAAGAGTTCACATCCAGAGAACTGTTGTGGACCAAGAGAATCAAAGTAGGCTTCTCTGAGAACACTTAAGTTGAAAATTGAAAGATGAGTACAAGTTAACGATAAAAGGAGGTGAAGTGAACAGCAAACACAAAAGCCCCAAGGTTGACAGCAAAAAATGACACATGGAGGAATCATGACAAACAGCTTCCATGGTTGGAGAACAGAGATGAAATTGGAGTGTACAATACGGAGTTGTGGAGAAAGAAGGTTTCCAATTAGGCAGAGGTTTACCAGCCAGATAAAGGGTTTTGAATTTTATCCTAAAAGAAATGAAATCCATGCTACACACAATGTTCAGAGACATGTCCAAGAGACAGGGCTTTGATGCAGCCAGCAAACAGCAAGCCAATTAAAAATTCCTTTCAGCATTGCAGGTGCTTGTCAGTTACACTGTATAAATAAATTCTTTCTTAATCCAGCCTGAATTACATTTACAATATTCCCCACCTGTTTTAGCTTCTTCAGGAGTTTCCTAGATAATAAAAGCATTGTGGTCCAAGCTTTTGTTATTTATTGGTAACTAGACAAAGGATAGGCAGTATAGTAGAAAGAACGGTGGAAGAGTGGACAAAAGAGCTTGGGTTTGGTGCTTCTGCAGTCCTCTCCTACTGTGTGATCTTGAGTACCTCTTTTCCTTTCTAGGTTTTAGTTATCACATTTATAAAGCAAACAGCTGAACTTGATTATTTTTGAAGTTCTTTCTTTCAATTATATGATTTTTATAGCCCATCATTCTATCTCTGCATTGCTCTATACATCAGGTGAGAATGAAACGGTCTTGCTGTGTCTCTATATCATTATATTGGTGATAATCACTTTAGAGAAGTAGAGTATTAAGAAAAAGAGAACATTTAAGTTGGATTCTGGAGATGTGAACTTAAATCTCTGGTCTGTGGATAACAAGCAATGATAATGTACATAAGTCACTTAAATTATTCAAGCTTCAGTTTTCTCACCTATAAAAAGAAATATATGTATATTTCTATAGGGGAAAGAAGGCTGCCTGGTCTATCACAAAGCATTCTTACAAAACTAGTTGAGTTACTGTATGTGAACACTGTATGAAAAGGCAAAGGATGTCTATTGTGCTATCATTTGTGCTTCCCTAATTCAGAATCTCCTATGGGCTAACCAGAAGGGAAGCTGGCCTCTCTGTAAGCACAGATTTAAGGTTTCTGGGGCAAGTTTATTGAGTATCTAGTAGATTGGAGATGAATTACATAAGAGACATTGTTTGTTGAAAAACTACTTCTTGTTTGAAAAAAAAAGGGAGAGGTGGTCTACCTTAATAGAGTACTTGACAAAATTTTCATGCAGAAAACTGAAATTTAGAACATAATGGCATAGATGCAGCTGGTAGCCATTATCCTAAGCAAATTAACAAAGGAACAGAAAGCCAAATACCATGAGTTCTCACTTTGTAAGTAGGAGCTAAACAAGGAGTACACATGGACATAAAGATGGCAAAAATAGACCCTGGGGATTACTAGAGAGGGGATAGAGAGAAAGCAGCAAGGGTTTAAAAACTAACTATTGGGTCCTATGCTCACTACCTGAGTGATGGTACCAATTGTACTCTACACCTCAGCATTACACAATATAACCATGTAAACCCCTGAATCAAAAATAAAAGTTGAAATTATTTTTAAAACCTAATGAAATTCTGTAAGAATACTTTATGCTTATAAAATATATTTTATAAAAATTTAAATATATACAGCATATTAATATTTATTATCACATTTAATCCAGCAGGATAAGTTTCATCATTTCCATTGATCAGATAAGAAAATTAAGATTAGAGGAGATGAAGTAATATGCCTAAGGTTACATGGTAGTAAATGTTGGGGGTAAATTTGGCTCAGGTCTTCTGACCCCAACAGGGCTCTATGCACTATACCACTGCCTTTGAATTGTTTCATTACTCCTTTGTTACATCCTATCTATATCCAAGTTAGAGTATAACAGGTCATATGTTCACTCTTCTACAGAAATGACTGCTCTAAAAAGGATTTTTATACTGTGACCTTAGTCTTTATTAATAATTTCTATAATAAAAAATATGTAAAATGTTTTGAAATGTTTTACAAACCATTGCAGAGAACATGATCCATTATCTAGTTCAATTTGAAAATAAGGCCCTGATGATGAAAACCCTTTTAGAATTTGGTTCCCCTAAAATATCATGATGACAATTCCACCTGCCACAACAAACGATATATTTCCCTGCACCAGAAAAGAAAATCTTAGCCACTATTCCCTGCCCACAGCAGATGTTTTCCTTTAATCTTGACATCTTTCTCCTTGGGTTACTTGTCTTTTCCTAATTCCCTATCCTCTACACTACTTTTAATATTCTAGACATTGTTTGAATCTTATGCAGTTCATGAAATCTTTCTTGACTACCCACCATAGAGAACGCCCCTCTTCTGAAAAATACAATTTGTTACCTTTAGTTTAAACATAGTTTATCACCTACTGTTATATATCCCTATCTTTATATCAGTATCCAGATCCAAAAAATCATAATTAAAATGTGTTGAATATGTACTATGTACCCAGGACCATACCCAGGACTTTAAGGTATTAACTCTTTCAAGAAGATATGCCTCCTTAACAACAGGGGCTGTGTGTTATATATCAATATATGCCTGTCTTCTTGCAGAGTGTACAACATATAGCAAGTAGTCAATAAATAGCTGCTTACGAGAGAATTTAAACTAATTTTCTCTCCTGTCTTAGAAGAAAACCTAAAATGAGAATTGCCCTTAGAAGCTGTCTCAGCCAACTGCCTATTTCACAGATGAGAAAACTGAGACCTGGAGAATAGAGGTAGCTTGCTCAAGGTTATATAGTTAATAAGACATCTCTTGTATGAATGAATAAGTGAATGAAGGTGAGACTCCATGAACCAAGCTTTCCAGTCCAATAATGAAATTATAGGACAATGAACACCTTACCTTGTGCAGTATGTAAAAGTGGATTCATTACCTGGATAAATCCAGCACCTGCAGTTCTGGGAAACTGAAGAAGCTATAGCTGCCTAAATGCCTCAGGGGATTAAAGCTCAGGTCCAGGTTCTTGGTTGAGAAGGGGAGGTTGTCGGGGATTTTGTAGAAATTCAGCTCCATGCATTGATAAGTAATGTTAGGAACCACCTGCAATGATTACACATGAAATGAAGTATCTTTACTGCATGGTCTCCCAACTCCCCTCTCCTAGACCAGAGATGGTGGGAGGGGGGGAGCCTCTTTATGTGCAAGCACAAAATTCAGTCAACCTTTTTTCATCCATCTGTCCATTCTTCCATCCATCTATCCATCCATCCATTCACTCAGTTCATGCTTATAAATTGTCTTACTGTAGATTAGAAAGTAAAGAGCACCTACTATGTGCTCAGCATTCTAACCTCTGTGATAAAATGGCAGCATTTAGCAACAAGCAATGGAATCAGGGGGTGAAGGGCTGAGGCTCTGGAGTCTGAAAGCTCTGGGTTTCATGCCAGCTCTTCTGTGTGGTTTAGGGCCAAGTCTTTAAAAACAAAACAAAGCAAACAAAAGAAAAACCTCAGTGAGCCTCATTTTATCATATGTAAAATGTAGGTAATAAAATATCCAATATCGTGCTTGCTGCAGTAGCACATATACTAAAATTCAAAGGATACAGAGAAGATGAGCACGGCCCCTGCACAAGGATGACACACAAATCCATGATGCGTTCCATATTTTCATGATCTATGCAGCAAATCACCATGGCACATATTTACTTATGTAATAAACGTGCATGCTCTGCACATGTACCCCTGAACTTAAAAGTTGGAAATACAAAAAATAAATAAAATATCCAGTATCATTCTAAATATTCCATATCATTGGGGAGACTGTCTGGCAGTCAAGATGTCCAGACTTTCCTTAGTCATGGCCCAGATTTTGACAACTGCATTCTTTTTCTTGGTTCATTGACCCTTGAGCAGAGTGATGTAGAAATAGGGAGAAATCTTTAGAGTGCATGGATTCCCATGGTGGAACCTAGTAAATAAGGTCAAGTGCTTTATGTTGTCTTTGTTCTTACGCTGCTTTCTAGCCTACTTTCCCACGTCTTTGTAAGCCTAATTCTCTAACGCTCCCATCTAATTTCTGAATGCTCTCATTCCTCCTGAATGTTCTCATTTCCAACAAAATTCCTTGCAGAAGCCAGCTAATTGTAGTTTTCTGTTGTTTGAAACCAATAGAATCTGTTTGAAGGATTAAATGAGATAAGGTGTTTAAAGAGTTTATTTAAAAGCCCGCTACAGTATAAGTGATCAATAGATGTTAACATTAATTATTATCTATTATTAATCCCTTACCATATGCCTGCATAGTTCTTGTTATATACTTTCACTTAATCTTCAAATAAGCATTTAAAGATGAGGAAAACGGAAATTCAAAGAAATGAAGTAATATGCGCAAAGTCAGAGTTCAAACATGCAGATCTTCATTCGTATGTCTGCTTAAATGTTGCAAGCCATGGAGCCTCAAAGACAATATTGCCTAATAGAAACAGTGCCAGGCACTCTTTCTTTGCCCTCTGTTATTCCCTTTCACAGGATGCACCACCATCTAACATTATGTTTTCTATGTGATTGTTCTCATCGTATTGTTCATATCCTGTACTCCCCATCGTTTTGTTCATCTCCTGTATTCCATTGCAAGTTTGGTGAGTTTGCCCACTGCTTTGTCTCCAGCACCCAGAATGGTGTCTGGCAAATGGTCGATGCTCAATAAATATTTGCTGAATCAATAACTGATTGAATAACTGATTAAATGAAGGTTTACTTAAGTCCAAATTGAAGCATTTCCTGCCAAGTGCTGTGGGCATCACAAAGAAAAATATGATGCAGCTCCAGACTTCAATGGACTCACTGTCTAGAGGAAGAGTTTAGATAGGAGCAAAGCTAACACTGTCTCAAGAGGCCATAAAATAGGCTTAGAAAATATGTCCTGTGGTTCAGAGAACGCAGAGATCAAGTCTGGATTCAGGAAAGGCTTCCCAGAAAAGGAAGATTTTAAAGTAGGTCTTGGAAGATGAGTAAGGTTTAGATATGTGGAAAGGGGAAGACAAACATGTCCTAAGGAGAGGACAACGTGAGCACGGAAAGAGTGGAAAACAAACTCAGATTAGCTGGTGAGTGGTGAGAGTGGTGAAAACTAAGTAAGAGGGCAAGCCAGATCAGGAGGGCCTCAGACTTTGTCCTGCAGCAATTATTTCAATCATTTATCACATACACATCTAGCGGCTACTGTGTGCTGGCCACTAGAAATATAGTGGTAAATAAAACCAGCAATGATCCTGCCTCCTTACCGATTCCATTACAAAGGGAGAGAGAGAAAATAAACAAACAAAAATATAAAATGTTGTGCTCTAGAAAAAAAATAATTAAGTAGTATAAGGGGATTTGAGGCAAATAAGTGAGGCTGGAGAGTTCTATATGGGGCAATCAAGGAAGACTGCCCTGAGGAGGGGACATTTAAGCAGAGATCTGAATGGAGTGATTAAAGCATGAAAAGGACTTGGGCTGCACTGACCAATATGGTAGTCACTAGCCATACAGTTATCAAACACAAGAAATGTGAATAGTGTAAATTGAGATGTGTGGTAAATGTAAAATATATACTAAATTCCAGACTTAGTACCAAACAAGGAATGCAAAAATATCAGTAATAGGTAAATATATATTAAAATTTTAAACATTATTTTAAATACGCTAAGTTAAATAAAAATATTATCGAAATTAATTTCACCTGTTTCTTTTTTTTTAATGAGGCTACTAAAAACTTTAAAAATACATATGTGGTTCACGTAATATTGCCACTGGATAGAACTGATCTAGCATTCTAGGTAGAAGAAATAGCCAGTGCAAAGGCCCTGTGGTAGAAAGCTGTTCTAATGGCAATGGAGAGTTATTAAAAGTTTTTAAGAAGAGTAATTTGTTAGATCAAAGCCTAAGGAAAAACAATAACAACAAATGCAAATGCATAATGAACAAGAACGTGCAGAATGAATTAAAGGAAGAAGACTGGAATCAGGAAAGTAGTTACTGTGTAAGACTCAATGCCAGGGGAAATGAGGGCCTGCCTTACAGTGGCACTAAGGGGATGGGCAGGGATGGACAGGCTTCAGGGACCCACAGGAAAAAGTACATGGGGAAAAGAAGCCAAGTTTGGCTGTGGTTTTATCTCGCAGTGAGCCTAATTAGAAAATCTATCTCCATTGACCTAACAGCAGAGGGATACAGAGAAGAGGATGAGGAGGAGGACTATGGGCAGGGAACTGAGGGAAGGGATGGCTTCAAGATAATGAATTGGTCTTTGCTAAATATTACTTGATTTTCTCCTATATCCTCAACTTCAGGACTGCAGCTGGCTTTTTCTCTTGAGTTTCTGACCCTGCCTCACCGTAAATCATGTTCTTAGCTGTTCGGCTCTACTATGGGTTTCTAAAGCAACTGTGAAGTCTGCCCAGGGGAAGAACAAAAGAGATCCATCATGAATAAGATTGCCAACCAGCTGATTGGTATTTCACTAAGAAAGAAACTGTTGCATTAGCTGACATTATACATATTTCCCTCTTGCTTTTTTCTTCTCTCTCTCTCTCCTTTCCTTTTTCATTCTTTTTTTCATCCTCTGGACTAAACTATATTACTAAGAAGTCTGACACCCACTTAGAAAGTTCTTTCTCTAGAGACACACACACAAAAGCCATCTTTTTCCTGAGATTGAAAGGAGCAGGGTGACTGCTTGAAGCTGAGTGTAAAGACCACCAGTGGGAAGAAATGACACTGAAGCAGTCTGCTTACTCTCTAGTGAAGAAGGTCTTAGAATTCTCTTACGGATGCAAAAACTAGTCTCAGACAGGTTTGATAATTTCTTCACACAGCCACAAGGTAGCAGAGCAGGGACCTTAAGCAGATCTATGTTATCTAATGCCCCTGTTAGCACTCAAAATTTCCAAATGGAACAAACCCCCAACGGCGGCCTCTAGTGCCCTGTAACAATGAATTATTTGATCTCTGTGGCTTCTAAATTTAAGGTAATTTAACTCTTTTTTGCAAAAATAAAAAAACCAGGGCACACAGTGAGAAGTTCTGGGCAGAAGTGAGGGAAAGTTCAGAGGAGCTGACTCCAGCCACATACCTCCACGCAGGGATCCCAACTTTCTGGTCTCACGCAGGAGAGGAAGGCCATGGCTGGGATCAGAGTCCCAGCCAGGCGCGAGGCAGACATCATCCTGGCATCATCCTCACTGCTTCTGTGAGCAGCAGTGGCCCTGTGAACGCGTGGCTCGCTATCACCGTCTGACCGAGCAGTTTCTGAGGCACTGGTGTCTTCTCTTCCTTGAGCTGCCCCACAGAAATTGGTGTATTCAAAGCAGTTCTGGGCTAAAGGGTGAGAGGAAGTGAAAGTGGCAACCTTAGCATTCTGGACTTTTGTTTCTCTAATGGTTATCTCTTTTGTCACAGGAGAGGAAGTTAGAAGAAGAAAACGCCTGCAGACCAGTGGCTAAAGAAACACCAAGAGGAAGCTAGTTGGCTTTTATCCCAATTAGTCATCTGATCTCTGCCTGAGCTTGGTGAATTTAGGAAAACAGTCAGGTTCTGTTGAAATAGCCCTTGTAACTCTCTAGGATGATGGTGATTTTCCAATTTTGTTTCAGCTGTGGAAACACTATTTGTATTAGTTTGCTGGGGCTGCCATAAGGAAATACCACAGACTGGCTGGCTTAAACAACCGACATTTATTTTCTCACAATTCTAGAGGCTTCCAGTCTGAACTCAAGGTGTCAGCAAGTGTGTCTGAATTCTAATCTCCCCTTCTTATAAGGACAGCAGTTATGTTGGATTAGGGCCCACCATAATGACCTCATTCTACCTTACATACCTCTTTCAAGGCTCTCTCTCTCCATATACAGTCATAATCTGAGGTAGCGGGTTTAGGACTTTGATATATAAGTTTTTGCAGGACACAATTTGGCCCGCCTCTTCTTGTGAAGAAACTCAAATACAAAACTGAAAATAAACCTCAATTGAAACACACTTTGAAAAGTACAAGAAGATTGGGAAAATTCTGGGATTTCAGAATGGAATATACTGAGTTCAGATCTCAGCTGGGTGACTCATGGCCTTGAGGCGTTGGTCAAGTCATGTAAACTGCTAGCTTTACTTTCTTTTTTTTTCATTTTCTTTATTATGGTAAAATCACATAACATGACATAACATAATATTTATTATCTTGACCATTTGTATATATGTACAATTTAGTGGCATTAATTACGTTCATATTTTTGTACAATCATCACTATTCATTAATAAATAACTCCCCATTTCCCCTTTCCCTAGGCCCTGGAAACTATGCACTACTTTTTGTCTCTATAATCTTGACTACTCTAGGCCTCTCTTAGAAGTGGAATCATACAGCATGTGTCTTTTTGTCACTGGCTTATTTCACTTTGCATAATGTCCTCAAGGTTCTTTTCTGTGTAGTATAGATCAAAGCCTCCTTCCTTTTTAAAGCTGAACAATATTCCATTGTATGTATATACCACATTTTGCTTATCCATTTGTCTGTTCATGGACGCTTGCATTGTTGCCACACGTTAGCTGTTGTGAATAATGCTGCCATAAACATGGTTGTACAAATATCTCTTAAAGTCTCTGTTTTCAATTCTTTTGGATATGTACTCAGAAGTGAGATGGCTGGATCATATGGTAAATCTATTTTTAATTTTTTGAGCAACCACCATATGATTCTCCACAGCATCTGTACCATTTTACATTCCCACAAATGGTGTACAAGTTTTCTCAATTTTTCACATCTTCACCAGCACTTATTATTACTTTCTGGTCTGTAAAATGTGGTAATCATTTTTAATCATAGCAGAAGTTTGCATTTATAAAATGTATTAAAATAAAGATATGCAATGGTAGTCAAATTATACAAACCTACCAACCTTTAGTTTTCTGGTCTTTAAAATGAAGATAATCACATGTGTTTGAATTAGTGAATTAAGCTAACTTACGTAAAACGTCTAGTCTAGAAGATCATCATTACATTCCATAAATGAGAGCTATGATGAGGATTGAAAATGTGGATAGGATGAAGATGATAATATGTATCTCAAAGTATTGTATCGGGATTAAATGAGCTGGCATTTGTAAAGCTTTTAGGACAGTGTCTGGAAAGTAGCAGGTGCAATGTAAGTTTCTGTTAAATAGGAACATGATTTAAAATGGGAATATTATGGGTGCTAAGTCCTAGATAGTTCTATTGTAATATCCTCCAAGCATTTCCAATCTAACATGTCAAAAACCAAGCTGTGAGGGACCATTTTGTGGTGGACTGGGCACAGACTCTTGTAGACTCCATCAACACACCAGTAGAGTTAAGATAAAAACAACCTCCATGTCAAAGCTTTGCTCTGAGTATTGAGATTATTCATGTAAAGATTTTAGAGCAGTGCCTGACACAGAGTAGGTGCTCAATAAAGTTTAGTTCCCTGGAAAGTTAATGGTGTTTCACTTTGACATAGTAATCCAAGGTGGAAATCTCTTTATTTCTCTTACTTCCTCATTTCTCATGCTAAACATGTATTAACCCAATTTTCTTCTTTTCTGTGTTCTTGATGTTCTGGCATCTGGGAAGAGACTGCACTTACCAGGGCTAGTTAGTTCTAGAAAATAGCAAAAGATTTGCCCTGGAGCATGCCTTTCTTATGCACACTAACCAATCCAGAGCCCTTACTCTGAACCACCTCCTCTACCTGGCTTTTACACCCAAGTAGACACCATTATTCAGCCCTAATCATCACAGGTTCAAGTACCAGACAACTAGAGACAGACCCTATACCCCAGAGCCCACTGAGATTATTCAGACTAGCCAGTCCTACCCCTGCTTACCCTGCCTTGCCTTGCCTTTTCTGCAGTAACAACAATAAAAGCTTGTGCCTATAATTTCCTCTTGCTCCCTCTGCCTCCTGACGGACTCTGGTGCTACCCATGTGGCCCTGCACGGTGTGGCATGCCCCCTCCTCCTTAGGAACTGTAAACAACAAACTATGTTTCCAGTGGCATTATCTTCTGATCTGCTGTTTTCACCACAGCCGAATAAAACCTACATTTTAAAAAATGTTCCACCAAGTTCTAGAAATTATATCTGTAAAATAATTCCAAAATGTCAGTCGCCATTTCTACTAGCATTACTATTGAACGTATCCCACGGCCTAGACTAGTTCAATATACTTTAACAAGCCTCCCAAAGTCTAGATTCACCTCTTTCGATGTATCAGCTCTTCCAATTGATTCTTCATCCTGCAGTTGAAAACATCTTTCTAAAATAGAAATACATTTACCTCATGTCATGCTAATAATGATTTCAGGTTGGGTATTGCCTAGATAAAAATTCTCCTGGCCTACCCCCATCACATATACACATACAGAAACACTCTACTTCCTAAGAATGAGAAACAAATATGTGTGTCATTTCAAGCCAGACATAACTAGACCCCATTACTGGGACACAGTGCTTAAGTGAATAGAGTAATACAAGTGTGTGATAGACAAATGCTCTTTCTTCCCATTATTTGGAGAGGAAACCGCTTGATAGTCAAGATGAGGAACTAAGGAAAAGGGCCCAGGGAAGTCCTTTCAACTATTTTCTGAGATGTTAATACATGTATTTTATAGAAGTCTTCCTGGAAATTTTTCCTATGTGTGATTGGAGAATCCCTGGTAGTGACTTGTAAAGAGGTTTCCTTTTCATGGGAAATGAATGGGATTAACACCCAATCATTTACTGACCTTAATCAAAGATATCTAGGTTCTGTGTTGCTCTTCCAGAAGGCAGCCCATGTGTCAAATACAAATTATAAACTGTAAGCCCCTTAGTTATCAGATCTTACTTGCTTTTGTTGATGAACTTACCGATGCAGTATTATAATGAGGTAAGACCGTAGTGATTAGTTACCATTATGGGCCTATAATTTCTACTACAGTAGAATAATAATCACATCTTGGTTTTTTTACTTTTATTTTTACATTCAGAAGTACATGTGCAGGATGATCAGGTTTGTTACATAGGTAAATGTGTGTCACGGGGCTTTGTTGTACATAATTAATCGCATCTTAAGCACAGTGGTAGAGATTTGGCCAGAGGCAAAAGAAGCCACTTGATCGCCTACCTCCTTCATGCAGAGCAAGTTCAACTCAGGACCCATAATCAGTCAGTCAATGGAGGAATCCCATGTTTGCCAGGGACCTAGAAGAAGTGTTTGCTTTTATTTGGCAGGTAATGCATATGCTGTAAGAAATATGCACAAAACTGACAAGTGTTAGACTAAGCTAATTGCTGTATAAACTTCCAAATTTTATTGTGACTTAACACAATAAGTTTTCCTTGCTCATGAAACACTCAATAAGGATATTTCTGATTGGAGTACCCCAGGTATGATTCCTGGTTCTAGGCTTCTTTTATTTCATTATACTTTCATATTCAACATGCAGCCTCCAAGTTTACTGCAGAATGTGAAGAAAGTAGGGGATGATATCATGTATTTAACTACCTCTGCTCAGAAGTGACATGCATTATCTCTGTTCTCATTATATTTGGCCAAAACTAGACCCAACACAATATCAAGTTGCATGGGATCTCTATCTTCTAAGCTTCAAGGCTCTTCCCCCTACCCAAAACTTAAACACACACACACACACACACACACACACACTCACACACACTCACACACACACAGTTAATGGTGAGCACCACTTCACAGCACCAATCCTATACTGTGGAAGAGGAGCACAAAATTCTGTTGATCAGCAGGATGTATTTATGCCACAACCTTAGAATCCTATAATTTCCATTGCATAGTGATAAAAAAAAAAGGTCCCATTAACCTGACATATCTAAAAACCAAACCTCATTCCATCCAACCATCTCAAGTTTTTAAGTTTCACATTTTTTTCATGTCAACACCTCTCAAATCAGAATGGCTCTCATATAATTGACAATATAGTACAATTATAATTGGCAGAGTTTCTTTTTTCTTTCTTAGTGGCAAATAAAGTAATGGTACACCTTATAATCAGTGGTACCTTATATACAACAACAGCTTGTTACTAGGAAGAAAAAAAAGCTCTGTTCAGGTAAGTAAAAGAAACAAATAGTTAAACAGAGAAAACAGATTTATTTTCTAAGGACTCCTTAGAATATGTATTAGACTAATGTTTATTTTGCATCTATGAAAGGAGATAGAGTACTCAATGTTTTCCAACTTTTTGACCCATTCAACCCTCTTTTATCCTTGGACACCCATTACCAGTCCAGAATCCATTAATGTGCCATGGCCCAATGCTCTCGTGGTATATAGTACAGAAAATGGTGCTTTTAAGCAAAGGCATAAAGGGTATTCTCTTGGCTCCAGGTGACTTAATTCCTATCTCTATGGTGAGGTCTTCACATTAAGTACTGCCCTGTGCATCTCATTATTTTCCTCCCAAACACCCTGTACATTTCAGTATGTTCTTCACAAGTACAAGAGGTGAGTGAGTGCACCCTCACAGGTAATCAGCCTACATAGTGCCATCTCCTCCCCAAACCAAAATGTCTATGACCTTTCCTGTTATTTTTAAAATTACTTTGAATTTCTCATCTCTTTATTATCTGCCTCTACCAGTAGAATACAAACTCCATGAGAATGGAGGCCTGGTATGATGCTCACAGTTATTAAATGCATGGGTAGATACACAGTAAGTAGTTGATGAATACATCCCTGAACAATATATCTGCATTTATTTTTAACATGTAGTATCTTAGAGTATTTGTCACCTTTGCATACTGAGCAATGTGACTATCTTATTAGAGGTCTAGTGATTATTCTGGGGCTTCTTTTATACTTTTCTATATCCCTATATTACATGGAGATTCATGTACCCTACTTCAAGCAACAGAGAAGGACAGAGTCATAGCAAGTGGATTTGAAAGGAAGTCCTGTTGCAGTAAACACTGTTTTTCCTGAGGTAGAAAAATCCTCTTTGTCTATTTAGTCGTGAATAAATACGCAAAGTACAGTTCATTGCAGGCAAGAGGGTTTTCCCTCTTTGTTCTGACTCCCAGTTTGGCCAGTGAATCCAAGCTTACTCATTCATACCCTGGAAGAGCATGGTGTAATATAGAAAATGTGCACTAGCCCATTCTCACACCGCAATGAAGAAATACCCAAGACTTGGTAGTTTATTTAAAAACAAAACAAAACAAAACAACAACAAAAAGGTTTAATTGACTCACTGTTCCACAAGGCTGGGGAGGCCTCAGGAAACTTACCATCATGGTGGAAGGGGAAGCAGACATGTCCTTCTTCACATGGTAGCAGGAAGGAGAAGTGCAAGCAGAGGAAATACCTGGCACTTATAAAACCATCAGATCTCATGAGAACTCACTCACAATAATGAGAACAGCAGCATGGAGGTAACTGCCCCCATGATTCAATTACCTCCCACCAGGTACCTCCCACGATATACGTGGGGATTATGGCAACTACAATTCAAGATGAGATTTGGGTGGGGGCACAGCCAAACCAAATCTGAAGGCTATAGTTTAAAATATTTAATTCTCCTTTTTACTTTCTGGCATCATCAATTTTTGTGGGTGTGACTAATTTTTAACATCATTGAGTTTCCTTAAACTATACAACAAAAATATCACTATGGCCTAATTAATAATATTATCTGAGGGGTAAATGAGATCTTGTATGTGGATGTATTTGTAAATGTTACAACTTTACACAAATGTTGACCATAATTCATTCATTTATTTAAACACCAAATATGTACGGATGGTTAACATTTTGCCAGGCACTGTTCTGGGCAGAAGGCTACAACAGTGAACAAAGCAGTCCCTCTCACTCAAGTTGAGTGTATATTCTAATTAGTAGAGAGATGATAATAATTATAAATCAGTGCATTATATAGTAGGTCAGAAGATGTTAGGATCTATAGACAAAAATTTAATAGAGTGAGGGGAATAAAGAGTGGTGTGTGGTATTGGAGTTTTATTTATGTATTTATTTTCTCTCTATTTATTCATGTATTTATTTATCTCTTTATTTCTGTGGGTTCATAGTAGGTGTATTACTTATGGGGTATATGAGATGTTTGATACAGGCATTCAATGTGAAATAAACACATCACGAAGAATGGGGTATCAATCCCCTCAAGTCCTATCATCTGAGTTACAAACAATCTAGTTACACTCAAATTATTTTGACATGTACAATTAAGCTATTATCGACTTTAGTCATCCTGTTGTGCTATCATATACAGGTTAATAAGATCCAAGTGAGGACAGATTGGATCTGTTACATTCAGAGTTGTAGGCCTCAATCAGTGTGGGTCTTGTTGAGAAAGTGATATTTTGAGCCAATTCTGGAAGGAGTCCCTAGCTATGCAGACACTTTGAAGAAAAACACCCTAGTTAAAATAGTAGTTCTCAACTGGAAATGATTTTACCCCAGGGGTCATGTTGCAATCTCTTGAGACATTTGTGTTTGTCATAACTTGGGGGTTGGAGGTGTTGCTGCTGGTATCCACTAAGTAGAGGCCAGGGATGCTGCTAAGCATCTCACCATTTGCTAGATCCAGGACAGTCCCCCAGCCTAAAATATCAATAGTGCCAAGGTCGAGAAGCCCTGAGTTAGAAGGATAAGCCAGTGCAAAGATCCAGAGACAGGAAAGTGCTAGAACCAACCAGTGTAGAGAGGCACAGGTTGCCAGGTAGATTACTTAGGGCATTGTAGGACATTGTTAAGACTTTGGATCTTATAATACATGCCCAACTTCTCCAAGTAGGCATTTGTCACTTTTTCTTCAGTCCTCCCACAGCAACCATCTCTCATGTTCAAGAGGGATTATCTTCCTTTCCCACTAGGCTTTTAGCCCCCTTATGACAGAAGTCAAATCTAGTGCATCTCTGTATACCCTATGCCTATCATAGTGCCCAATAATATCTAGGAGAAGTTTAATGCGTTTTAATTGTATCAGTGATTGTGAAGATAACTCCTGGTAATAGTCTCAATTGACTTGGGTCTTATTTCATATACAGGTTAATAAGATCCAAGTGAGGACAGATTGGATCTGTTACATTCAGAGTTGTAGCCCTAGTGTTTATTTGTTATCAGTACATGATAAGTGCTCAATTAACATTAAATGAATGCAGGAATGAGTAGATTATATATAATCAGCCATTTTTTTGATGACTAGTAAATCACATTTCTCCTCTTTTTAGCAACTTCCACTGAGAAAAAGAAGGAAAAATCTAAAAGGAATTTATTCTGTCTTTTTCTAGAAGACAACCTGTGACAAAATACTTTGAGCTGGTATCTGTTGCAATCCTAGGCTAGACTTGCAAGTCATCTCATAACACATCACTGTGGACAGCACATGCTTGCATAACCCAGAGTGTATGACATGTGTTTTTGGAAGGAATGGGGTAAGGGCATGAGTAACTTACATTATTTGTCAAGTAGCTGGTTTATTCCACAATTACTTTTCTTTTCTTCTACCTTCCACTCCGGAGAAGACTATGAATCTGGAAGTAATCAGATTGGGAAATGATGGACAAATATGCAAGTTAGGCAAATACACATGGAGCACAGAAGAGTATCTAGTGTGCGATTTCCTTGAGATTCAAAAGATATATTCCAATCTATACATAGTCCAAAGAATGATGCAGGATTCACAGCAACATCCCTAATGAAATTAACTTTTTTTTCATTGATCCTCGGGATGTCCTCAGCTTTATCCTTAGCCTTTGTGAGAGACCTAATGCAAGCTATTTCTTCTTCTACTGAATTGTATTCCTCTCAGACTCTGCTCCTTACTTACTGTCTCCCACCCCAACAGACTTTTGATCCTTAACTCTTCTTTTCCTTCTGAAGTACAGGCATTCTATTAGCCACAAACTTCAACCTGAGTTGTTAGTTATTCCCTGCTTGGCTTGGTGATGTTAATGGGTAGAAAGACAGAGGATCTACAAATTCTAAGGAGTAGAGGGTGATGTTAAGAGGCTGCCTTGGTAGAATGACCACCAGGTGAGCAGAAAAATTAAACTAAAATACTGAAGGTGAAACTCTTCAACCAAAATTTTTGTGTTTTATGCGTATGAGTACCTGCCTCCTCTCTTTCTTTGAGCCAACATTTAAATTAAAAAAAAGATAAAGAAAAAACCCTCCTAGTGCCTTGGTATTAGAAGGTTGAAGCTCTAGTGAGAAAGAAGATGACGAGATAAAGATAAAAAATAAAAGGTTACATGTGACATTATGGGAAGGAATTGCATTCAGGGTAACATAAAAATATGTTGAGAGTGCTAAACATAAATATGCTTCAATTTTGACTCTGCCCTTTTGATTTATGCCAAAGCAACCATCTTTTTCCTTTAGCTCCTCTAGAGCTCAGCACAGGGAACTGCTCAGACTAGATGTCCAGTGAATGCTTCAATGAACTAATAATCTCAATGACATGGCATGGAGTAATAACTGAAATTCACAGACTCTGCATTAGATTGGAAATCTTGGCTTCTGGTACTTGTTCCATCACTTCCTAGCTGTGTGACTTCAGACAAATCACTTAACTTTGTAAGCTTTAGTTTCCTTCTCTGTATTATACTTGTTGCAAGGAGAAAATGAGATTATATAGGCTAAGATTATGGTAATTTTAAGATGTGTTTAGTCTATGTTAATGCTTAATATAGACTTCTCATTACTCATGTAAAAGTAATATCCACTGTATCTTTCTGATCACAAACTATTCTAGGTTGGTTTCTTAACATCCTACATGTTTTAGTCAATTGGAGGTTTCCATGACAAGAAAACGCAAAGCAAACAGCTGATAAAACTCCTGTTCCTTTGTATGTTGGAGTTTACTTTCAACACAACATAAATAAGTACGCATCATCTTAAGCAGGGTTCCTGATATTGATATTGAGTATGGAAAGAGGTGGTGACCTAGGGCAGTAATCCCCAAACTTTTGGGCGTCAGGGACCAGTTTCGTGGAAGACAATTTTTTTCCGTGATGGTTTCAGGATGAAACTGTTCTACCTCAGATCATCAGACATTAGATTCTCATAATGAGTGCAACACCTAGATCCCTCGCATGTACAGTTCACAATACGGTTCACGCTTCTATAAGAATCTAATGCCACTGCTGATCTGACAGGAGGTGGAGCTCAGGCAATAACGCTGTCTTGCCCACCATTCACCTCCTGCTGTGTGGCTTGGTTCCTAACAGGCCACAGACTGGTATCAGTCTGCAGCCCAGGTGTTGGGGACCTCTGACTAAGGGTGTTTGGAAAAAACAAAAAACAAAATTTATCCTCCATGACTTCAGGCTCACCTCAAAGTCAGTCTCCTCTATAGAGTCTTCCTGTTCCTTCTAAAAAGCATCACCTACTCCCAGTCTCACACAAGATACCAAGTAAAAGTTATCTTGCTTTTCTTTAGAAACATGGTCCTAGATCTTATACATACTCTTCTGTATTGAAGGGCATTTTATCACAGCTCATATTCCCCCCAAATCAGGAATTCCTCAGGATATGAGCTTTGCTTTACACATATATGTAATCTACATAGCATGTCACCTTGTAGTAAAAATAGACTAAAGAAAGGAAGAATCAAAGGAAGGAAGGAATAAAGAATGGAACGGAAGAAGAGAGAGGGAAAGGAAGGGAGGAAGAGACTAAAATGAATGAATGAACTTGATAGCAAGATACATTTTGAAAAGTAAATATTGGGAAACTATATATAACACAACTTCCCCAAACAAAATAAAATGATTTGACCCTATAATAAAGTACAAAGTGAGGCGCAAGAATGATGCAACTAGAAGAAAAATAAATCCTCATTCTCTAGGAGCTTAAGTGAACACCCTCCCCATTTTCTTCTTCTGAGGTGATCTGGATGCCATTTCCAAGGCTGCACAGTGAAGCCCATAGGCCCAGCTGCCTTGGAGCTTCTCAATAGGCATTTGCGTCATTTCCACCAATCACAAACATTCGCTTCTACCTCTGTCCCAGCCCAACAGAGGAGCACATGCCAGGGGACTGGCCATTCTAAAATCTCCCTTCCGTTCTCGAAAAGTGGTTTCCACAGAGGTAGTTTATTCGTATCCAAATCCCTCACCTTTAAATGTGCTGAAAAGTGAGTTTGAAATTAGACTCAGAGCCATATGGCAAAGCTGAGGGCAACATATGGTTGCAGAATGCTCAATGCTGATCTATAGAATCTTTATGTGTGCCTTCCATCTCTCTTTACACAGGAGGCAATGGTAAGATTGGAATTCTGTATTTTGAACTGCCCTATCCTTTATGTGGGAAAATGAAACTCATAATTCAGCATTCCTGATCAACTTATTTTAGGTTTTTTGGTCATGGTGGGTGTGGGGTGCAGAGGAATATCTATACTCCTACTTATGATCAATAGTATGTAAACTGTTAGAAGATTCAGTCTGTGAACTGGAAGTATAATGTGTCCAATAAAAATGTGAGTTTATGCCAGCTGGACTAGGTCTCACCTACAGATTTCGGTCATGCCCCTGTGAACTGCAGGTGGAGACAAATCAGCCCCATGCAAACAGGGAGCATACTGTGCTACAGGTAATACAATGAGATGATAAGGAGAGAGATGGGTTCTGTGGTCAAAATATGAAAACTGACTTTATTAACAAGCTGAAAAGTCTGAAGAGAAGGGCATTATAAAAGAAAAGTGGTAAATCATGTATAAGAAATCAAAGAGAAAACAGATGCACAGGAAAGTAGACAATTGAGAACATATCTCTGAAAATGCTAGTCCACTGCATGTCCTGCCCACCTCACTCCACTATCAATATCACCATTACTGCAAAGACAAAGAATAATATCATTATTAAGTCAGATGCCAGAAAACTTGGCTGGGCCAATTGGTACGGGTTTGACCATGTTCTACCATTATATGGAATCAAATTGCCAAGAACGGAAGCTCTTCTTGCCATGAGGCTAAAGAAATCACTTTAAAAAATGTGAAAACTAAAACTTGGATATACACACGCACTTTTCCATATAGCTAAATCCAGCAAGGCTGGAATTCAAACTCAGTTTTAAAAAAAATTCCAATTTTATCATTACACTCTATCATCAGACAAATCAACAAACAAGCAATGGGGAAACCTTTAATGGGGAAAGCCATCACAAAATACCCTAGAAAGGACACACACGAGAGAAAATGGTCTAAGACATCTGAAATACAGCAAATCAATGTGATTCTTATCCTTATAACTACTGCCAACATTGAGGTCCAGTGCTTATATAAGTCAGGGAGTCACTTTGATAATGATATATCACTAAACTGTCACTGATGTCCTAAACAGCTATTGAAATTTACAACTTACTAACTTAAAGTGTACAATTCAATGGTGTTTATTATATTCATTCCTATGTTCAACTATAAACACAGCCACCTTTAAAGCATTTTCATCACCACAAAAAGATACCCCTAACCCTTTAACTCTCACTCACTTCCACTGTGATAATGGAAGGATCTCATTATCACAGCCCTAAGCAAACATTAATCTACTTTCTTTCTATATAAATTTGCCTATTCTGTATATTTTATATAGATAGAATCATATAATGTGTGGCATTTTGTGACTGGCTTCTTTATGTGGCATAATATTTTTAAGGTTCATCTGTGTTATATTAATAGTATGCATAAGTTACTTCATTCTTTTTTATAGCTGAATAATATTTCACTATATGCATATACTAGAGTTTATTTATCCTTTCACTAAGTGATGAATATTTGATTTCTTTTCACCTTTTGGCTATTATGAACAATACTGATACAACATTTGTGAATACATTTTCGTGGGGGCATGTTTTCATTTGTCTTGGATATACACCTAGGAGTGGAACTGCAGAGTAATATTGTAACTCTGTTTAATGATTTGAGAAAATTTAGACTGTCTTCCACAGTGACTGCCCTATTTTACACTACTAGCACCAATGTATCAAGTTCCAACTTCTGCAACCTCACCAATGCTTGCTATTGTCTGTTTATATCTATTGTACTGGATATAAAGTGGTATCTCATTGTTTTGATTTTCATTTTCCTGATGACTAATGATGCCAGGCATCTTTGCAAGTTTTTATTGGCCACTTGTATATTTTCTTTGGAGAAATGTCCATTCAATTTCACTGTCCATTTTCTAATTGAGTTATTTGTTGTTTTATTATCAAGTTAGAAGTATTCTATATATATTCTGGATACTCATTTCTTATGAGATAGATGATTTGTGAATATTTTATCCCATTCTGTGAGTTGTCTTCACTTTTTTTATTGCGTCCTTTGAAACAAATGCTTTTAACTTTCGATTTCCAAATTATCTGTTGTTTCTCTTGTTGTTCTTGATATAATGCTTTTGGAATTATATCTAAGAATCCATCACTAAATCTGAGGTAACAAGGATTTATCACTATGATTTCTTATAAAAGTTTTCTAGCCATAGCTCCTACATTTAGATCTTTGATTCATTTTGAGTTAATTTTTGCACATAGTGTGATGTAAGAAATCATTCTTTTGCATGTGACTATCGAGTTTCCCAGCATCATTTGTGAAAAGACTATTGCTTTCCTACTGAATGATATTGGCACCCTGGCTGAAAAGCAGTTGACCATAGATACACAGACTTATCTCTGAACTCTCAATTTTGTAATATTTATCTACCTGTCTACCCTTATGCCAATACCACACTGTCTTGATTACTGTTGCTTTGCAGTAAGTTTTGAATTCTAGAAATGTCAGCTATTCAATATATTCTTCTTTTTCAGGTTATTTGGGTCTCTTAAGTCTCTTGAAATCCCATGTGAATTTTAGAATTAGTTTGTTAATTTCTACAAAGAAGCCAGCTAGAATTTTGATAGGTATTGCATTGAACCTGTGGATTGATTTGGGAAATCTTATGATTTTAACAATCTTAGGTCTTACAATCCATGAACATAAGGTATTTTCTATTCATTTAGATGTTCTTTAATTTCTTTCAATGATATTTTACAGTTTTCAGAGTATAAGTTTTGTACTTTTAAAATGTATACTTATTGATATATACTTATACTTTATATTTTATTAAATTTATTATTTTTATAAAATTATAAATTGTTTTCTTAATTTCATTTTCAGACTGTTCAAGTATATAGAAATGCAACTGATTTTTATGTATAATCTTAAATTCTGCAACTCTGCTGACTCATTTACTAGTTTTAATAGTTTTTAGTGCATTCCTTAGGATTTTCTACACATGAGATGCTATCAATTATAAATAGAGATGTCTTGACTTCATTTTTTTCAACCTGGATGTTTTTATTTCTTTTTCTTTCCTAATTATTCTGGCTAGAACCGCCAGTACAATATCGAATAGAAGTTGTAAGAGCAGACATCTTTGTGTTGTTCTTGCTTATAGGGGAAAACTACTCTGTCTTTCATCATTCAATATGTTGTTGGCTGTGAGTTTCTTATAGATGACCTTTGTCAGCTAAGATAATAAATGAGAACAAGTATGTAACTATTGCTTTTGTTACAAAAACCTTCCCTTTTAATATTTCTAGTTCTCGTCACTTGTAGCTGAGCTTTAGAGTTCTCATCTGGAGTCCTATACCACATTTCCTTAGCCCTATACCACTTTCCTCCCATCTTCTTCCTTCATGCTGTTATTGTCAGATATATTACATTTCTGCATATTATAGGCCCAAAATGCATTATATGCATGTTATTTTATAAAATTCCTTCTTAAGTCACTTAAGAAAAAAGAAGAAAAAAGCTATGCATTTTTACTGGTTTTTATATTTACATAATTACCTCTTGGTGCTCTTATGTGAACTCGAATTACTGTCCAGAGTCACTTTTCAGTAGAAGAGCATCCTTTACTTACTACCTTTCTTGTAAGTTAGGTCTGCTAATAAAAAATAAATTCTTTCAGTTTTTGTTTACTGGAAATGTCTGTATTTCCCTTTCATTTCTGAAAGATGGCTCTGTTGAATATAGGATTCTTTTTTAAAGTATTTAAATTTGGACATTTTAATTTTTTAAGTCTCATTTTTAATTGACAATAATTATTAAATATTTTTGGGGTATGATGTGATGTTTCAATATGTGTATACCTTACGGCATGATCAAATCAGGTTAATTTACATATCCAGTACCTCAAATATTTATTTTTTTTTGTGGTAAGAACGTTTAAAATCCTCTCTTTCAGCCATTTTGAAATATACCATATGTTAGCTATAGTCATCATGCTGTGCAATAGCTCACCAGAACATATTTCTCTTGTTTAACTGAAATTTTGTATCCTTTGACCTTTTTTGTGTACTGCCACTCAGCCTCTGGTACCCGCCATTCTACTCTCTAATTCTATACATTTGGCTTTTTTAGATCCTGCATATAAGTGAGATTGTACAGTATTTGTTGCTCTTTGTCTTATTTCACTTAGCATAATGTCCTCTAGGTTCATCAATGTTGCAGCCCATGACATAATTTTCTTCTTTTTTTAGGCTACATGGTATTCCATTATTTATATAGATCACATTTTCTTAATCCCTTTGATAATGGACACTTGAGTTGTTTCCATATCTTGGCTATTGCAAACAATGAGTGCAGACATCGCTTCAGCACAACTGCAGTTCCTTTGGATATATACCCAGAAACGGGGCTGCTCCATCATATGGTAATTGTATTTTTAGTTTTTAAGAATCTTTCATACAGTTTTCTAAAATGGCTATACTGATTTACAATACCACCAACGGTGTACAAATGTTCCCTTTTCTCTGCATAGGATTCTTGATTAACAGGTTTTTCCTTTGAGCACTTTAAATAGTTGTTCCACTATCTTCTGGTTTCCATTGTTTCTGATGAGAGGTACACTGTTAATCTTACGTGTGTGGCAGGGGTGGGGGGATATCCGTTGTAGATGACAAATCATCTTTTTCTTATTGCTTTCAAACTATTTTCCTTATCTTTAGCTTACAACATTTTTACTATAATGTGTCTATCTGTGGATCTCTGCATTTATCCTACTTGAAATTTACTGAGTGTCCTAAGTGTATAGTTTTGGGGTTTTTTTTCCAAAAACTTTGGGAAATTATGAGTCATTTTTAAAAAACATTTTTTGTCTGCTCCTTTCCTTTTTATCTTTCCTTTATGTGCTCCTGTTATGTACATGTTGGTAGGCTTAATAGTGTCCTACATATGTATAAAACTTTTATTCAATTCTTTTTCTCTCTGTTCTTTGGAAGAAATCTTTCCTGTTGATCTCTCTTCAAGTTTCTTAACTGTTTCTTCTATCTATTAAAAGTTATCCTCGTGCCCCTCTAGTGATTGTTCTATTTCAGTTAAACTTTTCAACTCCAGAATTTGTATTTGGCTCATTTTAATAATTTCTCTTTTTATTGACATTATTTATTTAATATCAACCTTACATCTTAAATCATGGTTTCCTTTAGTTCTTTGAACATATTTATAATGGCCACTTTGAACACTTTATTCTATCTAACATCTACTCTCCTAGGCAGCTTCGGTCGCTTTTTCTTTTTACAGAGTATGGGCTATACTTTTTCTTCTTCTTCTTTTTTTTTTTTTCATGGTTCATTGTTTTTTTGTTGAAAACAGAATATTTCAGATAATATATTGTAGCAACTCTAGGTCTGTTACCTTTCTCATTAAATCTTATTGTAATTTGCTGGTATATTTGTTTTGTAACTGGTTGCTTTTTTTTTTTTTTTTTTTTTTTTTTTTAGTAAAATCTATTCATTTACTCCCACCTACACTGTTAAGTCTCTGATGTTGTTTCTTAGTGGTTACAGCCATAGGTGTGCCAGCATTCACTTGAGAAAGACAGTGGTGTTAGCAGGGCTCTCTGCCTGTCTCTCTCCTGACCACACCCAGCTGTAAAACTCCACTAACCGCTGGCCGGCGGCCTGTTCCATTGTTTTCAACAATGTCCTGGAGCATAAATTTCCATATAGGCTAATCCAATAAAGTTCAGCCTCCTTTGAAGGAATAGTTCTAAAGTCATTGTTAAAGATCCCCTTTGACCACAGAAGGGTCCCTCTCAGCTGTCTCTTTCTCAATTTATCTCCAGAAAACAAGCTGGCCTACAGTTTAGCCCATATTTCCAATATATTTTCTACTATCCTTTCAATTACATTTTATCACTATCTCTACTGTCTTTGAGAGAGATCTTGATTCTTTTGCAAATTAAGTCAGAGATTAGGAACAGTCTGTTTGGGGAAGAGATTAAGAACTGTCTGTTTTAAGGCCTTTTCCCCCACCTAGGCAAAATTTCTAAACCAGCTCTGGACAGTGAGTGGTATGGTATACTTCTCTATGAGTGACACCCCCCACTTTAGAAACTGAGTGCTCAGTGGATGAGGATAGCCTCAGGTCTTCTAGGCTTGCCTCTCCCAGCATGAAACCACTCACTGCCTTAACAAATGGGATATGGGTGATTGGAATTTTAGTACTTAGTGATGAATGTCCAAGGTAGAGCCCTCATTCTATTTAGTGGGGACTAAGCAGAAAAAAAAGGAACATCCACCTTTGCCTTCACTTGCCCAGAACTTAGCCTCAGAAACAGGTAGGGGGAAGTAATATGAGAAATGGTGACATCTTGCCCTAGGTAGCTCCTCAGCTGGGAGTTGTGGGGTAATAGAGGTCCATGTTCTGGAGAGGATCAGCCTAGAGACCAGTTTCTGTCTCACTGAGCTGGGAGTGGGGAGTGAGTGAGTCTGGGTTCAGATACTATAGACTCTCACTATTTCTACCAAGTCTTAGTACATTTTCTTAAATCAATGTTTCATCATTTGCCCTTGGAACCATTTTCACAGACTTTGGATGGTTTTGTGTGTGTGTGTGTGTTTTACTAATTTTCACTAGTTTCTGAGAGGAACACGTCCACGGAGCTCCTCATGCTGCCATATCAAAAGTGGAGCTCAAGCATAGGAGCCCAAACATGGAACTTTTTGCACCAAAGTTAATATCCAAAGAGTAGGGACAGTAATCACAACATAAGTGATGGGAAAGAAAAAGCAATAAAGAGGGGGTAAATGGGATATAGAAAAGAACAGCAGCAGCAAGAAAGACACTTGATGGAGGAAGAAAGGAGAGGAAGAAGATAAAAAAAAGATGGAAGTGCAAAACAGTCATAATTGACCCAAATTAAGTCAAAAGAAATTGGTATTGGTCAGTGAGGAGCAACTGACATATATTGATACCCTTACACTGGCCTTTCATCAAACAGTGACTTACCTTCCAACATCACCCAACTATTTCATTGTTCACGTGTTGAGTTTCCCAAAGGTCATCTGGAGTTCTTGCAAAATATATATGTGTGTGTGTGTGTGTATATATATGTGTATATATATATATAAATGTGTATATATATATACACATATATATAAATGTTTTTCCTCTTTTTCCTCAACATATAAAAATCCTCTGTATCCATGAAGGATTCGTTCAAATGCTATCTCCTCCAGAAATCATCCTTTTATTTACCCAGAGCTGCTTTGATTTTTGCTTTATCCATTTTCTAATTTTTCCTGATAATTTACCTGTATGTCTATTGTAAACTTATATTTTCTTTCTCCAGAGTGTTTTGGCTCCTGTTTATTCCCAAGTCTAATTGTCTGAGATACCCTCAAAGATCCTTTCACTGTATTTCTTATGTTAGCCAAAGAATACTTACATTCAATAATCCTATTTAGTGGAGATATATAAATGTTAAAAACAACTGCAGAGGGAGATTTGCACAATGACATGCTCGTATTCTTCCATCCATCATATGAACGAATAAGATTGATGAATGAATTGAATAAATGAATGTCAGAAATAATGAAATGTGCATATTATCATATTGGGAAACAAAGAAAAACAGATCAGTAATCTTGAAGGAGAATGGAGTAAAGACAGCACAAAATGATTTCTATCGGCTTCAGAAAATGAGAGGACAGGAGGGAGGAGATGAGGGACTAATGGTGCTGGTCCCCTGATGCTCAGAGAATGGGTGCCTAGGTCTGCTAGAAACAGGACTTCTAGAAGGCAAACAGGTCCAGAAGACTATGGTTACAAGGCCAATTTTGCTGGCTATATGCAGAGGCTTTAGAAACAAAGGGAGCACATAGCTCTTCTTAAAATTGTAGGTATTTATGCCTGAGATGAAACTGAATTCTGTTCGGGCAAGAGGTGTTCTAATGTATACAAAGCAGAGAACAGCGTAGTGACTCTTGGCAGCAAATCGTACAAAACCAGAGTAATCTGGTTAAAGGTAACTCATGCCCGTGGAAACAGTGGCAGGATTTGTGCCAAATTCTTAAGCAACCTTCCTGCTAAGGCCATTGGATGGAGAATTCATGTGATGCTGTACCCCTCAAAGATTTTAACTAATAACAAGTAAATAAATAAAAGTAGATATGGAAAACAACACACACACACACATAAAGACAGAACAGGAAAACTATTCTATTTTTTCATGTCTTTGTCGCTAACATTTGCTATGTGATCTTGAGCACGAAACAGCAACTACATCCCCACTTCAATGACTTCACCTGTAAAGGAAGGAGCTAAACTAAATTTTAATTTTTCCTCCTCAGAGTTTCTGGCATGCTATGTAAAGAAGAATGTGATAAAACAATATCAAAGGGGTAACAAATCCCCCAGAAAATTTGAAAATTAGGTACAAGACTTTTATTTTAATTAAAGGAAAAAATATGAGGAGAAGAAGATAACTATAGCTATAAGGTGCTACACTCCATTTCAGCTTCCTAAAGGACATCCCCCTTCTCCCCCGTCAATTACACAACCAACTCGAACAAAGAGTGTATAACTTGGAAATGTTTATTTTTAACAAAGAGAGAAGCCTGGACATAACATCACAGCTTGGAAAATCTTATCTCTCCAGAGTTTTCAGCCTAGATAATTGGATCAGCCTCATCTAACAAATGCTGCTAGCTTCTAAGTCTATGGAGAAATCTGGTTTAAAATTGCCACTCAGAACTGTGAGGGACCTTAACATCTCAATTAAATGGTTGACATAAGAACAAGATAAAAAGAAAATGAGAAGGTAGACTGAATAATTCTGAGAGAAAGGGAATTTCTTCATTGCACAAAACATAATCTTCATTTAAGCAGAGATTGTCAGAAGTTATCAGCTCCAAATACAAACACATAAAAGTTCAATAACAGATAATTCAACAACAAAAGGCATCACATTTCTACAAGGGGGATTGAAAATTCAATATCTAACTATACAAAGGAAACTGGAGCACTTTGGACTTCCCCCAGATATCAGAATGCATCTCTCCTGGGTTTACAGTAAGGAATATCCCAAATTAAGCCAGACTTCTAAACAATAATTTGCCAGCCACAATGTCTGCGAAATGCCAATAAAATTTCAGAATCCCACTGACATCAAGAAGAGAAGATAACCTATAAGAATATTCAAGGGATGTGGATTCATCGAATCCAAAGTCTAACCTTAGGAAACATTTTCACCTAGAGTTTCTTCTTTGCTCAAAAGTCATGTGACATTACCGACTGAAGGAAGAATGTATTTCTAAGGAGAAAGGGAGGAAGTTGTAATGTTCTCCTAAGTATAATTCCTCCCAGAACTAGTTAGGAAAGATTCCATAACCCTTGGTCAAATGTTTAAATGTGAGAGAAATAAATGGTGAGGACTAGACAACAATTAATATAGCATTCATATAGCAGTGCAATGTTCATATTCCACTCGAGTGAAGGCATCATAGCAGAATTGAAACGGGGCATGTTTTAGAAATGATCACTTTCTAAAGTAACTGCACTGAGTTTTGAGTTTGAATCTCTGCTTCACATTTTGCCAACTGTGTAACTTTGTCCCACCACTCTATTTCCATCTATAGAATTGGGATAAAACTGCGGTCTTTATGAGGTTTTCCAAAGGATGACATAAAAAGTATTAAGAAAACATCCAGTACGGAGCCTAGTACGCACTAGGTGTGTGCTAGATATGTAAAATATTATCTTTATTTTTCTTTTCCTCAAATTACAACTTAGAGTTGTCTATAGCCCTAATTTTATTTGTTGACCACTACTGGTGGGGCTAGAGCAAATAATGATGCTGTACCATGACTGAAATTATATGATGCACCCCACCACACCCTGCTGGGCATTCCCTTTAGCTTGGATGTGTACTTGGCTGGTGGTATTGAGGTTAGAAGAAAGGGCCCTAGCTCCAGTGTCAAGAGATTTGAGTGGGCACATCACTAGATCTTTCAGGAACTTTATTACCCCACCTTTAAATAGGGACTCATAATCTAAGCTCTGCACTCTACTATCTGATTTTTAAAAGGACTTTACTAATCTGGATTTGCATCCTAAATTACCCACCGATCCTACAGGAAATTCCCATTACTTCCCTTAGGTTCATACGGTAATTTGCAATTGATAAAATGCCCATTTATTGACTCATAATAAGCTCCACCAACCAACTCATTTTGAGAAAGAGTTCACATTCATTGACTCATAATAAGCCCTGCCAACCATTCATTCTCACTTTCTCTCTTTTTTTCCTTGAGTGTGGTGTGAGAATCAGACTTCTATTGTACTCACATGTACATTTTTTATTTTCTATTTTAGCTCTCAGCTTACCTGTTAAAGTAACAGTGCAGTTACTTTAGAAAGTGATCACCTTCCCTTTTCCTTTCACACTGTTTTATTAAGTTAACTAACTGCCCCTCCCCCATGCCAACAGATAGATGTATGGAGAAACAGACTAAGTAAGAAAATGAACTCTGGGACAGAGAACTCAGATAATAGCAAAAAAAAAACAAAAAAAAAAACAAAAACAAAAAACAGAAGCTTTATTTTGTAGAATGCTAGCTTAAAAGTAAAACAGAGAGCCCAAGGAATATGACTAACTCTGAAGTTTTTCCCAAATGGAGTCCTATTCCTATGTGCTGCCTCTGCAAAAGTGACAGTATTTTAGGACCGGACTAAATAGATAGATATTCATCAGATTTACATTGATGTTGTTTTCACGGAAATTGAATAGGTACTTACTACCTAAAATGCCGGCTTAAGGAAAGTCCACAGTGTTTATATCATGACAGAAGTGAAAAACCAAATTCAGGGAAATATATCTTTGAATGGTCCGCTGACGAATAATGAGAAAAAAATAAATTTGAACTAAGTTTCAATGTTGTATTCAACCTCAATAATAGAAATAAAGGTACCTACCCCACCACTCCTAAGCCCACTCCTAAGCCCATCTCCTCTGAAACGGATAAGTATACGCTTTTGGTCAGAGATTTTTGAGATATTTTCTATTCGCACAGAACTTCTTAATTCTACCACTGGTTAGCAAATTATATCACAGCTTGTGAAGTGCTACAATCAGCCAACTGCACAAAATAAGGTCTTAAATCTTGGTTCTAGTTCAGGCTCTAACACTATTTACTGCATCAGTGAGGATAACGGGCTTCCACTTCCTCATCCTGAGTTGATCTTTTAATCTCCTTCATCTGTATTCTTCTGATTCTCTTTTGTAATGTCTGTTATCTTGCAGCAGTACTAAATACTTCTATCAACTTTTCTCACTTGTGCAATTTGGATTACCACTTTTCCACTTACTAACCAAGTGGCTTCAGTGATGTTAGTAAGCCTCTCTGTGACTGACCTTCTTCTGTAGAGTGAACAGTAGTTTCCTCATACAGTATGAGAGTAAATGAGATAACAAATCTAGAACTCTGCTTAGAATTGTTATGGACACATAGCAAAATCAATAAATATAAGCTGCAGTCATTATAACTCAGAGTAAATTATAAGATCTTTGATAAATGGGACCATGCCTATTATTTCCCATAGTGCATTTCTGCAAATCCCAGAGTAGACAGGACAGTGCTAGATATGGAAGGATGCACCCGATAAATCCACACTGACTAAATGGATAAATTAGTAATAGAAATATCTTGGAAACTAAACATCTTTCAAATATTCAATAGTAGAGGTCTTCAGCAAAGAAAAAATATCCTCCTAGAATAACAAGTAGGTTACATAACTGTGTGCATGCATTAACAGTACCTATTCCAGGTAATATCTCAATAACAAGAAGACAACACATCTTCACAGAAGACTATGCTCCTTGTTCTTAAGCAATTAATACTAAAAGGAACCATAGACTTCAGAAACTCCTATGGAAAACTGAAGCCTAGAGAATTTTCAGAAAATTCCAATGCATGTGTACACAAGAGCACAAACTGGAGTTACTTAGATCTTTTCACTCGTTATCCAGTTTCAAGGTCATTCCATAAAGCTTTTTCTAAATAACCCATCTAGAAGTATCAAAACTCCTTTTCTGAGTACTAGAAGAACATTCTCTATGTTTCTTTTAATTTTTACATGTATACATTTTCTATACACAGTACCTTATCTTGAGGCAGTAGATGTTGAATTCAGGCAGACCTACATTAGATTCCAATTCTGTTACTTACCATCTGAGCATCCTTGAGCAAATTCTCTGATTTATTGAAACCTACACATAAGAGCTATTGTTGGAAAGATTAAATAAAATAGTACATGTAGACACGCAACAAATATAAGTTTCTTTCTTTTCATCCCTTTTTTTCTCCTAACCATATCTCTGAAAGTTCTTTGATTATAGGCCCTCTTCCACTATAGTGAAATATCCTCCTCAGAGAAGAATGAGCATTTATTTCATTCATTCTTCTATGCTTAGTACACTTCAAGCACCATTTATGAGTAAAACACCTTTAAGACACAGAAATTATATTTCTGCTCCAACCCAACCAAAAGTGAGAGTATACAGCCTTCTGTTGTGTAGTTACCCTTAGAAGAATAGAGAGTGAACAAGTTATCTCTAGTGTCTAAAGAGTGAAAGAAAAGAAAAAAACAAAACAAGAAAAGAAAAGAAAAACGGACTGAAAAAGTAATGATTACATATTTTGGTGTCATTTCTGATTTCCCCATGTATCTAATAAATTAAAATAAAACAAAACAAACTCCAAGGTGCACACTCTTCTTATTTCTGGAGGAATAAAATCAATGAGCTTATGGAAGACTTCAAAAAATCGTTGCAATAGATATAACATGAAATGGAGGGGAATCATGGATTGTAATTGACTTTCTGCCTTCATATGCAACAGGAAGAATGCACTTTCATAGGTAACAAAGTGTTAGTAATCCTTGGTTGAAATATTGTTTTACCTCATGCAATGGTAATTGGGATCTAAAAGAAAAATTTTAAAATGTAAGAATATTAGGTTGGTGCAAAAGTAATTGCAGTTTTTGCCATTACTTTTAATATATAATGAAATTTAAAATATAAATTAAAATGTAACGTATATTACATTTAATAATATAAACATAGACACAAACGCATACGCATAAAACAGTCATGGACCTGAAACAATCTATTCTTCTGGAGGAAAATAAGTAATAAAACCAACAGGTAACAAACATTCAGAAATAATTGCCAGTAATACTCAGACATGTGTTTGACGATTAGTAGCAATAGATTTCACAGAGGTGGTTAATAAAGAGGCAGGCAGTGTTGAGACAATATATAAAATGATTAAAAGTGAAATGGTCTTTGGTCCTTAAAGGAAGAAGGAAGGACTAAAGAGTTTGTCTTTCCCAATACCTGTCACTAAGAGGGCTTTGTGGCATTGAGAAAACCAGGAAGAAGTTAAAGATAAAAACTTGCAACAGAGAAATTATTCATATGGCAGTCTTGAGCAGTTATTTAAGTACTCTTGAAAGTGAAACCAGACAATATCTCAGGCCTTTTTCAGCGTTATGAAAAGACTGATTATCACTAATTTCTTTAAGTGTCTGTTTTTAGATAATGAAAACAGTGGCTGAAAGAAAGAAGATGGAGTCAAAAAAAGTTTAATACTAAAGATCAAGAGAGCCAAATGTTGAATATTTGGCAACTACGAATCCCTGAGATTCAAACCTGAAATTGCTGATTTATGTACCAGAAAGCACTTGTTAAAAAGGTGTCCATTAGCCACATTTATCTAAATGCAACAGGCTGGACATGACTCCATTTTCCTAAACAGAATGCCTTCCAAAGCTAAGCTCTCTGCGAACTTTCAGAAAAATAATCATTCTTGAATGCAAAAAGGACCAGTAGGAAATACATCTGATTATTGTTGAAACTGCTATATGTGGAACCCTCAAAAGTTTTCCTATCCAATACCTTCCTTGATTTCTTTGATTGGTAAGTCTTTGAACTTGCTGCACAAAATAATCAAAAATGGAGAAGAAACATTTTCCTATGACGAATGACTGAAAAGAAGTGGATCTCAGTAACCAAGTGGAAGGAAAAATCTTGGCAAAGCCACTGATCTAATCCAATGCTTCCATTCTGCTGACAAAGAAAACAATGACATAAACTAATTCTTCTCAAAGATAAGCAGTTGAGAGACAAAACCATATAAACTGAACCCTGGGCTTAGCACAAAAACATCTGAGTAATTTGTCTCTGCCAGGTTACCCACTAACAGTGAACTTGAGAAAGTAACATAAACTCTCTCACCTCATCGTCTCAGGTTGGTCATCAAGGGCTGCTAGTGCAAACATTCTCAGATTCTGGGATACTTTTATTATTAGACTCATTCATAAAGAACAGATCATACTGGCTTTAATCCCAAACTATGATAATAGGGAGTTGGAAGGGTGTTCTTTTTCCAAACAAATTCTGCTTTAGTATTCCAAATAGAAAGGGAATATCATGATGAATAGATCCCTTACTATCCCAAGAATTCTTTTTTTTTCCCCTAGTGCTATTAGGTACTTGATATTAGTTATTTGTTTTTTTAAAAAAAGTATTTTCTTTTCTTGCTATGTGTGGATCTCTCAGGAACAAAAATATTTGGCTAAATATTTTTGACATTAACTACTTAATTTGAATATTTTTAAGATTTGCACAATTTTTTAAGATATTACCTTGCTTGAATAAATTAATTAGAAGATTATCTGTTATGTAGCTGCACATAATGAACCCTTCCCAGATTGAGTCATTCCTAGCCATATTTTTTGCCAATATCGTAAGAACCAACTTGTCTCCTAAACTTTGTTCCTTTATGTAGAAAGTATTCCCAACCACAATATATACTTGGCAGTTAAAACTGAATGTAGGTGGAAAAGAAACAAATCTTTCTTGCACATTTCTCATTAAATCCCCAAAACCTCCTTGTAACTTATTTTTAATTCTTTAGAGAAAAATCCTGTTACTAAAAATGTCTGGTACTACCAGAAGATATTACTTTTTGTCTTTTGATCCTGGGACCTGCAACCTGAAAAAAGGTATTGTGCCTTCACTGGGGTATAAGGATTTTGGGTTATCTTACATAACCTGTTGCTGAGTTAATTCAGGAGAAGTGAAATATACAAAGAGCAATATGCCCTACAACTTTGACATCATCATCATCACCATCATTATCCATCATTGTAGCAAACACTCATAGCATTATTTAGTTTGAGGCACTGTTTTAATTACTTTACACATTTTAACATAATGAAGTAGAAATGAAAATGTATTCACAGCTTGTGTTATAAAAATTCAACTTGTAAGACTACATTTTTCTTTGTAAGAATTACCATACAATCAAGTAATCATAATCCTAAGTATTTCCTCAGTTACATTTTAAAAATTGTCTTTCCAAACAAGACACAGGAAGGTTTATAATAGCTGTATTCATAATTGACCAAACTGAAAGCAAATGTCTAAACCTTTGAGATGTCCGTTACTATCATGGGCAACATGGTCAAATACCGTCTCTCCAAAAAAAAAAAAAAAAAAAAATTAGCTTGCTATAGTGGCATGTGCCTTATGGCCAGCTACTTGGGAGGCTGAGGTGGAAGGATCAACTGAACCTGGGGAGGTCAAGATCACAGTGAGCTGTGATTGCACCAATGCACTCCTGGGTGACAAATGACAAATGAGACCTTTTCAGACACACACAAACACACACACACACACACACACACACACGAACCGAACGCTAAGTTGTCAATGTTACTTACTTGTGTAGTTGTATCATCTACCATTCATTTAATGCATTTAAATTGGCACAAATAAAATAAATGAAGAACATGAAAAAAAAAAAATTCAACTTGTAAATGTTGTATTAAAAATTTATTCTTCTGACCATCCTAATACAGATGTATTCTTCACAAAGCTGTCCTGGAATAAGGGTACCATCCAGTGGTGATGTGTTTATCCATTAAGTTTAATATTTTCTCCTATCAAAATTTTTCTTACATCCTCCAGTAATGATAGTTACATTGCCTTTAACTAAGTAGGGCTTAGTTATTTAAACTTCAGATGAACTTCCTGAGTGTATTATTGGAACATGGTTTTCCTTCCCCTTTCCCCTTTAATATTTGCATTGTTTGCTGAGGATGGATCATAGTTTTTCACTCTGACAACTTGGGGTTTGGACATGTGACTTGCTTGGCCAATAAAATGTATATGAATGAAAATTAAACCATAACAAACATAAGCTCTGCACTGGCTTATGTTGTTTAGCTTTGTCTGTTGCACTTCTGCCCTTACCATAAGAATACACCCTTATATGCACTGTTCCTTAAACCCAAGTTCTAGAATAAAAGATAGATGGAGCCAATCTAAATCAACGCATAACTTGAACTAAAGCCTCCTAATTGACCTGGATAACTGCGAGGGAGAAATAAATATTCATTGTTGACCACTGAGATTTGGGGGTGGGTTTTTTATGCATCATTATTGAAACAATAGCTAGCTAATAAATTCTCATGTGTTCATGAGCATGTTAATCATCTCCATTAGCCCCCACTCCTTCCTCTTCCAAATCTTGTTTACCTTTGGTAAATATATGTTCCTCCTTCAATTTTCTTTCCCTAGGTTTTATTTATAAGTCTCCAAAGTCTTTAACGATGGTCAATGAACATAAACCAGTTCATTGATCAATGAACTGATAAATCTTTATCAAAGAAATATTTAAAGTACAGTATACTTAATTAAAAATTTTAAAGTAGCTTTAAAATGACTTTGTATTCAATGTTATTTCCGCATTTTCTTTCAATGTTAGTCTTGTAACACTAGATTCAGATTGCCTGGATTTGAACCTGATTCTGTATTCATCTCTTACTGGGTATGAGGTCTTGGACAAATTTCTTATTAATGCTTCTACTTTCTCACCTACAAATATGACAAGAGTAGTATCACCAATACAAGGTTCAGTGCAAGATAAAGGTAGTTCATACACGTAAAGGAATTACAACAGTCCTGGAAAATGGTAAAAACTCCAAAGTTGGCTATTAACTTCATCATCATCATCTATCACATATCAAATCTAGAGAAGTTTGTTTGACCTATAATATGGCTTGTTTGTGAATGTGCTTGAAATAAACAGTCACCTCTAATTCCTTTTAATTGGAAGATATAATTACTACCTGTAATTCTAGACAACATATTTCTATTTTAAATGTGCTTTAGTAGTCTTCAAATAATATAGTCTCCAGAAGAACTATCTAAGGGAAAAAAGGAACAAGTAGTAATCCTTAAATTTTAATGTTAAAAAATAACTAAGGATGAAAGAAGTTAAAGGATTTGCCCTAGATTCTCCTGAGTAGTTGTATCAGAGCCTGGGTGGAAAAGAACTGGCTTACGCACAGACTCTTTTTTTTTAAGGGTGGTTTACTTCTGGTTGATTCCAAGCTCTTTTGGAATTTAAGTATCACTGGAAAATATATTGTTAAAAAATGAATATAGAAGTCCTCAATCGTCTTCTAGTGTATGCTTATCTAGGAAAGGATAGATCCTTCCCTTCTCCCTTCTGAAATGTTGAAATATTTGACCATCTTTCATTTTCAGTGTCTTGTGTTGACATTAAATAAATCAAGTAGAGAGTGAACTTAGGTATTGGGTATTTGGTCCCCAGGAATTCAACTGTTTCTACTGTATTGATCATTCCTGATCTATAAATGCTTCATCAGGTGATTTTCCTGTATTCTGTAATATTCCAACCTTATGTCTTAAATTTTATAACCCACCCTTCTGATTAATCATGTTCAGAGCCTATCTGTATGTATTCATCTGTTCACACACTGCTATAAAGATACTACCTGAGACTGAGTAACTTATGAACAAAAAAGGTTTAATTAACTCACAGTTCCACATGGCTGAGGAGGCCTCAGGAAACTTACAATCATGGCAGAAGGCAAAGAGGAAGCAAGCACCTTCTTCGCAAGGCAGCAGGAGAGAGAGAGATTGAAGGAGGAAGTGCCAGACACTTATCAAACAACTAGATCTCTAGAGAACTCATTCACTATCATGAGAACAGCATGGGGGAAACCACCGCCATGATCCAATCACCTCCCACTGGGTCCCTCTCTTAACACGTGGGGATTACAATTTGGATTACAATAGAAGATGAGATTTGGGTGGGGACACAGTCAAACTATATCACTGTATATATGTTTATTGTTTCTATCTCAATGATTTTATTCCTTACCACATGCAGATGGTTTTGAACATCCTGCTTGAATCTTATTGCTTCCAAAATGTTCCCTCTGACTTGCCTTAATACATTCTGTCCTACCCTCTTTATTTGTGAGTTCTCAATATTTCCACACAATACATGCCAAAAGAGAGGTATGGGAAAGTGGTTTTTATAATTTAGATGAAAAAGTTTCATATATATGTGCTATAGGTGTGATTATGAATTATCAAAAAAATTAAAATATAATATTAAGTACTTGGAATAAAAATTGATAAGTCACAGTGTATTTCAGTATTTTTCATGAATAAAGTTGACTAAGAGGAAGAGAATCATATCAGTATCAATAACTTACACTTATGTGACATCTATCACATTTTTTCAAGTACACTTAAAACAATCATATGAGTAAAGTTGAACAGGGAATATTTTTTATAAAATATTTTTTATTATTAAGTAAAAACATATGACCACCCTAGGAAATTTGGAGAATATTGAAGAAAAAACAAGAAAGAAATACAATCTCATCTCATTGATGCAAGTCTGCCACAATACTTGGAAAAATTTTGCTAGTGTTTATTTTACATATTGCATTTTACTTTTTTCTGGCTGTGTAAAATTTGATATATGTAATAATTATAGGGACAGGTGTTATTATATTTAGAAATATCCATTTTAAATATAAAGAAATTTCAATTTACAAAGATAAGTCATCACACAAGTTTGTAAGCAAGAACGAGCTGGAAGGATCAGTGTCTTAACTGTCCTGTACGTGCCATGCTCATATCTTCACTGTCCTATAAGTACCATGCTCATATATTCCCTGTTTTTGTGTTTCAACTACAGCCTCCCTCCTCCATCCCTGGAGAATTTCCTCTGCCTTCTTTGCCTAAGAAATTATATTAGTCCTTAAATCCACCTCGATGTAGTACATAACATTTACATTTTGGAGTTACAGCTGTATGATGTTGGACAAGTTGCCTATGCCCCCTGAACCTAAGGTTCCCCACCTGTAAAATGGGGGTAATATAATTAACTTAACAGATAATTGTGAAAATTTACTCAGACAATGCATATATTGTCTAGGGCTAGAAACTGATGGAGTCAGAATTTAAACCAGGTCTGCATGATTTAATACATCATGTTGCCTCACAAATATTAGAAGCTCCATAAAAGTGGCACTGTTCTAACCAGCTCCAATTGGCCCTGCATGCAAATCTTGGGCCAATTCTATTCCCCTGAGCCTAGATTTTCATTGTGCAAAACAGGTATACTAATTGTGTCTAATTCATAGGAATATCATGGAAATTAAATGAAATGATGTGTGTGTCTGGCACATACAGAGAACTTCAATACATGATAGACTGTTATTTTTCATAATAGCAATGATAAAATGACAATGGTGATTAAATTTAGGCTTTCTTTTCGTTATTCGTGTCCTTTTTCATTCTCTTTAATGTTCATTGCTAGGCTGGAAAATACCTTGTGCCCATTATCTTTCCTCTTGAGGAATGTCAGCAAAACTTTTTTGGAGAAAGCAGAAAAGTTTCAAATGCAGGCATTTTAATTAAAAAGAAAAAAATAAAGAAGAAAAAAGACAGGGAAGAGAGGTTGGATTGAGCTGTTTCTTTATATTGAGAGTTTTCCTGAGGGCAGGCTGCTCATCATCTGTCTTCCTGCTGTTTTGCACCTTTGCTTATACAACACATCCACTCCTAGAGGCATCTTCGCAGAAAAAAGATGAAAGGGAAGCACTGGTGCTCCTTCTGGACACAAGAAACAGAACAGATGAGACAAGAAATGAGGAAGACGTAAGTGAGGATGGTGAAATAGGCTGGGCCAGGAGAGGAGGAAAAATATGGAAACATGGAAGAAGAGAAAGAAAAATGGAGGACAAAGAAGAGAAAGAGGAAGTGAAAGAGAAAAGGAAAAGAAAAAATGAGGAAGAGAAAAGAATGATGAAGAAGGAATTAAATCACAAGAAAGACAAACATGAAGGGAATGAGAATGATAAAAAGAAATGTGGAAAAAGGAAATAAATGTGAATATGATGAAGTCATAAGAAAAAAGTAAAAAGAATGAAAGAATAAATGAGTGAAGAAAAACAACAGTGATGAGAACTAAAACGTTCATTAAAGTGAAATAAAAGGAGAAAAGGAGAAAAGCAAAAGAGGGAAAACAAACGAAGGAAGAAGAAGAAGAAAGAAGGAAGAAGAAGAAGAAGAAGAAGAAGAAGAAGAAGAAGAAGAAGAAGAAGAAGAAGAAGAAGAAGA